>NW_017162322.1:2583820-2885967 GCF_001652005.2 Ceratina calcarata | reverse complement strand
GTGTAAGAATAAAGTAACACAAACTCAGTTTTAAATTACGTTTCCTCTTTCTACTCATTAAAGCCCTTTATCAAAATCCACAGGAAACTGACGAAAGGAGAGAATCGTCTTCTTATATTCGCGTTTAATTTAATGGCAATACTATTGTTCGATTTCTTTGTCAGCCCTCCTCATTAAGGAATCAAAAAATCATCGGTGCTAACAGCCGATTTCCATTAGTCGAGGCGATCACCGTTTTCGCACCCTCGCGTCGCGGACGGGATCGATCGGGCGCGATTACGATGCACGCGGGACTCGCGCACGCACCCGGCCAATGACATTTTCTTTTCCATTTTCCTTCGCCGGCGGCGAGCCGGTCTTCATCATCGTCGCCTTCGCGGGAAAGGAATCGCGAAACAATACGAGCCGGGCAGAATGATCACGATGTTTCGTTGCGCGGCGTTTCCTTCGCGTGCGATTGCATACGTGTGGACCCCCCTCATCGCTTTGCTCCCCGTGAATCGCGGTAAATTGCTGGATTCCGCCTCTTTCAATCGGGAATTTCTCCGATCCTTTACCCGTGAAAACAAGAAACCTCTCTCGATTGTATCCTCTTCACGCACAATAATTCTGACGGGAGTTGGGTGGAAATTAAATATTCTAGAGACGATAAACTGGGAATTTCTAACCCGCATTGATATCGTGATTCTCAGGAATAGAATTAGAAAGAGAGAGAGAGAGAATTCCCTTAACGTCGAACAACACTTAATACCGGACATTAGTTTTATGACACCTGGAATGCTAGCGATCCGTTAGCCCATGTAAGCGGTGATGGAAATAGAGGAAACGATGATTAGATTTCGACACGTCCGAGATCGATTCATTGTTCCTTTAGATTAACTAAAGTATTATTAACTTATAAATAAAGTGGAATAAAAAGACTAATTTTCTTATGTATTGTGGCATGGGAATGTGTTTATCTCTGTGAGATTCGTTCTCAAAAGCATGATCTCATAGGGTTGGATTTTCTCTGTAAGTTAAGGGAACTATACAGAAATTTCCTGAGGGTACGATAAGGAAAATTGATAAAAGATTATCATTGATTTTTGTAAATGTTTCTACATAAACGATAAAGGGGTGCCTCATCGAACAAGTTCCTAAAATGATATAGGTAGATACTTCGTGTAGGAAACGGCACCATAAGCTTTCTTCTCTGGGGCATAACTGTGAAGCGGTCGGGCATCACTCATCGAGAGACCGTGCCTTCCTCCTCTACTCGTCTCCTCTCCATTGACTTCCTGTCGAGCATTAACCGAGCGTCGGATTATGTACCCCGCTTCGCTCCTAAGCTGGCATAGAAACAGACAGCTTAATCCACTCCGATTTACCTAAGCGACTGACTAGCCGTTCAAATCCGATCAGAGACAATGGGCTAGAAAAAACGTGGATAAAATGATGATTCAATCTAATGAAAACGTCGCACAGCAATGGTTATCGCCAGAAATTATTAATCGTTTCGCTCACGTTAAATTATATTTTTAGTTTTAAAATATCGTAAAAAATAAACTGAAACTTAAAAATTGGAGCCTAGTTTTATTATCGTACTTCAAAATTATTCCCGAGTCTAATTCACTTCTTTCGTTCTTGAAAATAATTTCATAAAACAACTTTTACTCCTCGTTGGAGAGAATTTAGTTTCAGAAATGAGAAACGAGGGTCGTAACGGTGGCACACGGTACGACTCACGCGATCATTGAATGGCTACCGAGAATCAAGCGCGGCTCATTGATTTTGATCCCGGGTCGTACGTCGGGTGCAGCCAGCTGGCAACAAAGGTGACCAGAATCGCGGATCGTAAAATCCCGCGAAAATAACTCCGAATTTAGCGTCGTGCACGGGTCATAAATCCGGCCCGCTTCCGACGTTAAGAGTCGCTGCTGCGCACCTCGATCAACCTCGTCGAGGCGAGGTTCTTTGACCGGTGCAGCGGCGCGGAGCCACGTCGAAACGGTGGCGAGGGTGTATACGCGCTTTCGCCGTGGGGCTATAAGCTTCGCGACTTTCGCGTGCACGTCGCGCCCGCCTCCGGTACCTGTGATCCAGGGGTTGTCGAAATAAAGCGATCCGCACACCGGAGAATATAATAGTTTTACGAGTTCATACAATATCCGTGAAAGCAAGAACCTCATAACTTTTTCCCACTCCTGACGATGAAGGAAAAAAAAAAATTGAACAACCTGCACGTTAAATTTTTACTTTCTCCCGGTAACATCGTTCGCAAATCGTTTATAATTAGTTATAATTAGCATCGTCGTCCGGCAATTAAACACCGGCACGATCGAGTTGCAAAGAGCAAAATAAAGTGAATCCCGGTTCGTTAAATGAAAACGATGCCGGCCGGTGCAATTAATCGGTCGGAGTCGAGTCAATAAAATTTCTTTGGATCATCGAGCCAGTGAAGCAGTCCTTAATCGCCTGAACGTCGAGCTAATAAAATTTTTCGCGACCGGACTGATGCCGGGGTACGTTGTCACTCGAGGACTTGATAATATCGGCATCGACCTCAATTTCCAGCGGCGCGAGGCGAACGATCCTGCCGAGGAAATGAGGGAATTCGCGGTGCGGTGTGCAAGACGCTTTAAACGCGATTAACTCGCCGTGTTATGTCTCCAGAATCCTGTGGGACCGTTTTACGGGCGCCGAGCCCGTCGTTCCCCGTCGCGCGAAATTTGAAACGCGATTGTCGCAAGGTGTTCCCATGTTGAATTAATTCGACGAACTATAACGAATATTTACTGCTCGCCACGGGGCGCGTCGTACGAATATAACGAACTTATCGTTGAGAGGCGATGTGAGAGAGGGATAAGGTATGAAGGCAACTGTTTTAGAGGTTTTAAGAGAACAGTGGCAGTGGAGATGTGAGGGTAAGGTAAATGTTAGCGATGGGTAGATAAACTGCTTTTTAATCACTCGTGATTCATGATTGCTTCTGATTCTTTCAGAATATGTTACTTGGACGTGCACACTTAACATTAAACCTACAATGCACAATCAAATGATCCTTTTTAAATTCTCTTGTAAGAAATAAACAGAAAACGATCGTTTTCTCATATTGTTTCACGTGTTACAAGTTTGTTCATTTTATTCGGGTATTTTAAATATATTTTGTAAGGGAGATCCGTACCCATTGAAATCCGAAAGAGACTAATAAAGGCAATATCAACTACCCAACGAACTTCTTAATTCTCGCTCGAGCTCAATTTAATTCGACCATTTATAAAACCGGTAAGCGTCGATTTTTGTCCTCATTACCGAGGATTAATCGTCGCGAGAAGGTTAGTTAATTACAACCAGGCGCCGTAAAGGATTAGCCGTGAGTTCGAAACTAAGTTTTACGCTTTCAATAAAATTTACGATCGAGCAGCGTGAAAATTCTACTATTGTTCGTAATAACAGTTCGACGGTGAGGAAATTATTCGATGCGAAAACAGTTAAAACAGAAAATCCATTTGAATAAGTGGCCCCATTAACACCAGAGATAATCAAGGTGATCGAGCTTGCTTCTTACAAGCGGAATACGGACGAGAAATATCGATCCTAGCAATCTTTATAAAATCTCTGAACGTGTACACGCGTACCTCTCTGTCGCGATTAAAATTGAAGTTCGAAACTGGATTCGCTCGGAGATTCATTCGTATCGATCACGCGGGTAGATAATTAACGGCCGCAAGATGGATCGTGCGAAAACTATAACGACGCGCGAACAAGCCTTTCGTTTGCGCGTGGAGCACGACCACATTATACAATCACGTCCGATCTTCCCTTAATTATGGTTTGGCCGATCGCTGTCCGAGATATAACAAATTACCGGATCTTAATTTTCTCCTTCCTTCCTACGTTTCCTCGAGTCCGCGTGCTACTGCGAGCAAATAAATACGACGATGTGAGAATTTATGGATCCCGAGGTAATCGAATGAACACGGTAGGTGCTCTAGAGACAACCGATAATTAAACGCTGGCTTTGCGAAGATTCTAATTTAAATATCTACACGAGCCTTTCCCGAATTGTTAATTAAACTTATAAGAACGACTTCCAGTGCTAAACTCTTTAGCATGTTTCGACCTTAAGCGGAATCTTACCCATTCTTTCCAATTTTCCGACCACTGTGTATCGGAGTTATGGGCAAACACGAACGTTGGAACTGTAGGAGCGAACGTAGCTCGTCAATAAATCGGCATCGATCATTGTTTCGTCTCGGCGATCACGAGGGGTTGACGTTAACGATGGAATTCAAGCCCGGAATGGCCGTGGCTCGTAAAACGGTGTTCCTCTCGCTGCGCGCTATGCCGCGCGCAAGGAACTTTGCCCGGTCGCGAAACTCGAAACCCTGGCGTTGAATCGAATTAATTGAAATGGCCGGGTGCTATTATAAGAAGTCGCGGTGCGCTCGTTTCTCGCCGTGGAACAATCGGATCGATGCCTATTCCCTTCGCGTCCCGCCGCACCGCCAGCACCGTTGGGAACCAGTTTGTCGCCTGGCTTTTATTAAAACAAGTAATTACAATCTTATTATAAACTTATCGCGGCGGCGATCCACCTCTCTCTTCGGTGAGAACGAGAGGAACGAATCGCTGGGGGTCACGGCTGAAAATTGCCGCGCCGCTTTTTCCTCGATCACGTGGACCCGATCGATTATTCATGGCTCGTTTCGTTCGATTAAAAAGATGAGATTCCGGGGCGACGCGCTTTTCTTTACGTTTTTTGCCGTGAGACAGGCTGCCCCGATCGGCGCCGGTTGCACTTTCTATTATGCCCGACCGTTTATTTCGCTGGCTGCAACGATCTGCCACGGTTTAACGGTCTTTAATCGGTTGCTATACGGGACAAACGATGGAATGCCTTTTTTTTCGCGGTGTGGCGAATTCTCAGAGATAGGCAGGCAACGGCTGCAACAGATATTCTGATTAAACGTTCCACAGCATTATCACATTGTTGCCCTGATTCAATTTCTGCTGTGCTGATGTTATCTAGCTACAGTACTGACGTTATCTACGTGTAAGTCGTTGTGAAAGTTAATTGGATTACCTCGAGAGAAATTGCACACTGAACCTCTTAAAACTGAATAATGACATTTTTTCAATACTATTTTTTTATTACTGTAATTGATAGAAATTGTGAGGAAAAAAAGCGAAGGTTACTTTTCTACTTTTTCATCTGGGACTATAACGAAGAGCAACAAACTTGGAACATTTATATGAGATAAGTACATGCTGACGACTGCATCGAAATTACTGTCAAGGGTGCGGTTCAGTTTTGCTCGTTACTGTACACGTGCTTAGAAACCGACAAAAAATGTTTAAGCACGCTCATTGAAATATATTGAACGCGGATTACCGCAACAGTAAATCGTCAGGCATCGTTGAATTCATTTTTCTCTACCCTACGCGCTACGAGAGGAAAAAATCATATGATTTGTGACCCGAGGTTTTCCCACTGCGGCGTTTCTAAAAAAAAAAAAAAGAAGAAGGAATCCCGAAGAACCACTGTGACTAACTGCCAGGAAAGAAGTGACAGCTTTATGGGAACCATACCCTTGACCCCAGCTTCCAACGCATAAACTTTCGTCTCTGAATTAAACAATTATTATTTGCATTCGAGTTGCATGCTCGAGAAATTCTCAAAACAATACTCTACTTCCTTTAATAAATTCCAATATGAAAATGATTTAATCTAAGAATTGGTAATAAAACAGAATTTGAAATACGCGGTGAGTTTCTGTTTTATTTGAAAATATAGTTTCACGGACGGGTCGAACATCATCGCGTTCCGCGGCAGTGCAAATTCGTTCCGAGTGCTTTTTTCATCCGTCTATAAATAACAAAGATTTACTATCCATTTAAGTGCCCCACCCTGCAGATATATTCTCGTTCGCGAAGGTATTACGACATCCCGCAAGAAATACGGTTTTCTTTCCGTATCCGCACGGCCACGGGCGATCATTCTCATTATTAAACTTTGTATGCGTCCTTCGTAAAAATGTTTTAAGCGTTGTTCCTCCTGCGATTTCCCCGGCCGTAACTTGTCCGACCGGTGAAACGATCAACCCGCGCTCGTTAAAGCAACAGAGGATACGACTTTTGATTTATGATTTATCTATTGAAAACGATATGCCCATTCCCGTGGTTTTTATTTCCGCGCAAACGCGAGTTCGACGCGATCCCAATTGACGATGTTAAACCTCTCCGGAGCGCGCGACTTGTAAATCTTAAATAATCTTGATAGACCTAATTGGGTTAACGAGCTCGGATGTTTCGGGAACTCTCGAAAGTCTTCAGATTCCTGGATATCTCGCGAGTTTTCGAGCCTTAACGTTCCGCCCAGATCGTTGGTAACGAAATCGTTAATTGAAGTAATATTCAATTTACACTGCGACTGCTAGACTCAATGGCAATTAGATTAATTAAACGGGATAAGATCCCGCTTTCGGCGAATGACTATTAAGTAATTTACAGCTACGTGCGCTGTTGGGCTAAAAATATTCTCGTTAAACCTCTGCATCGTATGCAGGCGACAGATGTTTCAAATTTTATGACGCATATAAAAGCTACTTTATGTCCTCGTCGTTTTTCTATAAGGTTTCATAGCCGTGTTAGTAAAATTTTACATTACCCCAATTCGTAGGTAAGCGAATTCATTTGACTTCCTACGATAATTTTATCACTTCGTGGAACTAAGCGTACTAGGTAGATAATAAAGATATAAGCGAAACGTCCCACCTTTCAATTGTTTTTAATACGTTTCATCATCGTTATGCCTGATTCATCTGATCTATATTAAACCCCACGTGTGAAATTACTTTTTATTATATTCAGTTGAAATCGGGACAGTTTACGACGCTTAATTATTACGTGGACACGTTTACTACCGAGGAAAAAAAGAATCTGGTATCTCGTATTTCACGATCTAATGTTTCGAGGAAAACGTTCCCTGCACTGAACATAATGGTTCCATCTTCATCTAGTTCTAACGGCGGGGGACAAATCGTGTGACACAAAAGCGTCGAAACATTTCCAGAAAACCGATATACATATACAGGAAGCTGTCAGAGCCAGCTATAACAATGGTTAGAGAATAGTACTCGTATACCTATTCCACGAAACGTGTACCACGACGCGATGACAATAACGAGAGACCAAATGTCGTTCTCGCTGTGTCCACTGTCGCCCGTTTCGCACCCTATTCCCGTGAATCACCTGGTCCAAGCGGCGTTACACAAAGAGCAGGAAGACATCAGTAAGAATATAAGTACCCACAACCCATGGGTTTCCACTTATCACTGGCGCGAGCTAATGGGCCCTCCAGCCAAGGGGTTGTCGATCGATCGATCGATCCGGGATGAGGTCGGCTCGAGTTCGACTGCGTAAATCCAAACGATCCTTCAACTGCTTTATCCGCGAAACGGTCAGCGTACGTACCGACTCACATAACTCAGCCACGAGCGTGCAGATTCATTGAACGAACGAACGGAAAGGAGAAAAGAAACCGCGAGGATATAGTTAAGATTGCGGCTACGCGTGTGGGCGTCGTAAATACCCGGTGACTTATGTTTCCATTTAACGTCACTCGCCACTGCGTAAATTCTATGCGAAAGGACGGTCCCTGTAATCAAATCACCATGCTATCTGATGATTGGGATGATTCGGAAGTCGTGGGGATCGAGGTGGCTGTCTAAACCATTGCCTATGTTCCAAGTACGAGATTAATATAGATGACTAATAAAAGCTCGAACAATATTAAACAAGTTATTCAGTTTTGAAATGAACACGAATATTAATGGAAGTCATTGTATATTCATATATCTCCATAAAACATGGTTGTTCACATTATCTATATTCATACGAGAACTCTGAATTCCATTTCAGAGTTCCATTACACCCCATAGGTAATCGTTTCTGTACAACTTAAAATTCCAGCAAAAGTGGTAGAGAATCGTCGTGGCAAGGAGAACCTAAAAGGCTGCAGGCGAGATTTACGTTTGGTCCCTTTCGGTTATCTCGGTGGGAAGGTGTGCCCTCGGAAAAAGAAGAGCGGACGCGACGATAAGCAGCATCTTGTTTCGACGATAACGCGCTGCCGGGGGGAAAAGCTGTGTACACACTTGTGGGAACACAATTCAGGGAAAACGTCTTCTGTTCCGAGGAGTTGCGTGACGTCGTCGCCGTCGCTGTTGCGACACGCATGTTCCCTCGTGCTGACAGCCAAACGATCTACACGCCACGCAGGGATTGCGCCCTTGGAACCCCGTCGCGGGTCTCCGCCTGGTAAAAACTGAACCACGAGGGCTGGCGAAACGATCCGCGAAAAGCCGCCCGAGCAAAGTGCTCTGGTCGTTTAGCCGTCGACAAGCTCGTACGGAGATCAGCGGAGGAGAAAAAGTCGGCATCGTCGGGGAATTAAAAACTCGAAGAGACGGGACAAATAGCAGAAGCGTTGCTACGAAACAGATGAATTTTTTGCGACGCTCCAAAGAGCCTGAGTAATGATCATGGGATTCAGAAGTCTGAGATACGTCGTGATTCATTCGTGGATAGAGACGAAACTCTTCAAGTCGTAAAAATAATACAGGGGATGGTGGAGTATTTTACACAAACTGTAAATACTACTCTGTACATATTCCACTTGCATTTGTTTTTCATTTTTCCTTACGTATCTCCTCCATCTAATCGAAAAGCTTGTACGAGCTCGAGTCCAACCACTTTAATACTGAACATCCCTAACCGGCATACCACCAGAGAAGGGGAGAGTCGGTTTCACAATAGAAAATCGATCGACCATGACGGAAGCCGTTCTCGGTGAAGGTTTCCGGCCGCGACATCGCGGGAGATAACGCGGTCGGAACGGAGGCACAAATTCGAATCTATATTTAACAGTGGCGTTGCCAATGTCCGTGTACACGGAGGCAATTTCCGTGGATCGATCGGGAGCCGGAGGACGTCAATGACCGGTCGGTCGGTCGGTCCGTCCCGTGGACGGCGGATTAACCGCGTCGAAAAACACCGATATCGCGAGCTTACGACGCGCACCGTTTCGGGCGGCAGCCCCTGTGGAAATATTGTTTCAACCGCAGGCTTTACGAGCCCGCTATTATTCCAGTAGCCGCCTCGTTCCGACGCCCCGGCACACAACACGAGCCCCGGCGTGGGGTGATCTTTAATTGAGCGTCGATAACCCCCCGCTTGAGGGGCTGAATGTGGAACGCGAAATGTGAAAAATATGTTATGCGAGCGTATGCGTTTGTTTGTTAAACTGCGAGGCGCCCGAGCAGTTAAATGATTATCGATGAGGAAATATTTGCTTTTACTTCAATAAACGATACATCGCTTGTGTGAAATTCTGAGTGCTCGAGTGAATTTAAAAATTGTCAACTTCTGACTGTGATAGAAAACTAGTCATTAATTTTATTTTTTAACCCAGGATATTCTTATAAAAACAATGATCAAGCATCGAAATTGTAACAATTATGAGATATATTAAAAAGTTAGATTTCATTCCTGGGGAACCAAATGATTTACTTACGTATCATTTCAGAGTAATAAATAATTTCCGCTTTCCACGAGAAATCCTTTTTCCTTATTAAGCATTATACTCGCACCCTCTAATACACCCTCCTACACCCACCCTATGGCCAAATATTCTCTCCTCGTTTAATTCCCCGTAAGTGGCAACGAATCGCGAGAAGAGTAACAGAAACGACGTTAATCGAACCGCGCTCGTTTCGGGATCGTTAATCCGTGGTCGCAAATAATTAATGATCAGCTGCGTATCCGGCAACGGCACGCAGCTGTTGGCATCGCAAAGGAGGATTAACGGTACAAGGGAATCGAATTTGAATGGTAGTCGAGGACCTTCGACGAGCCCTTCCTCCGCGGTCGTACCATATTATGCGGTGTACGCGCACTATGTAGGAAGCGATGCGCTCACGAGTGCAGCGCAATCGACGTACCCTTGTACCGCGGGTAAATTTGTTCATGAATGGTTTTAGGGTAAGCTATGCGTCGCGGTCGTTTATGGCCACCGGAACGAGCCATTTTATTACCCGATAAACGGTTTCCGTTTTGTGCCCCGCACTTACAAGGAGCCACGCTTACAACTCCGATCACCCACAAACCTTAATTTCTTGTACTCGTCAGCTATTACGTTTCGAGTTTTAAAAAAATCGGAGATTTAAACTCACAAGTGTCAGTTTTCGGAAATATTGAAAATTAAATATATGATTGGATTGTGATAAACGATTTATGCCTACATATTTCGAAGATTCTATATGTATATTACATCCAGAAGCTATTATGACAAGATATTTAAATATAAATATTAAGGCAGATGCACGTAAGAGAGAATTATACTTCAATAATTGAGGAGGCAAATTGATGGTCATTTAAAATGTAACTACGATACAACATATCTAATAAGCAAAATGAGTACGAAACATTATTCCTACCTATCAGTAAGACGTCTGTACTTAACTCAATTTTACATTGTTAAGAAAAACTTTGATGTACTCTCGTACCATAATTCAGTTCTCACAACGGGCACGCGATTCTTATGAAAACAAGATAGAGAGACGAAGTCAGCTCGAAGTCCGATTACGCGTTACCACGGGTCTCATTATATTCGCGCGTGTAGACAATTTATGACGTATACAAACGTGACCACATGACCATTCCTTATCGCCGTGTCAAGGGTCGTCCCAACAGTTGGGATTGCCGCTCTCGCGTTCATTTCAGGATAGATTAATCGCCACTGGGGCGATACTCTATCGCCGTATAAATTACCAGTAGCACGTATTAAGATACGAAGTATGTAAATTGAATTTTCTTTCATCACTCTTTGATGCACGCGCCACGATTTTCCAGAAACGCGCAGCGATTCTTTGACTCGTCTACTGATTATACGTATAAATAGACCGGAGGCTTCCCGTCCTTTCAACACTCGCGTGAGAACTTTCTCGCTAAACCCGGCCGTTTCAGAAACGCATGTTTTCAAATTGAAGTACACGCCGTGCTACTCTTTAATTAATAGAGTGTTTTAATTAAAATCCGGATGAAAGATAGAAGTTTTCTGTAGTTTCAGCGATAGCATGCTGATAAGTGTCGTTATTACGACGGCCTGGATTTGAAGCGGACGAGCAGCAATAAATATATATGCTCGTGTACGTTCAAAGGGAATACGGAAAACGGGAAACGCGTGCACGATAGAATCTAATGTTAGACGGGTCCCCAAAAATTTGAAGTCCTTCACTACGCGCCGCGCCACGAGGGAATCGTCCGCTTGCTGCTCGACAAACAGTTGGGGCGTAGCCGGATACCGTTTCTGCCCCCGTAAATTAGTTTTCTTAGGCGCAATTAGTCGTCGTCGATCACCGTAGACGAGGCTCGCTACCGATCGGTGAAACCTTTCGGCAAATCTGCTCGTAAATCGTACTCGAGCCTCGTTCCTACGGTAAATAATGGCGCGCGGGCGACTATTTTCGTAGCTGCCAGCCTTCCTCGACGACGTGTCGATCTCGTTAAAAGATCATCGAAGCGGTGGTAATATGTCTCTCGTTCGTTCACCCTAAACAACCGCGAAACGACGTTAACCCTATCCTCACCTTTCGCTCGTCACCTGTGTCAGAATTATTACCTATCGTGACACCTATTAATATTTGGACACGTTTCAAAACGGAGTAACTTTTTTAATATATTACTCTCATTGACTCTATCTCGAATCCCTATATGAACACATCAGAATTTCAAATCCAGAGTTACTTTGAAGAATTTTAATGCATTTGCAGAAAATCACCTCGACAGTAAAGATAACAGAATAGGCAGAAAGTGATTGAAACGAAGATACGTTAAGAATCTAGCAAGAAATTAATGACCAAGCAACGTACCCTGGACTGTTAGAAAAATCGTGGCAATGTCATCAGCAGCCGACAAACGGTCTAACTAAATTAGCCACATCTGCGAGTGGTCGCGGCACGCTGTTAATTAAGTAAACGTCGGCCAAGGCTGACACGCGAGCGTCGCCGAGGATGGCTCGTGTACGCGCGACAATCGACGTCGCGGAAGGCGCATCGCGGTGGGCCCGCAATTAGGGAAATCAACGCAACGCGTGGCCAGTTAAACTTAACGAGTGAATGACTAACGGAGATCCTTATCTTCCGGGACGAGCAACGAGGAGGGCCGTTAACGTCCGGCTCGGTTAATACGGTTTGTTTATGGCGGGGCGATACTCGCCGGCGCACCATAAATTCGACGACGTCGGCGGGGGTGGCGCCCGCCCCCGGTTTGCTGACTACGCCCGCCGGCAATGACTCACGGACACGCTCAAGGGTGAGTTTACTTAGGTTCAACCGGGTTAAACGGCGATTTTCACCGGGCCGATTCGTACCGCGTCGTCGTGTAAATACCCGCTTTTCTCACAGTGATCGTGGATAAGACCGACCGTCTGCGTTTACATTAATTTCCAGTAGCCCTAACAAGAGTGTGTCGAGTGTTACAAATGATCTTTGTACTTACGAACCTCATTAACATTCGGGCAGATTTCAAAACGGAGGAATGTTAAGAAAGATATTCCGTTCTCAAGTGCCCGAATATTAATGAAGGCAATTGTACGTCTTCTCCAGGGGTTCTCTCACCCCGTTCAATCGCCGTTATCGGTCTGCGTACTTTTATACGTGTCTGTGCTAATGGAGCGTAAAGACAAAGACCTGAGATTTGGGTGTCAACCTTTTCGCTTGAAAAAACGTTTGTAATAGTCTAAGAGTCGGATCATTCGTTTTGTAAGCAGCAGGTAGATACCGTGCTTTAGTGTTCAAAGAATCGTCACGAAGTTAAATAGTGGAGATTGGTTTGGAGAAATATTCAGTGATGTAAATTTATGTATGCATGAGAAATGATTTGCGCTGGTACTCTTTGTATGGCGTCATCCTCCGTTTTAGTCGGTTACTTTGTCTCACCCCGCGACAGAAGAATGTAGCCACTTGTTCGAACCTCTTAAACCGAGGGAAGGGCCCCTTTTTTGTTTTATATAAACTGAAGTGCGCGTCTCCGGAGCCCTGTTTATATTCGACGATTTAAGGGACCGAAGATTTACTTAATATTATAGAAACTTAAAATTCATCCCCCTTTTTTGTGTTGAATGTTTATTACTTCTCCTAATACTAGTTGTAAGGTATACGTATTCTTTTATTTATTAGGAAATGCAATCTAAGAATTAAAGATATTAAGTTAAAATGTAGTATTGATTTTGTGTATGTACAACTAAATGAGTCTCGTACGAGATTCTAAATTCTAAATGCTAATAAAGAAAAACATGATCCTATGACAAATAACTCGAACTCCTTTCTACAATCCCACTTATGTCATGAAATAATAATTTGATGAAATAACAATAAAACGTTTCTCTTATTCGTTGCATGCGAAGAATAATCATGAATAGATCGATTCATCACTTACCTCTATTACGATTTCATAACATGGACTTATAAACTACACGACATTGTTTGGAAATCGAATTAATGGGAAAAATCGTTAGCAGAGAAAACACTATGTTTAAGAGACGAAGGGAATCTGGAAAGATTCTGAGGAATGCGTAAGCAATCAACGCAAGGAACTTAAATAATAATAAAGTATATTAAAAATCGTATACAATTTTGATTTCAGTATATGTATATTATAACGATATGGTGGTCGGTCGTCGGTTACTCTTTTAACTACTATGGCAACGTAAAGAACTTGTACAAAGACGGCGGTCGAGCGTAAAATTCGGACCAAGTACAGAGTAGGAATCCATAGCACTTTCGGGAGGAAAAAACACAAAAGCCGAACGAGGAGAACGCACGAAAGAAGAATAGAGGGAGACTACTATCGAGATTCTGCAAAATATGCACATACTTGTTCTATCGGATATCAAACATTTTTTTCTATCAGAAAAAATCAAAAAGAGAACACAGCTAATTGGCCGACTTGAAGGGAATTCCTGGACACACCCGTTACACACAGTATTTTCAATTTTATTGACAATCATCGTGACAAAAAGTGGCTTACAAATACTCGTTATAAACTCCTCCCTCTCGTTTCTTTAAAAGCGTCGCGTTCGTTTCTTTCGCATCAATCCATTCCTACCGACGTCGTTGCGGTACCGGAGTCGCATCGCGCTCTGTTTCGCCTCTTACTTCCCTATGTCTTTCCTCCTCTCCCTTTTTTTCTTCACCCGCGACCATCTCATTCCGTCCCTCTCTTTCATTCACTTACACTTTTTCTGCTTTTTTCACTGCTCGTCCACGAACGCGACATTGTCCGTTTTCGCTCGTAACGGCTTGGCGTGATATGTGACACTAAAGGTTCTTTAACTCTCACTACTTTACAACATTACACGTGTACGTTTTTTCGTTTGGCAGTGGTTCCCGTTCCGGGATGCGACACGGGTGTCCTGTTTTTCTTTACTTTGTTTTTTAAGTTGCTTGAGGCAGATATCGTTTTTTCTCTTATCAGTCCATCTGTTTTTTTTTGTATCCCCGATTTTTTTGTCCGCGTTTTTCACCGCGTGCACACACGCGCACCCACCTGCTCCGATCGTAAGACATACCGCGGGCCGATCGCGTGAGCCGACGAAGTTCCAACGAACGCTTCTTCGCTTTAAAAAAAAAAAAAAAAAAAAAAAAAAAAAAAAACAGAAAGAGGAAAAACGCCAACGCTGACCGCGAGATAGAACTGCATAACCAGGAGTGTGTCTTTCTTCTTTCTCTTTCTCGCCTTCTCTCTCGTTTGCCGTTCGTCCAAACAACGTCGGTGGAATTTGTACGCACGCGATGCAACCCTTTTTCGGACGCCTCGTGAAACAGAGCACGGGATAAGAAACGCGTCGCCGGGAATCGTACATACCGTTTCTCCTGCTTCGACCTCCCCACTCTCTTCCAGCGATTACAAAAATTCTGAAATATCGACATAGTGTCGCAGAAGCGTCGACAAGCCTCCGCGAACATATATATATTTATTTATATATTTATAATGTATCTTTAATATTTATATATATTTACGTACTTAACGGTTTATGCGTGTTACTCGATTTCGCATTCTTGTCTTTCAACAGCTACTTTTTTCTCTATTGCGCGGACATTAAAGAAACACACGAATTGTTCGGACCTTCCTCCTTTCCATTTACCTGTATACGGTTTATTCTCAGGGGGGAGGGTACACAGAAGTGTATTTTCTACGATGTGCGAGTATGTACGATCGGTACGTGTATCGGGAGTGGGTGGGGGATGGTTTGGGGGTTTGGTACTGCGAGTGTGCGTATCGAAAGCACGGCTTGAATTGTCCCTAGACAAGAAGCCGTGCAAGGTAGAGGAAAGAGCAAGTGTCACTTGTTACCTCCGTATTTTTCGCCAGTTATAACATACGTGGTACTATATATAAACCGGTAAAAGTTTAAGGGGAGGGGCTTCGTTCGGCGGTGAAAAAGGTGCGAAATAATAAGCGAGCGCAAACACGCTCATCCTTTCGTATTCTTACTCGCAAACGCATTTACGATTCACGCGTTCCTTTCCCCGTGGCAAGACTAGCGGCTCCTTCGAAGCATCGTTTTATTTGTTTTCCAACGTCCCCCCATTGTCGTAAACATTATTCATTGCACCAAGTGTTCTTTTTTATTCAAGAATAACGCGAAGAAAAATTTTCTTCGAAAGACACGAGACGAAAGGAACGCGAGATTATCGTTGCGAATCACGCGTTTCTGTACAACGTTTATTTCGCGACCGATAAACCGTTCTTTTTTTTCATCTGATTTTTACCCTCTTTATATTTACAGCGTGTCTTTGACCTAACGTCTAAGTTTGATATTTACAATTACCTTTCGTTCTCCAGCTTCCCTCCTCTATACGTCTGCTATACACTTGCTGGTCGCACTTCATACGATCGACGGCGGTGAGCCTGTATTCGTCCGTGGTACTTTCATTGCCGCGCGATCTCCGCCGATTACACTTCCTGCCCACGCGAGTAACAACACGTGTTTCGAGACCGCGTGCCCTCTCCGACTAGGCAAGTGAACAAAAAAGAAATGTACGAAACTAGAAAGACGCGTTTTGGAATGCCCGGCCACCGCCGTAACCTTTAAGCAACGACATATCCTAATCACGTCTGTGTTTCACACCTAATACACTTCTTCAGCTTTACGGCTAGGTTAGATAAATAGACGAGACGATACACGTTAGACGGACATGCGGACTGTACGAACTCCGCTACGGTATATATAAGTAAGAAAAGTGTTACAGATAGATACGGATAAAAAGAGTGAGTCCCTGTCACGCGGTACCATTCGCACGATTCATTTACACGAGACACTACATTCCACTCACGCGCGCCGACATCGCAATCTCACTAAAGCCGGCCGATCTCGAGCGACCCATCGGAATTGTCGCCGCCTGGTGTCGCCACTGATAGTACGTACGTGTTTGTGTGCGTTCCGCGGATTTCGCTTAAATCGCGCGATACCGGTTTCACGTTTTAATAGACATCTAAAATTTATCGAAACGGTAAACGAAACATCAGTATAATATCTCGTTCAGTGGTTCTTAACCGGTGTTCCGGGAACGCGCGAAATTTGAGAATCGGTGAAAAATTAAAACGTTAAAAAAATCATTGTTAAAAAATATTTCTGAAAGAGCCCTTGAAATTGTAAGCGTTCCATGATTTTGAAAGAATTAAGAACCACTGACTTATTTATACCGCGCGCGATACCAGGCAAGAACGACACGAAGATAAGATGACTCGAGATCGATCGGCAAAGACACGTACGGGCTAATACGTATATCCGGTAATCGAGAAGCACCGTCATCGCGAGTCATCGTCGACGCAGTTCGATGCGTCTTCGAAAGAGCCACACGCCATAGATCACGCATCGAAGAAACCCGCACGCCCCCGACACGTGAAATTCGTGAAACGTCCCCCGGCCGCTGGCTCGCTAATGGGGATCGATTCAGACTTCGGTGGCCTGGGTGTACGAGGGCGCGAGGCCGTGGGCTGGCGTGAGCGGGCCCGTCGTCGACGCCAACGACCTCCTCGAATATATGGTCGCAGCCGAGTGCGGCGTATGCGGCGCCGTGTTAGGCGCCGTGTGCGGCAGATGCCTGCGCGAGGCCGAGGCGAAGGGCTAAATGGGCCCGTAGTTGCTAAGGGCGGAAGGCCTCTCCTGTTGGACCGACTGCTGCTGTTGCTGCTGCTGATCGCAGCCAGCGGTGTTCATGTCGCCCCCCGCCGACTGGTGACGTCATACGTGCGAGAGCGGAGGTTGTTTGAGGACGTGATGGTGGAGATGGTGTTGAGAAGCGCTGGCCACGCTCCCGGGCGGAAGCAACGCGCTCCCGGGTCCCGGCGCCGGCGGATATGGAACTCCGACACGACCTACGACGCCCTTGATGCTGGTGCTGCCGATGCCGCCGCTGACGCCTGTCACGCCGGCTACCATACCGGCGCCGCCGCCTCCGTGACCGCCTCCGCCGCTCCCGCCGCCGAACAAGCGCCTCCACAGACGTTTCCACGAATCGACGGTTTTGCCGCTCCATATCCACACGCCTGACGTGATGCCTACCGCGAGCGCCATGAAGTACTTGAGCATCAGGACGGAGTAGAGAGGCCTCGCCCTCGGCTGGCACGGACAGGCCAGCGAAGTGAGCCACTCGTTTCTCAACGCCGTCTCGTACATGTGACACGCCAGCACGACGCCCGCCGGTAACGTGTACAGAACGCTGAACACGCCGATGCGTATCATCAGTTTCTCCAGTTTGTCCGCCTTCGCTCCCGGCTGTCTCTTGATCACCGATCGAATTCGGAACAGGCTGACGAATCCCGCGAGTAAGAAGCTCGTTCCCAATAGAAGGTACACGAACAGCGGTACCAGGATGAACGATCTTATCCCGTCCGGAGCCACCGTACAGACTCCAGCCACTGGATCGCCCGCCACTCCCCCGGCCATATACGCGGACACCGTCTGCACCGTGGGGGCCAGCCAAGCTGCCAGATGGAAGTACTGAGAGTACGAGGCTATCGCCTCGTTGCCCCATTTCAATCCCGCCGCGAGGAACCACGTGAACGCGAGGATCACCCACCAGACCGAGGACGCCATCCCGAAGAAGTAGATCATTAGGAAGACCGTCACGCAGGCCCCCGGTCCCTGCGCTCCCGATTTCAACGCCGGGCCGTCGCAGGCGATCTCCTCGTGGCCGAACATGCTTCTCGACAGGTACCCGATCGAGACGACGAAGTAACAGGCCGAGAGGAAGACTATCGGTCTCTCAGGATACTTGAAGCGCTGGGTGTCGATCAGAAACGTGGTGACGGTCACGAGCGTGCTTGCGGCGCACAGGCCGCTCCACAACGCCAGCCATACGGCCGCGAACCCGCGCTCTTCTTGGGTGAGAAACGCCCCGTGGCACGGTAGCGCGCAGTTCGGTACTCCGGCAATGTCCTGAATTATGTTCCTGGCGATGCTTATCGGCGGCGCCGGTATGACTCCACTTACGGCCATGCCTGCCAGGCCAGCCCCGTTGCCGATGCTGCCGGTGCTGCCGCTTATCGGCATCGGGATTACCGTGCCCCCCGCCCCCAGGGGTACGAGGGGTGGCCTGCAACGGCACGCGCAATCCCTCGCCCTTTCCCCCGGGGGATGCTGGCAGTTTTTTTGGTTCTTGCCTGGCTTACACCGCGGTGGCTGCGTCGTCTTCGACGGCCTCGTCGGACGCGGCGGTGCCGCCGGTGGCAACGGCGCGCTGCTCGCGGCCCCTCCGTTACCGGAACCGTAACCCGTGCTACTGGTATGGTTGTCCTGCTCCATGCACAGGTTCTCCGGGTCGCCGTGAGCCGGTAGTCGCTCGCAGGCCATCCGTTCCGGCCAGGAGAATCCGTACTGCTGCATCAGAGGCGCGCAACCGGCTCGCGCCCTCTCGCAGACGCTCCTACACGCTGGTAACGGTTTCGTGTACTCCGGCAAGCAGATAGGCGTATACATCGAGCAGAGGAAGAACTTCAAATCGGGCGAGCACTTGATCTCTACCAACGGCCAGAACTGGTGCACCTCGAGACCAGCTTCTTCTTGATTATCGTGGTTCAACTCGTTCGGCATCGCCGTCAGATTGTATCCGATGCCACGACACATGGGGATCGTGATCTCCTCGCATCTCCCGTTTCCATTTGGTGTTCCACCGCCTAGGGACGAGTGTCCAACGCCGCTGTTTCCACCCCCGACGACGCTGTTACCGGACCCGGCCATGCCTCCCGAAGGGGATCCGTTCCCAGGAACGACACCCACCATGGATGATGAGGAAGACGATGAAGAGGACGACGAGGAACCGCCTGACACTGAACCTCCGTTGCCCACCGGATTAATCGCAGACTCTAATCGAGCGTTTGGTAACACTGCGAGTAACAGCAATGCCAAGAGGGATGCCATCGTTCGGCTTGGGAGCAGCTTTGGCCGTCGAACGAGACCCATTTTTGTATTTCGTCTAGCTTACTCCTGCGTGGATCGCATCACTCCGGCCTGAAACATGAAAATACATTCTTCGTAATAATACTTTTTTTTAGCTCATTCACCGTATGATACTTCGTATATAAGAAAGCTACGGTCCGAACGACGCAAGTACTGCAGTCGTTCTTGAGATTTTTGTTAATATACAAATAAACGTTTTCACTTTATGTTAACATGTAATGCAGAATAAATTATGTAAATATTCCAGAAATACGATGCTCGAACTTCGAGAATATTTTAGCACGTACCACGTTAATGCACGTATCTAGATTCGTTGTCAAACAGAACGTTTTAACCGGTGCATACAATGTATGTGCACCAATTAGGTTAATGGACAGGCGTTAACGGACCGTTATATTTCAATTTAGCCGGAGCCAACTGTTCCTCGAACAGTTTCTGTTACCCAATGCCGAATCGTGAGCAAAGCCTAAACATCCAGCCGCGAGTTCCAAGAACAACAAATTCATCACACCTTCAAATCTTTGCATCGGATCAACAAGAGACATGAATAAAAAATCGATTAAAAATAGCCGTTCGACAAAAACTAAAATGTCACAGTGTCATTTATCTCGTCACGTCGTCAGTCCAAGCCTTCCCTTCCCATGAGGCATGTTCCAGTTTGAACAAGGTTAAACAAAAAACGTGTTCAATCTCGGAGCCCCTTACGGTGGTCCTAATTAAAGCCGGACGAGATGGTCGCGAAAGGAAAAAAAAAGACATCCAGCATAACATTATATAACGCGAGGCCGACTCGGACGATCAGCCGGACGAACGATCCGGCAGCGGTGCTCGTATTTGCATAACCACCCGCCGACCGAGTCCCCGATTCGTTCGTTAAGAGGCCGGCGAAAGACGCGACCGTCTGCGACCCTAACGAACGCGGAGGGCACACACCGGGGTTCAGGTGGTTGCCGCATAAATCAACGTCCGACCGACGACGCAACGGCTAGAAACCATTCCCCCTAGAAATCTCGAGGAAGCGAGTGAGTAGACACGGAGAAGAGGAGGAGATCGTTCCCGATTGGCACGCCTCGCGCGTCTCAATGTATCTCGGCGTGCGTCGAGAATGAAGCAGAAAAGAAACGTTGAAGACGGAGGTATTGGAAGGTAGATGGGTGAGAAGGAACGCGGAGCGAGCAAACGGGGTAGACGTGACGAGCGAGTACGACGGGAGTAAGTAGAGAGGCAGTGAAGACAGAGAGAGAGAGAGAGAGAGAGAGAGAGAGAGAGAGAGAGAGAGGGTTAAGAGACGACGACAGTCGTGGATCTTATAATAGTCGGGGCCGCGGAAAACACGTGACCGGAGCGAAATGTTATTGTAGGAGGCGGTGTTAGTTTTACCGTTTGTTAACTGCTAGCACCCCGAGACGCACGCGTTCCCGACGCTATTTATAAGACGTAACCCGGCACTGTTGCATCTCACCGTGGAACGATCGCTTCTCCTTCCTTCCTCTCTCTCCTCGGCTACGTGTGTGGCTCGTGCCGGAACGGAGATTGACGCGCGCAAGGAAAGGATCAGGGAAAACGTCCTACCTCGAGACAGAACGAAGGATTGGAAGCGAACGGGGTGAGGGGGAGAAAATCCACGAAGCAAATTGCGGCTGTCTCGACGAGACGGATACATTTTTTCCTGGCTTCCGGTTCGACTAGACCCATGCAACGAGACGTACACAACGGCATTCAGTGGAACGCGGAGGATCGAGGATCCTCGAAACCTGAAGTATTAAACGTCGCGATACGCAAATGGCCTACGGCGACGTCGCGGGATCGAATGCCTCGTGCCAGGTTTTAATGAAGAGGAAAAATATTAAAAAGCACTCCCACCTAACGAGACTGGCGTTCAGTCACGAGAAAAGGTCAACTGGGTGGAACGAGCATTCGATGTTCATAGCATCCGCATCGTATATAACATCTGAATGGGCCGGGGGCTTTAATCGGCCGCGTAGGAGCCGGTTAGCTGTTTTGCTCTCTGAGACACCGTCGGACTCCCCGATATTTGGGAACACGTGACTCACGCGGACCAAACGCACCGATCCCTCGCGTTTACGCGCGAGTCTGCGTAAGCACACCTACCGGCTAATCGACACGCGGTGGCTAATGGAGCCGCAATTTTTCTTCCGTGTCGGCGACCTCACGCTCCCTCTTTACCATCACCCCTTGTGTGGCTCGAATTTCAGGATCGATAGCTCGCTTCGGCCGGTGATTTAAGCGAAGGCTTCCAAGATTTGCGTCATGACGCGCTTTCTAATATTATGTTCGATCGGAAATAAATGTGCTAAATCACGTATCGTCTGTTTTTTATCATACCTTCGATTTCCTTTCTGTCCTGAATGTACACTGGTCCACGAAAGTGTTCAGATGCAAGTAAAAACTGACACACAAGGTATGTCAGACATGAGTTCGAACAGTTTTGTGATCCACTGTACGTAACCAAATTAAACTGTCGACGAGCGTTCAAAGAACCACCAACGAATCAATTAATCCTGAGTGCACTCAGCGATCACCCACGCCTCCCACAAAGTACTTAACATCTTAAACACCATGTTCGCATACAGGCGCGCGTGGCCATCCATGGAGACGAAACAATACATCACTCGGAGCGGAATAGTGAAACCGTGTACACCTTTTGGATTATTAATCGGCCCACGTGGCCGAACGAGCCGTCGCGATCCGAGCGAATCCCATTCGCTTTAATATCGGAACACAGTCACGCGCAATTCGTTCGATCGATCGATCGTTAATCGTCGGCCGACAACGTGAGCCGCATATTGACGCGTTTAAAACCTGGCCCTGCAACGCGACCTACGAAGCAGGAAATTATCGCGTTTTCGAACGGCGATGCTGCGCCATCGCCGCGGGAACGAGCCTCCGCTTTATTATTCCCGGCCTCGCCTTCCCTCTACGTGATCGCCGACCGTTCTCGATCTGCGATGAAGACGATGCTTTCCCTTCGCCCATTCGCGCTATAATTTCCCATTAAGGAACGTTTTCGCGGGATATCTCGGACGTCCCGAGAGCAGAGGACCCGGAGCAGGATGGATCGTGCAATGAATCAGTTTTAAAGGGCCTCGCCTTTCAGCCGGGAATACGCTCGACGCTGCCTCTCGCGCTGGCGGCGTTGTTCGGCTTATGATTTACTCATCTCGTATGCAAATCCAGGCTTCCACCTCGTTTCAGTCTCTTTTTTAAAATGTGGGCGAAACAGGGAAACATTTCTTCAGACATGTTTCAAACAAGATGCACTTACTTGGTATAATGCTTCGTTACCGAGACTTTGGTGTTCCATTGAAATTCGAGAAAGAGTATGGGGAAACATTATTTTAAAAAAAAACTTAAAGTGACCTCTATTTGTTAAAAAAAACTTTATCGTACGCCAAGTACTTCGCGTCGATTCAGCCCGTATAAAAAGTATGAAATATATTGTGATTGCGGGAGACTTTTTACAGCCGTTGATGAATCACGTGCGAAAACAAACTACGAAGGGACGTTACGCAAAGAGGAGGCTCGACCGATTGGAGTTCCGAGCTCAGATTCGAACACGAATTTTTCTTTCACCCGTGCCCGGCGCTGCTTTAACCAATTAAGCTGTCCAGCCTGTCAACGGATCCTTTCACCCATGACTTGCACGCTCGTATAAATGCGTGCGTTCTTGTCTGCGTACGAAATCGACCATTTTCAAAGCAGCGAAGAGGGAAGAAAAAAGAGCCAATTAGAAAAACAAATTTCGCAGCAAGCATTATCTTCTATTATGACACGAATTATTTCTGGGACTGTGTGAACCGTTTGCACGTCGTTAATTCTGCCATTGACGCAGCTATACTCGTATATATGGACGCTGCATAATTCCCAAGCGGAACAATGCGGATCGCGATGGGAAGCACACCGATAATTTTGTATGGAAATCGTGGAAACGTTCGGGGCCACCGGCTGTTATTGCGAAAGTAACGAGGTGATCGACGAGTATTTTTAGTATCGTGTATCGCGTGCAACCAGTGATCAGTTGATCAGCATAATATTGTCATTAGTACTTCATCTGCATCTAATTCCTACTTAACCGTTCGTACCCCGATTATAGATAACCGCATGCGGAATTCGCGAATTATATTACCTCCCCCGGATCACACGGCACCCTATCGATGACCAGAGATCATTATAAAAAATATTGAATTTAAACGTGTGATCAGAAGACGACCTTCCGCTCTCATACACCGAGACATGGCTCGAAAAATGACACAGCGAAAATTCCCTTCATCTTGTCAAAACACAGTCACTCGGGATAACGAGACATAATTGAAACCTTTCATTCCACCCGGACGCCCGTCCAGATCTCTCGCAAGGTTAGCGTAACCGGGCCGGATAAGAGTTAAATGAGAAATCATTTCGGTACGCGAAGCCGGTCGATTCGTCACGGGAAACATCGCGTTCTCTCCAGCTGGCAGAGGAGTTAGCGCGGCGGCGGCGGCGGTGGCGGCGCGCGTACCGATCGGAGCCGCGCGAGGCGGCTAATTTGTCGACGCCAGGTGATCATAATTCACGGGGAACGAGCCTGACTCGCGACGTGGCAACGCTCGAGGAAATCGCGTGAAAAGGTCTCGGCGACCAGAGTCCGCGTAGAAAAGCGCCTCCTTTGGTCTTCGAGGAAATTTTTAATTCCGTCAAAGATAAATACTCGCTCTCGACGCGTTTTACGTTATTGCGATCGAAAGCGCACAAAAGACGTCCGTTCCGCGGAGAAAAGGCGAGGCGGGACAGAAGAGATCGTACCGGGGAGGGACACGAAAAGACACATAAATCAAAGCCGCCCGCAGAGATTTATGGCGAGGTATGGATAAGGTAAGCGCGACGCGCTCGTTAGTTGGCAAAACTGACGGCGGACGGTGTCAGGTTTTATATCAAATCGCGCGTCACAGGCATTAATCATGAATTCAACCGAGAGGAGCCAGTAACAGGGACATGAGGCGAACGAAATCGCCTCTGCCACGTTGCTCACAGGGCTGGTTGTTCGAGCTGTGTCCCTCGTTCCAACGATGCACGTTGCGTCTGCCGGCTCTCTCGCTCGTACGTTTATCTCATTGTGCTCGGGAGTGAGCGCGAGGCGCGCCGCGGGACGGCCTGCTGAATGCGCTCCGAGCGAGTTCGACTCGCGGAATGTTAATAATTGAAGCCCGCGGTGCGAGCGAGCTCCGGATGGAAGGAGGTAGGTAGGAAGGGTTTACGTACCGTACGTATCGGCACGATGAATGTCTGCGCCGCGCCGGTGAAACAAACTTGTTAATCCTTTCGCGGGCGCGCGCCGCTGTCTGCCTCGAGCTTCTCCCTTTTCAAATCGTAATGGAGTTTCGACGCGTTATTATTACCGCCTCGCTGTATTTAGCGGGCTCGCTGAGAGAGAGGACTCTATTCTCCTCGATAAACTAGCGAATCGGGGAAATTGAAACTGCTTACACGCCCACTATTTTATACGTTAAAATACTAATTGGCTCGAGGAAGTAGAAGCAAAATAAAATGAAAGAATTGAAAACAGTAATAGAGAACAGTACGGTTAGAAGGATTCGAATGAAGCAATGGAAGTTAGATTGACTTTCGGATTACTGCCACACGGATAACTTCGATCCGTTACAAATTCCTTAAATCGTATTCTGAAATCTCGTTAGGCACAGGAACGTCTCGTGAAATTGGAGAGTACGTAGCTCACAGAAGATCGTCACTTTCTAAACGCAGCTACAGAAAGATGAAACCAGATGCTCGAAAAACCAGGAAACAAAAGCTCATCCGAGTCATCTTTCGCAATACGCACGGTGGGATCTCGGTTTCAGCGACGTTAATTCATTCCGGCTAATAAACAGCCACCTGTCTAAGCGTCGTCGCGTCGCTACGCGGTAATACCGACGCGAACTCTTTCTATTTCGAACAATATTCGTTAAACCGAGCATGAGTGTAGACACCTGTTGCCATTCCATCCAGAAAACGAGCCACTTTCCCCCGGTAAATACGCTTTTCTTCCCATATTACTCGGTTTCAACTTATAGAAAAACAAAAATCATTTCATCTCATACTTAAATCTCAATTAAACGTATGCTGGGAATTCATAAAATGAGCCACACACTTTTACAGCAAATACAGTCTTCCTTGACTGGTGTCAACTTATAAGAAACGAAGGCCACGTTGTTCCTTCTTTGATAAATCATCAGATGTTCCGTTTCTTCGAAATCAATACGCAGTATCAATTTAATAAGCAAAAAGGGATGGATCGTGGCATAATTCATCGTGAATAAACAACGGGAGGCAAACACGACGACGACCAGGCGACGAGCCTCATAAACGGCAAAATTAATTCCTTCCGAGAACGGCGATCGGGGGCAGCGGCGTTAATTATAGACGAAACACGCACGCTCGTTCGATTCGGTTTTCTCGTCGGCTAAAGACTGCGAAACCTTCGGGCGGAATTTGAAATCGGCGTCCCGCCGCGCGACGCCATCGTTCCATGATGGATCGAACGAGCAGGGAACGAAATTGCCAAAGGAAACCGCGACGAGTTTTAACGACTACGAAACATAGGTAAGAGAAATCGATGGGGAGATGGAATAGAGAGAGATAGAGAGAGAGAGAGAGATAGATAGATAGATAGATAGAGAGAGAGAGAGAGAGAGAGAGAGAGAGAGAGACCGTCTAGTTGACCCGCGCAGGTTTCGGGGAAGCAACGAAAGAAGGAATAAATTTCACCGAATAAACTCTGTTCTAGCCCCGCGTAACTGATAGTCGCTTTCCCTCTCGCGCTTCTTCCTCGTGGACGTTTTTGCATAAATTATCCCGTTGTCGCGGGAGGTCCGCTGAGCCCGAGGCTTCCTCGATAGCGGAAATATTTCCGAGGGTGGGGAAGTTGTCGCGTATCCGGCGACAGAGTGACGCTTCATTTTATTTCGCGCTCAGCCACCTCGTCTTTCTCTCACCTTGTTTATCTTCACTTTCTCCCCTTCCACCGCTTCCTTGATCTCTTTTTCTTTTCGATTTCTACTTTTTCTGCTTGCAGTCGTTTCGTCTCGGACCTGGACCTCAACGCAGCCTCCCGAGGAATATACGAGCCAAGATATTTTTCTCGCGTGGTGGTCGTACGGATGGAAAGTCGTAAAAATGCGAATCGCGATAAGAATTTGAGTCAGCCGCTTCCTGGGGAACAGACCGCAACCCCTTTTCCGAGGGTGTCTCCCGTCTCTGAGGACGGGCAAATTGTTGCCGCGTTTTTCGAATACGGAATGCCACTCTCGCCACGAATTCTTCCGGGAACAGTGTCACGAGCTTCACCGTAATTCCCTGCTTTATTATTCGACACACACAAGACCGTGCATATTTCTTTTATAATCCACGAGGAGGATATCTGTGCTCGTTGCAAATTCGAGTCTCTCTATGTAAACTCGCGGTAGATAATATCTTATCGGAGTTAATTTAAATAAATTGGGAGTCGATCGAAATTCCAGGAACGAGATTTTTCAACGCGTCGAGATTTAATCGACGCGCGGCGCGAAGGTGCGTATCTCCATAAATCAATTCAAATTGCTTCGTTGCAAGATCCACGGATACGGAAAGGTGTCTCTCTCTCTAGTTTGGTGGGTAGGTAGGTAGGTGCGTACGGGTTTAAATGACGAAGCGTTAAAAATATATCGGCGGAGGGCAGAGGAAGTTAACGGACAGGTCTCCACTTTGAAACTCTACACCTCCACCTTGATATCGCGTTTCGCGGTTGGGTTTCACGCTTTCCATATTAAAAATAACGACGTTAATAAATTATCGTTTCAGGTTGTACCTACACGATCCGCGCGAGTAATAACGTCAGACGTCTCGACAGGACGCCAATTTCAATTACCATTACCAGAGAAACGTTTTCAGACAGATTACTACGAGTATATCGTCAAAATACGTAAATCAAAACGTTTTCTTCAAAGCACATCTTGCTATAAAAATATTTTAACCTTCAAGGCTGTTCCTCGTGTATCGAGCGACGAATCGGTGATCATACGACTTAAAATAATATTCCGAGCTGCGATGAGGCTAATCGAGGGGCAGATAAATGGAGGGCGATTAATTAAAATTATCGAAGCCAGTTCCGAGGCCGGTCAATCGAATGAGAAGCACTGACAAGTCGATGCCGGACAGACGACAGGTAAAATATGTCCGCTGTTGCTCTGACATTTTGCGGAGGACGAAGATATACCGTCGAACGGTTGAATACCGCGTTGCGAGAAGCGGCTCGCGAAAAGAAAAACGGCGCCCGCGTATACACGATGAAAAATCGTTTATGGTGTTTCTTCGTCGCGCGATCCCTCCACGTCAGTCAAGCCGAACGGAAGTCTCGTTTCGCGAGGATGACGTGTGATTGCAGGGAGTAATCGTCTACCGACGCGTACCAAGTCTACATTTCTTCTTTTCAAATTAGTCGTTAATGAAGACGATTAATATTTGTTAAAAAATTCTGTCGACCAGCCGCGTGGTAAACGATTGAGTCCTCGCAGATCGAATAAAATTTTCAAACGAAACATTTAATTTTGATACGGCTTTAAAAAAACATCAAACACGAAGATCAATCGTGTTACTGGGCATTAATCCAACAGGCGTACCCGGTGGTCCCATAAAACACGCCGCAGAAGCGTGTCGCTATTTAAGCGGTCATTAACGCCACTCGTGTAAACACAAATCACGATTCGCGTTAATATCCCCGGGTCCTGGTATTAATTAACGCCGCCAATGGTCGTAACGCGACACGGCGACGCGACGCGAGAGTGACCCGTAAATTTGTGTTTAAAAGCACGGCGAACGAGCGCCGAAATTCGAATTAAAGAACCGACGAAACGAATCGCATCGGCGAGTCTTACCAGTGGAGCGGAGAGTTCGTTTGCCCGAATAAATTGAAAAGCATGATTGATGGAGCGAATTTCGACGCACCGGTTTATAATTTATGTGCACGAGGTTTCGCGAAAGAACCGATTTGCGCCTGATTGGCGCGATGCGGCGGTCGGGCCGGGTTATCAGAGAAATCGGAACGCATTTCCGGTCGAACTCGGCCGTGTCTATTTATCGGCGCGGCCGGAATCGCGATTGAAATCGCAATCGAAATGCGAGTATCGATCGAGCGATCGCATCAGAAAATTTGTAGGCGCGCGTTGCCAAGGGAAACTGAAAATCGACGAAACGTGGCCTGCGCCCCTGCGCTCGAGAGCCTGTAAAATTGTTACTCGTTATTAGCAAGGGATTAACCCAGTAATTTGCTTGTCTCGATTAGCCATCTGCGGATATCTTTTCGAAATTTGAATATTAGCAACGCGCCGCTCTAATTCCGAATAATTAGGCCAATCAATTTAGTAATGCAGAAACGCTGATGCGTTTGTACTGATAAATAGCAGAGAGATCCGTCGATAAATCCGCGTAATGATATTGATATAATAATCCAGATGCGGACGTAGATATATCGACATGCAATGCCACTCGCATAATGGATCTACATAATGACTGACGCTATCCCGATATGCAGAAACAATACCTTTCACAACAATATAATATAATTACTGTTCAGTGATAAAATTGTAAACTGATTTGAAATAAGATATTCACATTTTATGGTATACTTTCTTTACAGAATTATTCTTGTTTTCTATCATTCTGCTCACAAGCAGGTGGATTCCTTTTTCATAGAAAGTGGAAGATCGTCCAGATAAAAAGCATTTATTTTTTATTGAAGATTTAAGTCAATTGAATACCAATTGGCACTTAACGTTTGGTCTATGATCCGGATTTCACTAATTAAGGATTAAAATAATTTAATTAGGTCAACTGGAAGGATTTCGAATTGACGATTGAATTTTAATGGTTAATTCAATGCAATTAAGAAATTTGTAACACTGAATCTGACCCGCCTCGTAAAATTGGACACGAACTTTCAATATAATTCATTCTACGTATAAAATCACCTTTCATAAAGAATAACAAATTTAAAACGAACAGAAATATCCAAAGCTTGCATTATTCTGGTTTACTCGCGAAACAAGTCAAATTGATATAACACCTGCAAACACCGGAGCTCTGTTACACGAGCGTTTTCCATTACCGTATCTCTCGACGACTTTCATTTTCTCGCGCAACCGAAATTATCAAACTTTTCCCCGGGACCTGAAGCGATGCTAAACTTTTACGAGGCCGCTCGCCGTTTTTTCATATTACTCCCACCGGCTACAGTTACGATATTGCCGAAGCCCGTGGCATTTATACACTCGTTGCCCGGTGTTATCGCGAAAAAATGCGAATGGCTACGACGCGTTTCCAAGATTGTCCGACGCAAAATTCCGGAGGTGTCGGAGATCCGAGAACGAAACTGGATTCCGTTGCCACGAGCTTTGTAAATAGGAAAATACAAATACGTGTTGTTCAAATTTTTATTACGAGTCCAAATAAAAATATTTGAAAAAGAGACCTGCACATTTTTCCTCTCAGTTCCATCTTTTTCGAAATATTCTTTACACACCGTTTAAATGATTTCAAAACAGTTACTCAATTCTAGAAAATGTTGGTTCAGTTCCACTCTTACTGTGATTACACAGAAGGTAGGATTTATATGTCTACGCCATGTCTCGCCAGAGTTAATAACTTTAAATATCTTATTCCTGGACAGTCGAGCACCTTTTTCGAGGTGAGTGACACGCGCTCGCGCGACCGAGACCAATCCCGCTTGTAAAAAGTAACAGAAGGTATTCCTGATACTCGCCCACGTCACTCTGCTAACGTGCAAGCGCTCACTCTTTGAATCGCCATGGAATAATGCCGCGAACAGCGGCCTTTGCTAACAAGATATTCATTCCGTTTTTCGTTAGAAACGAGGGGCTCAGACTTTTATGCATAATATCGAAATCATTCCGAGAGAATAAATGATCGTGATGAGATATCGCGGTGGGAGAAACGAGGCGTCCGATTACTTGTCTCGAACCGGGTATCCATGGGAACTTAACCTTAAGCCGTCTGCCAGACGTTTGCAAAAAATCGGTGGCCGTTACATAAATGTATGAATAATGGATTAACCACCGGAGTTTATCCAGCCGAAAACGATGTAACTGTATTTCCCACATGTATCATAAATCTACTGTATCGGATATAATTTATAGTTTATACCAGCGCTGTCCAATTTCTCTCGGGGTCGGAGAGTAGATAATCAAAAATTGAAATGAAGTCAAAAATAAGGTAACAAGAATATATAAAAAATCTCAATGAGATGTGGACGTAATTGTTAGACAATTTACTTTCATTGTACGCGGAGCAACTGGACAGTCGCCTTTTCACGGCTGGTCCCCCACTTTCGTTCGAAAACATTCGGAATACGAGGCAGACCGCGAGATGCTCGCGTATTCACGTCGCGAGAAAACAAACACGTATTCGTGTTACGGTCCAGGCAGTCGCCGGGACCGCAGAGACGTGAGCCAGGTTCGCGTCTCTTAGCACGAGTTTCTTTTTTAGCCTTGACAGAGAGACCCTACCCTCGATCTCGGTGCTCGTTCGTGGTCTTGTCCGGCCGAACGAGTTCGAGGAGGAGGTGAAACCTGAGAGTTTCGTTCTCGCGAGGCGAAGCGAACCGGAGCGGATGGAAGTGGTGGCCGGGTATTGGGATCCACTTTAAAGTTGACACCTCGCGCGTCGGCCCGTCCTCGGTCCGCGTCTGCTCGTTAAGGGTCGTCAGAGGAAGGAGCGGGACGGAACGAGGCTCGGAGGTCCACCGAAATACCGGTTGCGTGTTCCGGTGTGCGATTACGATGGCCGTCTGCATCCTGATCACGCGACACCGCCGCCGCGCGCGCCTTCTTTCCTTTCTCTGTGCGCCCCTTTTCCCTCTGCCGTTCGCGGCACACTACCCTGGGTTAAACGTGAGTGCTGCATGAACGGAAGGCGTGAAAGACAGTGGAGACTCTCGTCCAGAAGCTCGTGTTACGAGATCGTGACAAAGGCTCTCGAAAACGGAGGTGTAACGATCTCAATGGCTGATAGGTGAGGATCGGGCGATTCTAGAAAATCTCAGTAACTTATTCTACGATTCTATGTATACATGATAGTTGAAGCGTCTTGTTTTGGTGTACTGTAGTTGTCGATACGAAAGCATTTCATCATCTCGTTCTGAGTCGAAGCATTTTGATCTTTCCTCGGGTAACCTTTCACAAATCCTATAGTACGAGCAACCGCGGAACATTTTTACTGGCAATCCGCGGTCTATTACCGTGACATTCTACCCCGCGTAGCGTTTGTGGCCAAGCCGAGCGGAGTCGAGCGAGCGAGTAAGCGAATGTGCACGACTACTGGCATTTTCACCGCGAACAATAATCCAGGGGTTAATGGCAGCGAGAGCGTGGTGTGCCACGAGGACAGAGGCGGTTCGCAGCCGCTTTTGTCCTAGCTGGCGAGTTTACAGCTCGCTCGTCTCGTCGTCGGGCATGAGTAAACGCGGCCAGGAAAGGATTACACAGGCCTGTCACGCCTCTGTCTTTCTCTCTCCCTTTTTTCCCTTCGTTTCACAGGCTCGCAGAACATTCCCTTTCTCTCCGTGCTCGTATCTATCTTCCAACGATCCAGCACGCGTGTACGCTAATTAATTAGAGGTGAATTATGGATCCGCGGTGCCCCCCGTTAATTGGATCCGTCGTTCCTACCGCGGAAACGACGCCCGATGCGTGTCCGCTTTGACTCCGTGCACAGGTTCCCTCTTCGCCCGGTTGCGAACGGGCCGGCCGGAGCCGTGATTCCTTCCTTCGGGGCGGATATGCAACCAAACGATCCGACGACGGTCTGCCGTGCGCGCTCGTAACCCGTACTATCGACATTATCGAGCGTTCTGTTGCTTCGGTTTACCACAGGGCCGCATTCAACGGATCACCGAAGAATCTCTTTGGATACCTGGCTAAAATCGAGTCCATGGCAAATCTGATTTAAAGACGACGCGAGCGACTGAAGAGGAGCGATCTTAAAAATTCTTCACGTCCACTCGTGCGTTTCTTCTTGATATTCTAATATCCGAGTCACCACTCGAAAAGGTAACTTTCGCGTATTTTTTTAAGCACCCTCTTCGATTTATCGCGAAGTCATCCCTCGAGCAACAATGGCACAAATACGCCAAATCATCTCTGACCGAAGAATACCATTGAAATTTCTTTAGATATGTCCATAAAGGAGTTCAAAGCGAGGTTCCTTTCACCTTTATGCACCTCCTCGCTTTGGTAACGTCCAATATTCGACGAAAACGACCGATGTAGTGCAGAGAACTTTGTGCTCAAAGGCTCGTATTCCTGATAGTAGGATGCGAGTTAAACGGAAAGTCCGTTTTGTGGAGGAAGGATATCGACACGCTTTGCTGGAATTCTGATACGTCACGTGATTACTTTACATTTTTTAAATATCGTAACACGTGTATCGTGAGTGTAAAATAAAGAACAGAGCCTGATCACAGATAAGCAGTGTGAGACAGGCAGAGCCAGATAGACTTTCATGATCGTCACGATACATTTGGAGTATTTTTATTACACTGTTATACGTTGATATCAAAGTTCATTTTGATATAAGGGATGAACGAGGGTTAAACAATTTCGAGTTAACGATCAGAGGCAAAGCTGCGATCCTGAGGAACCCGGTATAAGAACGTTTGCCGAGGTCCGTTTTACCTGGCCGCGTTCGTTCTCTACTCTCCTCTATCTCTATCGTTTAGCCGGCAGCGGAAGGGGAAAGGCGGTATGCAATGATGACGCGGTGGAACACCGGGGCAAGTCGTTGCCACGGCTCGCGCTGTTTACTTTTCAGGAACAACCGGCAGGCAACCGAGGAGGCGAACGAAGCGGTCGAACGAGCGAGTACAGCGAACGAGCGAACAAGGCGGCAGCAGGCGTGCACTGGTCGTCCTCCGAAGCTCGTACAGTATAAACCTCCGGCTCGAAACCAGCTCGAAGGATGGAAAGAGCGAGCCGGCGAGTCAAGTAACAGAGAGCGGCGAAGGGAAGGAAGGTCCTGGCTCTCTCGACCTCGGATACGAGAGGAGAGAGTCTGGAAAGAGGTTCGAGACCGTAAATCATCGTCCCACTCTCTCTCTCTTGCTCCCTCTTTTACTGCGCGCTTGTGCTCGAAGATGACGCATCTGATGGAAAAGGGAGGAAGCGAATGGAAAAAGAGAGAAAAAAGAACAGAGGCGAAACGAAGAGGACGAATCCTGATAGATAGATAGAGAGAAGGAGAGGGAAGGGGATGGGAGATGGACGAGGTCCTTTCGATGTGTGCCTCGTTAAACCTTCTTCTGGCTGGCCTCTTATCCGCGACGATCTGTCTCCTACCCACGGTTGGCCTTGAACCCAGGGTGCGCATCGCCCAACGAGACCCAGTCGTGGGTTCTACATTTTCCCAACCTGGACGACAACACGCCTGGGTGCCTCTTCTCCGCCGAGATATCCATGGTTCTCGCAGAGGGCGAGGAGAGATCGCTCCCAGGATGTAGCCGAAGAGGGGAAGGAGTAACCAGTTTCGGTTCTGTGGACAGAGACTTCGAGGGCCGCAAGGTGTCGTCCACATGTGCCCTTAATTAGGAAGGCGAGTCCGATTTACGGCGAGGATACGGTTCCCTTAATGAGGGGGTGCGCGCTGCGCAGATAAGCCAGCGTTTCGTGTTTACAAGCTCTTTAAACGGCACGTTGTCACTTAATTACGTCCCGACGTAAGAGCGTGACGGTGCGACGACGAGAGGAGAGCGTCGAAGGTGCCGGTGATGAACGAGCGTGACGCCGCGGAATATTCAAATCGATAGGGAGCCGCGAACTGGTCGAAACAATGCAGCAGACAGGAAAGAGGAGGAGGAGGAAGGAGACTGGGAGACGCGATATCTCGGGAGAGACCGAGGACTCGGCGATATAAATTGCGCGCCGCTGAGAGACCGCCACTGACTAAACGACTCCCGAACCGCGTAGGAAGCGTGGCTCCTAAGACAAATTGGCGAAGTTTACCGAACGGAATCCGTGGAATCCGCGGTGACCGCCAAATTCGATTGATATTACCGCCAAACTGCGTCCCGGACAAATTTATTTTCCTCCGTCCGCAGGATTTCGCACCCGAGGTCCTTTATAAAAGCATTTCTTAGCACCCGTGAAAGAGACGTGAAATTAGACCTTCTTCCATTCTCGATTTTTTTAAATTAATGCAACGTTTCATGCGTATGGTATTAATAAAAATAAGGTAACTTGGAAACATCTGTTTCCGTGAACAAAAATCTGTTTTCAAAAAATGTTAATCGCGCCGCGTCATGCTCGACGTGTGCTATTACAAGAAACAGCAGCAGTCGAAATACTTGAGTAGTGGAACTACCGAGCAACCTATCCATCACTATAATTGCCACTTCTCCAACATTAAAATTACACGACCCAGAAAAAAATCCCCCATCCGTCTATACGCATAACTACATGTACCAGTTTTCGAAGTAACGAACAAGGTTTCCTTAAAATATCAACTTTTCCCATGTCCCACGACCAGCTTACGAGAGGTGTCTCCAGTTATGCGGCCGGTAACGGTATAGCGGTTAATTCCCGACCTTCACGGCTCGTTTTTGCGAGGCCCCGAGGAGCCGAGGTATCCAGGAGTATAAACGAGAAGCGAGAGAGAAAGACGTGGAGAAAAGGGGATAGAGACCGGCTGGTTTCCGCGCGGCCGACGCCAATGCAAATCGCTACCGATGCATCACCGAGCTGTCAACCGTTCGTTGCTTCGCGATAAACTTTCCCGCTCGTCCGCTCGAACCGGCCCCCGCCGGACCGCCGGCTACGAACGGAGAAGGAAAGAGGAGCTTGTGCACGTCGAGGCTAATACGCGTGTGCACCGCGCGAGAGTGCGAGTGCAAAGTTAACTCACGCCACGCCGCTGCCGCCGTGCCATGCCGTGCGTGCAATTGCAAGGCAACGTGGCCGGACAATAGTCACACGTCTGCTGCGTATCGCTTCCATCAATAATTTTTGGTACTCATTTGATCACTCGAGCGATAGGCGTTTTTTTATAATAGAAATGACACGACTTTATGAGTATGATTAATAATTAAAGTAAGAATAATAGGGAAATTCAATAGCGAACGCGAGACACACGATAGTAAGTAGAGCGTGTAAGTAGCTGTTGAACGGCATAAGCTCACAAACGCATGAGCGATTGATATTTATACCAGTAAATGATATGCAATTAAAATATTCGTGAAGATATATGACTATCTCGTAAATGAAACAGAGTGGGTCTTAGAGAGCATTGTATTCGATCGAGGGAGCATGTGGCTACCTGCTTGGATACAAGCTGTATGTACAGTAAGTCTGTTTGAAAATCTGTTGAACAAACGTTGGCAGTAGCATGTCCGACACAGGCGGAAACAGGAAGAAAAATCTTGTTTAAATAGAGGTTCTGACGCTGCGTTGTTAAAAAGGGACAAGAAGCTGATAGTGAGCAGCGAAGGGAGAAAAATAGTAACCGGTTTGTAGTAACTCGATAAAAAGAGTGTTCGGGTATATAATGTTTATCTTATCTGTTTATTTAAGACGTGTTTAGTATTTGACACGATCAAGGTAGCGTTTGATCAGATTCAACAAAATTGCCACAGATAAGTAGTCGTTTAACTACGATTAGACATGTTCCTCTCGTGTTCTTTCGGAGATCTGTTTACTCGTTTCCCCGAAAAAGCAATTACACAATGAGACCTTAATTTCATCAACGTAAAGATTGATTAATATAATTTATAGACCGCGGACTTTATGCATATATAGCAAAATCAGATGTGTTAAAAACGTAACAGTCACATACAAGTGCATAAAGTGTCAACAGCAAAATACATACTACGATGTTTAAAAGGTCAAAACACATTGTTACTGAATCTCATTTTTTAAAGTGATATTCTTGTATAAAAATCCGATGTCTAATAATAAATTCTTGGTTTTACACGAAGAAAGACAGGGAAACAGAGTCGAAGATAACGTAAAATCAAGGAAATTAATATGCGATAGATAGGAAAAAAGCGATAGACGAAAATGATCTTAATTTCTCCGGTCCAATAAACAGAAATTAAAAAGTGACTTAATCAGTTTGTCGAACGGCAACAGTCACGACTCACGGACTCTTGTCGACACGGAATTATCTCCAAAAATTCTCCCCGGCGCAGTTATCGAAACTTTTTTCCGGAGCTTATCTTTATCGGTCTGACCCAACACGTATACGATTTTTAATCGTTCCCTCGGTAGTCGAACGTTACCCTCGGCGAAAAATCTATTGATTCTTCATCGCAGACACGGTTATACCAGGTGTACTATTCCGCGATTATTTCGCTCCGGCGCATTTAGCTACATATGAATTTATCAGGGTGACACGAGGTGTCTACGTGCAGGTAGGAACTTCGAGAGCTCGGATCTGTCTCTTTCGCATAAAAGGAAAATCCCGGCGCCAGCAATATTCATCGACTCAGCAATTGGAAAATGCAGAAACGATAATGAAAAGCTGATGACGGCTACCCAGACCGAACGCGTCGGACTGGATTGCGGGCTTTATTAGAACCGATGGCAACGGGGGACAAGGCTCGTGCTTGTTCCATATTTCTGGGAAAAGGAACGGAGCGACAACTATCGACGCTCCGCGTCTCGTCGCTTCGTTCCAATTGCTTCCTCGAAATCTCTCGCAATTCCCTTTAATCACGCGTCAACGATGAATGCGAGGCCAATCTAACGTTCGCCAGAGAAATTCGTTTAATCCGTTCTGATTCGACGATGGAAATGAGGAGTAATCTTTAAGTCAGTTTCTATCGCGATTTTATAATGGATGATCGTGAAATTAAAATGACGTGATTTATTAAAAAGAATCATACGGTGGAGAGCAGAACTGAACCGATACACTTTAGAACTGAATATAACTTATTGACAATCGAACCAAATGACGTCTAAATAAAATGTCAATTAGTTGCGAAGACCATGAGGAAAAAGTGGACTTAAATCCAAAGATATTTTAATCAACCTCACCAATCCGAAAAGACTTCCAACTCTGATCTTCTAAATTCTGGCACACAGATAACAACGACCCATCATAATTCCCAACAGAGCTCTATTTTCTATGAAGACTACGTTTTACATAGAGTAATTAATAGACCGTAGCAGGAAAGCACTCTTAAAATATTTTTAATCTGATGCCACCCAGCAGCATCCTTATCGCAGATAAAACCTGTAGCGAGGTTAAAAAAAAGAACCTGGCCTCGCTATCCTTAATCCAACTTATTCGATTCGTTATCAGTTCCATCTTCAATCTTTGTCAGATTCGAGCAAACAAGATTCGACGCGTTATCCAAAACGTTACCAGCGTCTTATCACCGTCGCGTTCAAGCTGGAAACGACATTGAGCGCGACCATAACGCGTGGTGACGAGCGGTGCTGAAAACGGCGCGGCGACCGCGAGGAGAGCAAGTACGTCATTATTTCGCGACGCGTTTAAGGAAACGGTCGGTTTTTCGAAAGCCGCCGGCCACGGAAAAAGGAACCTGTTCCGGGCGAGCACGTTTTCTCTGGGCAGCGCGCGTATGCACGACTACGCGAGCAGAATTTCCTGCTACTCGTCGAGGAGTCTGATCCATCTCCTCGACCTCTGGGCTGCGAACTCGGGGACAGAAGCGCGGTTTAATTGATCCGGACAAAGCGAAACCTCCACCGACCCGGCCTGACCAATACAGGAGTCACGAGGACGTTTCTTCGCGGTGGCCGACCCGGCTTCTTTCTTGCGCCAGGGAAGCAAAACGCTAATTAAGACTCTCTCCTCGTTTCTCGTCGATTCCACGGACCGTGCCACGGTTATCACGAATCTGGCGAGACGGTGCTGTCTCTTTCTCGGCTCGAGAATAGCCCAAGACATCTATCGATCACCCTTCTCGTTCGAACTTCGAGGAATCGGAAGAGACGGGCCGTTTCCTTAGATTCTGTGTACGACAGACTGATAGATTTTCTCCGCTAGAGGAGAAAGGGTACGGGGAAGGTAAAGATCTTCGAGAGAGCGCGATTCGAAAGCGTCGCAGTTTGCAGAGTACTTTGGGGCGTTGTAAACACGAGTGCTGGGGTGGTTTTCGCGCGGAGTGTTTGAGTTTCCTCGAGTTAAGGCGCCAGGCTGGTTCTCAGCGGGATTAAATATGGAAACGGGTATGTGAAATATGTTGTACAGATTTGTCATGGAGATAATTAAATCGAAAACACGACCACTTAACTCTCGGAAATATCCCATCCGGTTTCCAACTGAGAAACCTGTTACGTGCCTATAATTCAAAAGAAAACCAACGTCCCCACGTCGGATCCTCGTGAAGACGAACGTTTATTCACGCACGAAACTACAATTGAATACATCCCCCCGTTGATACTGCCGATAGTAGTGATGCTGGTGGCGGTATTGATCCGGAAAAAAATTTCAACTGCCAATAGGAAATATGCGGTGTAGGTATATTCTTGCGAGCGCACACCACCGCGAGACGGGAAGACCGTAAGGGGAAATCTTATGGTGCGGCGACGACGTTCCTCGTTGCCACACGGTCGATAGGGTCTGCCACTCCGTCGAAACCACCATCATTCCCAGCCACCCACCACCATCAACCCTCCACCCGAAGAAGCTTCCCGACCGTACCGGTTACTATCGACCCAACAGTTTCCCGTGAGGACTACGCGCAAAATTTCGTCGGTCTCCGACAACCGTAACCCCCGAGTTGCATACCCATCCCCGCTCACCGCGATGTACTCGTAGATTACGTGAACCGATCGAGAAACAGAAAAAAGCCATGAGAAAAATATTGGAGAATCCTTTTTCAAATAAAACTTCTGGCTCGTCTTGATTAAACTTCAAGGTTCTCGTTAGGAGGCTGTTTATCTTTAATATCGATGCACGAAGAGATCGAGCGCTGGTATGAGTGTTTTTGTAAAGGACAGATACATCAAAGTTTGATGGCGTAAAAGGAAATATTATTCGAGGGAATTACAGTCATTCCGATGCAAAGTGAGAGCGAGAGAGAAAGAGAGGAATGTTGAAACGAATGATGGATGAGCCGAACGAACGACTCGAAGGATAGGCACGCTAAAAGGAGGCAAGTGGGACGTTTTACGGGACTCTATTTTCTTGTAAAGTCACGAGAGTCTCTGAATGATCGACGCCATCAAGTTTCGTGAATAACCGTAAAAGAATTTTCAATTAAATTTTTATCTAAATGTTTTGCCGGATCTCGAAATTAAAACGTCCAGTACTGTGTATCGAGGTGATTCCGATAGAAGAACGTGCTTCGTTGCCCGAAAGCATAAATTGTTGCTCACGGCACATGAGCATACACGTCCGTGCAACACCTGTGAACGGTGTAATTGTTATTTGATTATAGCCTTCGTAAAGAAGACACTAACGCGGCGAAATTTCAAATTGAACGTTGAATGAAAGAGAGTAAAGTCGTGGAGGGGAGGGCAGGAGAAGATCTTAATGATTAGCAGAGGAGCCAGTGAGCCGGTGATTGGCGGAACGAGCGTGCAAGTGAATGAGCCACAGCAGCTGGGAGGGGGGTCGGGGAAGAAAAACAGGTACAAAATATAGGCAGTGTGCGTGAGAGCAAGCATTAGAGACCAGTCAGCAATAAAGTGCAATAAACATCATCAGAGTACCAGCTGCGATCAGAGCGAACGATCTAGCGCCTGCCCGACCCACCTACGTGCCGCATTAATATTTATAATCTGTTGGACCATACCGCTGTTTCAGTCAATAATACATCAGTTTTTTTAATCGATATAATTCGAGTAGATAACGAGTTCCACTACGCAAGCAAACTCGTGTACGTAATCACCGAGCTTGAATCGTGTGCAAGCCTACTGGGTTACCAATTCGGGAGATTAAAAATGTGTGTTACATTTTAAATAGCTGTTGCAGAACACGATTATAAGAAATATCGTGAGGTTTCCAGATGGTGACCAGCTTCCATAAACGGGCCTGCTCCACCTTCGTACTGTTAGGTACGATTTTTTCACGGGCCTCAATGAACGAACCGAGGCTCGGAGAAAGCCGCAAGGATAGGTCGGATTAGAGAAACGCGCGCGGGCAAAGGAATAGAAAAAGAAGAGAAAAAGGAGCGAAGCAGGTGTGCAAGAGTTGCGAAACGAGGGAACAAGGTGTAGACAGACTTTGCCTTCGAATATTCTATCCAAAATTCTCTTGTGCATAAAATGAATCTTACAACATTTATTTATAAATATTAATTTACTGAATCACACTCGAGAGACAGAAAAAGAAACCTTGGTCGGTAAAATTATAAAGACCACAGATTTGCTCCTTTGCGGAGACGTTTTATAGCGGAATGGCAAAGGAAGAAAGCGGCGAAATATGTAATCGGTGTATCCCGTACTTTTCCCAACGACATTACGGGTAACGCGATACCGGGAGGAAAAAATAGGTATTGCGAATTTCACCGCGGCTAAGACCGCGGCGAAACTCGACAAAGTGGCTTTTGATCTTTATCGAACGCATGCACCATCCGCGAGGGATCGCCGGCCTTAAAAAGAGCCCAGTCTCGCAGCGTTTAGCAGTTTCGAGTTACCTTTGGGATTCAAAAGAGCCCGCGGCGCGCAATCGGAGCACGCGTCGCCTGAGCAAATACGCCGCTCGGGGATATATTCGGAATCGTGACTTTTATGGCGATTTCGTGGAAATTTTTGGCGAACAATAAAGGAGAGTGTGGCAGGCTGCTCGAGTAAAAATTTCTGAACCGTTTGGTATTATAATGCGAGATAGAATAACGCAGATCAGCTTCTATTCTTGTCGGGACAGTCTCGAGGATTTTGTGGTCAGGTCTCGGACTGTGTATTGTCTATCGCCTTTGTAAATTCAAATTATACATCGTTTCGAGTAGTGACACGGGGACAGAACTTAAATCAATACTTTTCACACCATCTACCCTACAAGACCAACCGTATCAACAATCAGCTTATCAGCGAACCCTACCGCGAACTCGGCACCCGCTGAATCGACTCTTTATTTGTTCGTTCGATTTTCAGTGCTCCTCCCTTGGTTCTCCACGAGCTGCGCTACGAACGGACCCTGGTTACAGGAGCCAGGGAGACAACAAAGGAACAATTCTTTCCACTGGACTCGACGCTATCTCCTTTATTTATCTATCGGTCATTCGTGGAACGAGATTCCACCCTCCGAATCCAGAGGAAGAGAGAGAGAGAGAGAGAGAGAGTTACGATCGGCGATCTCGTGGTAGGATCCTCTTCTCCTGACCTCTCGAGAAGGGGACCTCTCTCCACGTTTCGATGCAGATTCCAACAGGGCCAGGGTTCGGCTTATACCCTTCCTCACGGCCGAAGGGAGAGTCCAGGCCACGAAGAGGAGAAGAAAGGATAAAGAAAAGAGAAATATACGTAGAAGGTGGAGGCCGAACAGGCCAAACCAGGCTGCGGACAGAAGGGAGAGGGAGAGTCGTTTCGCAACTGGTGTTAACTCGCATGGCTCCGACAGACCACGAAGAAAAGGAGGAGGACCACGACGACGACGAGCACGAGCAGCACGCCCGCTGCTCTTCTCGGCGGCTATTTTTTTCAAACCTTTTGCGCCGCGCACCCGTTATGCAGATACGTAGGGCTTCGGTGTGTTCCTCGAATCGTGACTACCACGGGCGAGACCTAGGTACGTCTACTCAAAACGATTCTCGATCCATTTGCTTACACCGCACAATGAATATAGATATTCCAGCAATCTTTCGATCCAGAAAAATTGGCTCGAAGCACACATGCGTGCCAAATGGATCGGGATTCGTTTCTGGAATAGCTGTACACGCGCGTGAGTTATGCCGGATCGCGTAAGCCGGTATACGGGAAAAGCGTGCGTAGGGAAGCCGCGTGGGAGAATAAACGGGACGAGCTGAACTCGGGCGAAAAATTGCATTTGTCGAGCCGATCTAGGCATTGCGCCTCGTTCACATTCACAGAGGTGTGTGTATATACATATACATGCGCGTTTTTCTTTTTTTTTTTCCGGTTCGGGATCACGTGGGGTGGGCGACTGGTTCGTTGCGTTCGCGGAGAGTAATTGGATGGTTGAGTAGGCTTGCTAAAGAGCGAAAGGTGTGGTATAGTTTTAACACTCGCGTCGAAACGACATGATGCGGGAATAAAAAGGAAGTTAATTGTTTTCGGATGACCAACGAATGTAAAATTGACGATAAAAATATCGGCGATAGAAATGGAAGAATTAAAGAAACGTGATAGAGAATACGTTCACACACCTTTTCGTGTTTCAGCGTTTATGTACGTACGTGGGGAATCACCAGGGAAAAAATTGTACGATAAAACGGTGAAACATTTTCAAGAAAGAATTATGACGACGGTAATTAAACTGTCGCGGCCGGAGATATTGATAACCTTAATCTCTGTGAATGAAGATAAATACACGGAATAATCTGCGTATTCATCTTAAACGCTGTGACAAATCTACGCCATTTGTCAGACGATTTGAATTAATTAAAACAACCGCTTAGAGTAGAATATTACTAGCTTCCTCCGCGCCGTAATAAACTTCTGACAGCAGTAACGTTGTCATAACGCGCTCAACTACGTATAACTTTCGCAAATTCAGACGCGACGTCTGATACGCTACGAGGATGAATTCTTTAAAATGCCATGACGAATCCCCTGAAAACGTGTCTATGATTAGGCGACGCCTAAGTAAACAACGAAATTAAGATATCGAAAACGGAACAATAGACGAAACTGTAAAATAAATGTAACGTCTGATAAATTCTGACTTTCGGAGCCCCGGGGCTACTAATTCAGCTGACCTAAACAAACATCCCCGAAAAGTCATTTCCAGGCCCATAATTCTCGGCGATAAGAACCCTATCTTTAAACGACAAACAAAAAAGACAGAAGTCAGCAACCGCTGTATCGTTCGAGGGCTGAGTCAGCATCGTAAATTAAGCCAAAAAACAATTACCACGTTTCGACCGTAGCGTACATTTTAACTTATCTTCGACGACTAACGCCGCTTTATTCAAGTCTGCTAATTTCTCAACAGCGCAACCCCTGCCGATTCTCCTCGTGAGAAACAATGCGTACGCACACCCCGTCGCGGCGCAACTTTAATTCCTTGGCGTTCCGTTGCTCGCGTTTAATCCGCGATTTTAATAAAACTTCTACGGGTTCCGACACACCCGCGGCCGAACTTAATCCTTAGGCCATTCACCCTTTTACGTCGGTAAACCAACAAAGCATCCCAATACATATATATATAATTTCTATACATCCGGCAGCGTTCGAGCAAATACTTAATTCCTGCCTTTTCTATTCGGCATTTAACGCGCGATTTCATTAAGCGAGATGGGCTCCGGGCTCCGTGGAAAGGTTAATCCACAGGCCGCGTCTGCGGGCTTCTATATCGCTGGAAGGAACGAGGGAAACGGAGCACAATGCCGTGGAAAAAGAGAGAACGAGAGGAAAGAAACTCGGATGCGGAGGAGGGACTGTTGGTCGTGCCTCGGCGTACGTCGATTACGGTTTTTCCACCTGGCCATCGGTCGGATAGAGACGGAGAGAAAAAAAAAACGGAGAGAAGAGTCAAAGAGACGGTGTCGCGTACGCTTCTTTTCGCTTCCCTCTCTCCGTGCAACGAGCAGGAGGAGGAGGAGGAGGAGGAGGAAAGGGAAAACGCGAAAAGGGAAAAAGGTAGAACCGGCGTGGGAAGGATGGAAAAGGGAATAGTGGAGGGCGACTCGACGCGACATGAAAAGCGCTCGCTCAGCCAGACGCGAGGTGGTGTGCGCCGGCCGGGTCTCGCGTTCGTGTGCGCGCACACGAGACGGAGAGTGAAAAAGTCCCGCGCGGAGAGCGAGACACGCGTTCGCCAAGTTTTTCCGCAAAACAACGGGGGAGGAACAACGGCGACGCCAGGTATAATGCCGCCTCGTTAAAAAATAATTCATTTAACCACAATGCTTCGACGATGCGCGGAAAAAAGCAAGTTGCGCGACGGTATACGACGATGCGGCACACCGACCGACACACCCCGTGTGTTACCGGCGTTCCCGGTGTCTCTTTGTCTTACCTGGACGAGAGCGAAACTCACCCGCTTCTTCCCTTCTCGTCTACTGTGCGCGACGCTGCTTACAATAACGCGGCGGCGATAGTCACCCGGCCGATGTAACAAGCGAGAGCAGAGCCGCGTTGTAATTAACGCAATAAATAAGTATCGCGTGTGCCGCGATCGCGAAACCGGAAGACGACTCGGGTTTACAGTGGATCCAGAAATCGTTTTCCTTCCTGAATTTATTTCTCTTTACCCGAGGGTGGATTCGCCGGTTTCACCCGCGGATTTTATCGATAAACATATCGCGGTTGATGGTTCGCGTAAGTGGAATCCGGATAATAATACTCGTACGTAAAAGGGTTTGGGAACGATACCGAGCCAAAGTAAGACGTACGCGGTTTTTGCGCGACGGGTTTAAATGGTAGGACATGCGTTGTTACACGCGTCGAACAAAACGAGTCTCGTTCCTTTTCTCCAAATGGAAACGTGTACGTTCCCTGGATTAATATGGTAATGCGATAAAATCTGTCGGTGTGTTTGGTAATATGTAGAACGATAGTATCAGGAGTTTGTATATCTGCCAGTCATATCTGTATGAAGCATTACCATTAACGGCAGAGCCGACGATCGACGAGCGGAACGCTGTACGTATTTAGTCGAAATCTCATTCCGAGTGTTGATAGTAAAAAATTGCGAAAAACTACTGGAACACGTCTACGTCGTTGTCGGCTCCGAGACGTCAAGAGGCTCGCTTTCTCTCCATGGAAATATGTAAAACTCTACACACGTTTTTCCGTACGATTGTTACGAGCAGTTTGACGAGATAGGCCCGGTTAGTATTTACATATGTAACGATATGCAAATGGCATAGGAGATAACAGAAAAACGGCATCTTCCTGTTTCCGATCTTGCCACGAGCTGGGAAACCAAAACGGAGTAACGAAGCTATACAACGACCGATGGAAGAAAAAAGACGGAGGAGACGTTTCCCGGTGAAACGACCAAACGATAAAATGTGTTTTCAATTAAAGAGCTATACGGTGTGAATAAATTTATATAAGCCGGCGTCGATCGATGGAAACGGGGTAAGTCGTGTCTGTGAATGGAAATGATTCCACTGGATTCAAATGATAATAACCTCTGCCCCCGGCGATCCCGTCCGTCGCTTCTCCTTCGCTTCTTTTTTTTCTCTCAACGTGCATCACGGCGCGCGCACAGTTTTTCTCTTTCTCGGGACAATCCAATGTAACCATTGTCCATCGGTTGAAAGCGTGTCACCCACAGACTCGGAGCGGCCCGCCGCTTTTCGCCCTTTCCAAACATTTTCTTTTCTTTCATTAAGCGGCCTTTTCACGCCGCGCGCCGGCACCGACGAGAGAGCGCGACACGACCGTTCACCTTCGCCTTTCACGGGGTTTCACGAGCCAGGGGGAGCCGAAGAGGGTGGACCAAAAAAGGCCATGGATTCTCCGGGAACCCGTTCGCATAATACCAGACACTTCCAGATGTAGGTTTACCGGATACTAAAGCGAGGAACGCGCTTTTTGCCCGGGCCCAAGTGGGACGACGCGCGAAACGTCGTCGTCGATAATGACTCGGCCGTTTTCTCTCTTTTTCTCTCTCTCTCTCTCTCGTCTCATCTCCTGCAGCTCGTTCTCGGGAAGGACTCGTGCCCGGGCTTCTTTCACCGACTGCAATGACGGGACACGCGCGTCCGATTCGATCGGTTTGCTCGACGAAAAAACGCGGGAACACGGTCAGACCGATCGGGAAAAAAGACGCGGAAGAAAATGACAAATCGAAGCTAGAAAGTCGGATCGTACAGTAACAGGTTACATCGGTTTGTGGATGCTCGTTCCCTCTTTCTCCTGTCGCTTTCTACGCTCACGTTGAAAATACGGCTTCCGTTTGAGATGCTCGAGAACACAGAGAATTTGTTTCGGCGGTTCGAGCGATCGGATGCTCGCTATTCGGAAACTTTCGTTCGGGGAGAACAGAGTTAAAAATCATCGACGCTCGCGGCGATAACCGAGCTAAAAGCGGAACACGGACTTCGTCCGATCAAATCTGGCCACTGAGAGAAAAAAAAGGAGCAGAAAACGCGGCGGGGAGAGAGGAAAGAAAAAGAAAACCTCGGCGTCGTTTATCTCTCCGGCCTTTTTACGACTATCGTGTAGCGGGGCAGCTTCCTTCCTGCCTCCGAGAGAAAGAGAATCAGAGGGAGAAAGTCCCCGCCGCTCTCGTTAAATTTGCACCAGACCACGGCGACGGCGATATTTGCGGCCCGTATGTTTTTTCTTCGCCTTCCAACCTCGGCCCGATATTTATTCCACCGTGTCGTTCGAACGGAAACACACGCGGCCGTGATAAAAAAACCTCGTGCCGCGAAACTCGAATATCGCCTTCCTATCAGATACGGACGCCTCTCTAGCGATAACGCGTCCCTAGTTCGCTCGCTTCAGATTATGAGCGAACAGCCGGAGTAAGTACGCGCTAACGTTAATTGCTGGCTCGAAGTTACACCGCGTCTTTGAACGTGACTCGAGTGCTTATTCTAAAACGAAATGAAATCGCCGAAATATTCAGTCGAAGTTATCACCGCGGAGGTTGAGATTCAATTAGAGTTCTCGATGCATGCGAGTCGGTTTAAACTACCGATGGATACTCACAGGCACTCTGCTGGTCTATATATTTTCGTCGGAAACGTTCGCCGCGTTTAACGCGCGGAACGAGGTAGTTACGAGGAACGTATTCATCGCGTTGTCTCCGGGTTTCAGAAACGTTCCAAAAGGATGACCAAGAACAGGCGACATCACCCACCTGGGCGGCGATACATCACGAGAAACGAGCTCGCGGATTTGACTTATTCTTATTGGTTTGGCAAACGGCGCGATGCCTGACTCGCCCGAGCAACATGACTAATTATTGCCGTCCCGCTACGATGCCGTCTAGTTTACCTTTGCACGCTTTCCCGGCCGTCATTTCTCACGCGTGGACGCGAGCTTCACGCGTCGCCTCGTCGTCCGGTTTTCGCGCTCCTTTTGCGCGGAACCGGTGTCAAGAATCGACAGACAAGTGCGGTTATAAAATACAGGATCGTGAAAAGCGAACAATGACGCTTCCTAATTTGGTATTGGAAGACTTCCTTGAACGCAACAAACGAGTTTCGAGACATTAATAGCTCCTCGAACGAGAGCCGTAGAATGAATTGGTGCATTGTTGTGAGAAAACAAAGTGACGCTTATGTCAAACGATGAATAGCAAAGATTTGATTTCCATCAGAGTCAGATGTTTCCAACTCGCGGAACGATTACGGATCGCAAATAGTAGAGGATAGAGAGAATCTTATCTAAATCACAGACGCCAAAGAGGATTTATTTACAAGGCCGTCGGTTCAAAGGCAATCTCATTTAATAACTCATCAAGCACGCATATGCACTCGATGTACCCTCGTTCGACAATCGACTCGCGACCATTTGCCATCAAAGGGGATATCAGGAGAGCGCTTTATTTATAACACTTATCGACGCACCAATAATCGCGTGCCTTAATTAGCCGAACCAATAGGAGCGGGGAAAGAAAAGGATTTCTTTTGTCGACGCCTCGACGCTTTCCCGATGTTTTTTCGGTCTAACGACTTTCCCCATTTTTCACGGTCACCCGTTTACACGGTTCGCTTCACCGTTGACGATACAAAAATACTGAAGAAACATAATCAGATTAAGAATACCGTGGCGAAGTACTGGTAGGACTAAGCGAGTATACACAACGACTTCTATTAATATTCGAAAATAATTATAAACATAATTATTAATATTAACATTTCACATCGGAGCAAACCAAATGAAGTTGTTCGATCTAATGATAAAATGTTATTCTATTTAGAAGTGAGAATATTAATGACAATCACACTGTGTATGTATAAAGAAGTCACTTTCGTCTCGTTGACGCTGCAATTATTAACGATCGAGGCGTGCCTGTCGTGAATGCAGGAAACATTTGCATATCCCTGTATTTATGACTAGGAGAGTCTATATTAAATTCGCACTATGCACGTACGTATCTACTCATAAAACGACAGCCTGGTATTAAGGAAAACTTAAGGAAGAGATAAAACGAATTGTGATATTCATAAACGTATTAAAGAGTATGACACACTGATATTTATACAAACGTACAATGAACGTGATTTGAACGAAAGATCTGTTTTTGTAATTGTTGAGACCTGGCTCAAATTCTCAGCGCTCTTTTTTTGATTAAGCAGTTACAGGTATTTAAACTTTATCCCGCTTTTCGTGTCGAAATGTTCATTGCTTTTCCAAACATTAAGGCTTGCCGATGTGCTTTTTCTTTTTTCAAAATGTGCAATTTAAAAATTCAAACGATTATGTTAAGACGATAGCGACAGAAAGTGTATTGTTTTAGTTTGTATATTTCCATGCATAGCTAAATGAATCTCTGAAAAAAAAAAAGAACGAAAGATCGAGCGATCCGAACGGGCCGAATCGTCCCGGGCGTAGAGCAATGAGACTCGAATCCTGGTTGAACAATCAACGAGCCTCGTCAACGTCTGCTCGCCGATGACATCTGTGCGCTCTCGTAATTGCGTACCTGCTATTCATACGCGATGAGACCACGTTTCGAATAAGGACTTCGATCAAGGCCGCGTCGTACGCGTACGCACATATGCACGTGGAACCTACGTTTATGCAAATAAACGCCCGACGAGACTTTACTCCGCATCACGTAAACAACTCGACCGCGAGAAACTGGCGATTCTTTCTCTCCGCTCGATGACTGATCGCTACGCTCGTTGCCTCGCTAACGCGCGTTCTTGTTTCGTATCTCGCTGGTGGAAACGCTAATTGAAATGTACGATGTGAACGCGAGTACGACGGGGCCGGGATTTCTACAGCGTGAAAGACTCGAAATGTTTTATGCAAGCGATATTTTTTTCGACAATTTAATTACACTTTAGAGAGGGACGTGTCATAACGCGGTTTATTGCGTCCAATTTGATTCCAGTTTTGATCTCCTCATGCGAAAGATTCTGTGCAGTTTATAAACTTGTCAGAAATTGTTATCTGTTTCAAATCTCACCTGACTGAACGCAATTTTTTATTGAAACACGAAAGGACAGTTTCCTGTGTTATTATAATCACGCGCTGGTATACATTGAATAAAAATGTTTCTCCGTATCGCAACTAACTGTGAAACAGTTGCACAAAATCGTTATCCGAGCAAAAAGAAATCGACACATTTACAATTTTAGACCGTACCATTATAAATGAGATAATAGCCATAAATCACGAGCGTTCACTTATCAATTAATTCGAGAGTGAGTCACCGTGAACTCGATCAGATTTTAAAAAGGTGAGACCTTACTGATAAGATGATAGCGTCGGGAAACGGTTCGCTCATTGTCCACGTAATTCAACATGACTGTGTTCTATGTTTTTACGTATGGAACCCATCCGGCAGAAAATACAGCACGATGTTACGGCCACGCGACTACGAAACGGGAAGTTTCCAGCGGTCGTCAAGTGTTTCAAATGGAGCCAACAAACGACGTGTCGGAGTGAAACATCGACTGTTCGAAACAATAGACAGACGCGTACGCTTTCGTTCGAAACGAAAAACGTTGTTATTTTACAGAGCACTGACCACGCTCTTTCTGCTTGACAAGAAATATTATATACTTTCACTTGTCTTCGAACTGACAATTGTTTCCGAGCAGGTCTTTCCGTTATTCACAGCGTGTCGAGGTTGAAAATCTGCCCGACTATCTTAATTACTAACCGAGAAAATAAGAGAAATGATACTTATACAGCTTTCTTACTACGTAAAAGAGTTTCATATCGCTGAAGATTAATCTATCTCGCAATGATTCGCGTTACGTTGAAGTTAAACGACCGCAAACACGGTTTTATTATTCGGAGTGACAAGTTTCGTCGATTTATTGACCCGATTGATCCCACGAATATTCCACGTGACGTACGGAATACTCATTTGACTCCTCGTCCGATCGAATCACAAAAAATGTGGCACGATCCTCTTTTATGATTTCCATGCATCGGTACTGGAATCTACGTGAATTTTCCATACATTCTCAATGTGTACATTCGAATTGAGCCAGGAATCAAACGAGCTATCGATACAAACGACCAAGCCACCTTCTATCAGCCTCAATTTGTACACGTAAGTAACCGCGGGTATTCGCGAAACTAGCAGAGCTCGAAGTACGCGTATACACGCGTATCGATTCTCCTGTACGAAACAATGGTACACAAACGAGAATCGCCACGACCGTAAGCGTCGTCGACGTCGCGACAACGGGGTGTTTGTGTTTGGTAAAAAGGCAAGCGTTCTCTCTGCCTACCGTCTCCGGTCTCGCGTACACACCGGCAACTATCGATCGCGTTTTGCATGGATGATCTCTCGCGCGCAGAGGGAAAGAGGGAAAAGAACGCAAAAGAGGGTTAGAGGAAAGAGATTCGGGCGGGCATCGACGAAATAGAAGGGGGAATTGGAAGCAAGGTCTTGTGTGTCGTTCGGCATTCAGAATGCAGAAAGGAGCACCGTGGAAAGAGCAGAGAGGCAAAGAGAGTGGAGCGTAGGGTGGCCGGTCGCCAGTTTGCGTGCATGTGTTTCTCGTTGGTCCCTATGCACGCCGTGAAGAGACGGAGGATGAGGAGGAGGAAGAGGAGAAGAAGAAGAGTCCGAGAAGAGCGAGAGTAGAGAGTCCGAAAGGAAAAGGAAGAGAAGGTAGGAACGCTAGAGTGAAGATGGAAAGAGACGGGAAGCGAGAGGCCACAAAATATATGCTGCATGCTCGTGGATGCTCGTTTGCAGCGTTTTGTGGTGGGACGGAGATAATCGCGAGTATACCGGCTGCGGATAGAGCGAAACGGAAGAAAAGGAGAACGTGAAACGGTTCGCCGAGGAGAAGGCTGGTCAATGGTACGCCGGGGCTATCGGAACACCCTTCTCGAAAACAAAGCCGGATCTCACCTTGATTTATCGCTGAGTGCTGCCGCTATGGGCCGTGTGTACCGCTCCTCGCTGTTCCGGACTATGATCAGCCGCTCCGCCGCGCCGGGGTGAAAACTCCCCGGCGAGAATTAATCCATTATCAGCGGAGTGAACGGCAAACGAAAACGAAATAGAGCCGCCCGATTACACCTAAATCGGATGAACACCACTCTCTGGTTCTTCTAGCTGCGTACGCTTCTCCTTCCGGGCTGGTCTCCACTCTTTTTCGTGTCTCTGCTATCCTCGGTATTTTTCTCCTCTCGACCGACTGCTAACTAGACACGGCTAAACTCGGTCCGCTCCTCGGTCGTGTGTACACACTATATGCACACAGCCTAGCCACTAAATCAGCTACGCAAACGTGTATATACGCACGGGTAACGTGTGTCACGGCGGAGCAGAGTCGAATGCTTGCACACGGCAGCGGGATCACACAACGCGCGCCTTCTATTCCACGTCCGCGTTCTCGTTCTCTATAGACCACGCACAGATACACTGACCGAACGCACGACGGCGTATCTCGAGATATTTACTCCCGGCGCGCACGCCTCCGCTATCTAAATGTTACGCACGTGAAACGCGACGACGGTAAGGAGACGCGACGACGCGGTGTATTGCGAACGATACACGTGCGGGACGGCAGATCGAGTCACGAGCCACCCCTAACGTCGGCCGAGAACGCACTGACGTGAACGCGACCGAAGGAAACAGGAACGCCGAGATCCGAGCGATCCGCGGCGTTGGTGGGAGCAGACTTTCGGTCGACTTCGGAACGCTTCGGCAAACCTCTATCCCCTTCAGCATCGGCTCCCTTCCACCGTGGCGTCCCACACAACCGTAGGATTCTCCCGTAGGTTTACGAGATACACGGCCACGGCAAGAGTCAGTCCCGATGTGTATTCGGACTTCTCTCTTTCTTCCGTCGTCTTACGTACTTTATTCAACTCTCTCTTTCACCCTGTCCCGCCGCCGACTCAGTCGAACCTCGAGGAACGCTCGTCCTCTCTCTCGAGCATGCACACCTGTTTAAAAGCGAGTGTGCGCGCGTATGCACGCGACGCGTACCACTGTGTATAACCCTTTCGCAGCTTCCACACGCGCGATGACGTCACGCTGGGCGCCGTGGCGTGGATAACGAGGTGGCTCCGATGGTCTCTCTTCCTCGGGACCCTCTCGATCGCTAATTATCGTCCTAGAGGTTTCGCCTCGTTCCGCCCGGCATTCGATTTGCTCCTTTCTCAACCGCGAGACACGCTGCCGCTGCCGTTGTTGCTGTTGGCAGACGCAGAAATCGTGAGGCAGGACCCGCCGGAGGATTTTCGTCTCTCGCCGTTCATTTCCATCGGTGGCATTAACGATGTCTCCCGTAGGTACGGTCACGACCGGTTCCGGGACCTGCCTCCTATCGAGATCGAGTATCTTTACCGAGTATACTGGCCGACCCCGGAGGTGGACACGACGAACGGGAAGGTCCGGTCGGACGAACAGCGTTCCCATCTAGGGTTTCACGCCGTGTGTAAAACACGTCGCCGTGGCCCGTGCACACGCGATCCACCTCGCCGAGACGAGGCTCCGAAACGCAGCGTCGGTGGACGGTACTCCGCGCGAGGGGACGAGACCGAAATTCCGTTTGAGCGCAAAAATGAGCGTCGCGTCCGACGTATAAATAACGAAACCAGCCCTGTTTGTAGGAGGCTGCCGAGGGGCTCGTGCAATAAATAACGGACAAGCGTGGAGCACACCTGCAGCGACAAGGCGTGTCCGATGGACGATGAAACGTTTTACGTCCCTCCCTCGTTTATTTCTCTGCCCAAAGCTATCGCAAGACGCGTCACCAATAAAATGCTAATCGACCAGAGCTCGTTAGGTCGCGACGCACGGAATACCTCCGACACCTCTCGCTTTTCAGCGAATCTTATTGCGAACGAGTAGAGTGCATTGTGATATTATGAATAATAAACGTAATTGAATGTATCTGTTACGATGGTTTTTTCAGATGCTGCTAAGTAATAAAGTTTACTGAATTACATTTGAATATTTAAATAGTCGACTACCTACGATAACGATACATGTAGTAAATGTCCCAATTCCACATTACAATTTCTACTCACTGGATTATGTGTAAAACGATAGGAAAGAAGCCAGGGAGTAAAAATTGGGTCATTTAATACAATACATTATCATATAAACATATGTATACAATGAATTTATTATATGAAAGAGAATTAGAGCGTACGTAAATGAGCTCTGGAAAAATATGCTTGCATCTAGTAAAGAAGCGAAATATTTTGGGATTCGAGACAGCGTACATAATCGCAAAAGCTCGCGATCCGTCCGATGAATATATATACGGAGTGTTCCCTCTTGTAAAACGTGTCCTCGGCGTCTCCGCGGCACCGAAGGGAGGCTCGAGCCCTCGGGACACGGACACTTTCCCTCGGCAGCTCCCGGAATAACCGGGAAACCGGAGGGGTAGCTCTTTTCTCTCCCCGAGAGAGTCGGGCAACGAGTCTCGGCACGGGTGCATAAGAACGAGCGACGGGAGGATTGGTCCTGATTACGATCTCGCGTCACCCCAACCTAAGGAGCACGACAATGACGATGACTGCAGTTCCGGCTGTGCGCAAGGTGGTCCATTATGATCCTCTAACTAGAATACGCGACGTAATAACGGGACCAAGTGGCAAAGGTGCCGTTCTCGTTTAGATCAACGCTACATCCAGCTATTTTAACCTCTCATATCTTATTTTGCTATGCAATGCAGAAGTTGATATGTTTATTACATGTCTTAAGGATGTATTGGTTATACAGTCAATCCCAAAAGTTTATGTGCCTTAGGAAAACGCATTTCCTATAATTAAAAAGAAATCAGACGTCGGAAGAATAATGCTAATAATAAATAGCTACGTGCTAAAAAGTATAGAAGGAAATATCCAATTAAGTGTTGACGCTGACGAAAAATTTTTTTTTTCAAAATTGCGAAAAATGCTTCAAATAAAAGTTGTTTTCTAATAAATACCTTATGAGTTATTCGAAGTCACGTTATGAGACTTACCCTGTATAAGCGGGTTTTTGCTTGTACAAAATATAGAAATGTTCCAAGTATCATTGAGTGTCAATTACTGACTACCTCTACCGAAGATCCAACAAAAATTCCTTATTAAATCCAACAAGCCCCAACAATTTCAGTAAAGTCACTCGAATCGCGGATTTTTCGAGAACTCCGGCCCACGACTCGCTCGTTTTCCTCGGTACGATTTATCGGGAAAGATGGATATTAATTAACGAACCGGCGCGGGAAAGATTTCCCAGACAATCGACGCAAGTTTTTCCGGCGTCTCTCCCTCCCTTCGCGAGGTCGAAACTCGACGGGCCAGAATAGAGGAACGAAGAATCGTTCCGGCCGTGGCAACAATGCGCGGCTGGGATTCGACGTCGAACTTAAACTTTAAGAGTCAGTGGCACGAATCGAGACTTTGCCGACCTCAGCTAAAAATCGTTTTTTCCACCGGTCGAATGGTCCGCGCTGCTCACCCCGCAGAATATCTTTACTTTCCGCGCGACGAATAATTCAAGAGAGAAAAGGAGAACACGACGGGGAGGGGGAGGGGAGAGCGATGAGGGCCGATACGGAGCGAGGAAAAGTTTGCGCTCAACTTTATCCATCGTTCTTTTTATTTTCTATCGATCGATCTTGCGATCGACTCGTCTGCGACGAATATTCCGCGGCGAAAGAGTTTATTGTGGCACCCGCGTCGAGGATTCAATTTCATTCTTTCTGGTCGAACCAGGATGAGGGTGGGGGGTGAAACCGGATCGAGGGTGGGTGTCAAAGCGAAAGTTTCCATAATAACGTCTTTACCAGCTACGCTCCTGCGTCCCGGTCGCCAACAGAGAGACCCAAGAACTTGCACAAACGAGGAAACGATTTTTGCTGGGTTACAGAGGGTACAAGACAAGTGGGAGCCAAATGGAACTTTGTCCGCGAAGATCTACGATTCCGTCTTTCATTCCGCATACTCGAGTTTCTCCGTTTAGCGACTATCGTGAAAGAATCGCTGGTCAAAAGAATAAGGCAAACTCTGTGCCGTTCCCGTGTTTCCCTATTCGAGACAAGAGTGGCTTCCATGAGACCGAGATCTTTGGAGACAATGATCGCAGACTCGCTGCATAGCTTTTCACCGTCGGAAAGGAGTTCTAAAAACTCTGTTCCTTCGTTTAGAAGGTAGAAACCAGCGGAAGAATGAAAAGTTGCTGAATGACCGTCGCCGCTCCGGCGAGTCTGAGAAGTTCGTCTAACTCTGCCAGCACTATTTTCATTTTACTAAATTGCGTGCAATTCTTAAATACGAATAGACCAAAGCATTTCTATTAAACGGTACTATTGCAATTATACGACCTGCTGCACAGTGAAACGAATGAGTGAAACTATTTTAAATGTGTTGCAACGATATTTTAATGTATTCGACCGCCGTAAAACGATCTATGATTTTTTTTTCCATCCATAATGTCAATCCGTCCTCCTGTGCTGTCGTGCACCTACACATATACAAGCTGAAGTCGACGAAGTCTTACGGGCTGCACTCGCAGCGCTGGCACGTCCAAATAGAGCGACCACCTGACCGATGGAAGGGATGGAAACTCTGTTTTCCCGTGTTTTTCAACGCGTGACGGAGCGAGGAGTATCGGGATGAAGTCCTCAGAAGCGGGACCGTACAACTGGCCGGCAGGTCGGAAATACTGGTTTTTGTCGTTCACCACGGAGAGAAGCCGAGGCTCCCCCACGGTCGAACCCCAAGCATCGCAACGATCTACGTTTCCTAAAGCATTGTCAGATCGCGGTTGACGTTCACATCGGGTCCAGGCGTTTCCTCGCCGTCACCGGGAAGGATTCTGTCTCTCCGGGGAGAAAGAGGCCCTTTCCGAGTTACAAAGGATCCTCTCGCTTCTACACCCTCCGAACTTCCTGCGCCGTAGGAGCCGCTTTAGAAATCCCCCCCTGAAACCAATTTATCTTGAGAAGCCTGGCCCAAGCTAAACGGATTTTCCCTTGGCTCCGGCATTAGACGCTTTTATTCGACGTGAAATTAGCTTACAGACTCGGCCGCCCGAGCGGATCGATCGTCGCGAATTACTCGCTCGTTCCCCGGTTTAAAGCCCGGGCAACACACGGGGATTCTTCTCTTCTAGGTTCTCGATCCTCTACGTCATTCTCTCTCTCTCTCTTCTCTCTCTTTATGCTCCTTTTTCCCTGCATCGGATCGCGCGATACTTAATCGCTCCCACGCGTTACATGGCAGCTTCCTGCCGTTATTGTTTCGCCGTGCGAATTATGATCCCTCGTTCCGGACTAACGAGCGGGTAATCGAGGCGTCCAGCCGCGTCGCAGCCGAGAAAACATCGCGTCTAAGCTAAGTACGCACTCCACCAACGAGATTACGACTTCCTGCGACCTATCTGCTGCCCTGTGTACGCGACACACTCTCGTACCTCGTTACGTAGGTGTGCCGGAGCGTTGTGTGGTGCTCTGACCGGCGGCCGGGTGGTCGGGGCCGACAGATAACGCGACCATATCGGTGCAACGCGAGGAACGCGATCCAGGTGCATGCACACCGCGCGTTTTGCCCTCTCTTTTTCTAGCTACGGGGAGAGAGCACCTCAACGTTTTTAAGCTTTCCATTGTAACGGTTTAACGCTCGAGCGGTGTGTCGTTCGTTATCTGCTTATGGTCGGCGATACTCGCGGTTACGAAACCATTTCTCTTTCTTGCCCTCTTCTATACAACTTTCGACGATTCGTTCTTGTTGCGCGCCTCGTCGTATGTATAATGACTTCCATTAATAGATCCGCTTCAGAACTTCAATATTGGATCGAATTACTTCGCTCATCTTTTCGAATGTTAGGAGACCTCGTGTAATACATATGAATGTAACAATTCACTGGCTTAAGGAAAGAATATTAGATATAAGAAAGAAATTTTCAGATTCTGACGAAGAGCAATTTTCTAAATTTTTTATTGCACATTATATAGTTAACTATGATTTCTAACATACCACACAGAATTAAGTTCTTTAATCCGACATTAAAGAATTTATTCCATTTTGAAATTCGAATATTAATGGTAAGTCATTGTGCGTATGACAGGAATTCTTCAGACACAATGACAAAGTTTTACACGAGGCTACTTGGTTTCGAAACGCGGGTACCTTCGTGGGATACGTGCAAGTAGCGAGTCATTCTTGTACTCGACTCCGAGACAGAGACGAGAAAAAGACAGAAAGGAAGAGAGAGAGAGAGGGAGAGTGGCTTAAATGACCGATAGACCGTCGCTGCGGGGTTCCGTGGAAGCCCGACCCGTTTCTGGACACCATTTCTCGGTCGACCGTCCACGAAAAAAGACGCAGTTACGCGCGTATTTCACTCAGAATGGACTTGTTCCTATCCCGCCGCGCCCGAAATGCAGCTTCCTCCCCATTGTTCGCCACGTGAGGCGAACGGATAACGCGCGGGGACAGTTTCACAGAAGTTTGCAAACATTGCCAGCCGACCTCCTGGTACGAGAGGAAACGCGTCACACGTGGATGATGGACGAGGACCGTTTCGAACCGGGCGAGACTGTTTCACGGTCGAAACGTGGACACGGCCACGTGTACGTGCGTATTTATCCACACGATCTGTCCGCTCGTCGCTGCATTGACAGCTACACGGGCCGTGGAATAAATTATGGAAATAAATCGTCACTCGACTCCAGAGATGAGCGATTTACTCGGTTCCGAGTCCAACGAGACGTTCTCCTGCGTCGTCTATACTACCAAGGTCGGTACAGCGAACAAAGGAGGGAAATGCGCCCGTTCGGTCTTATTTACTGAATTATACGATTCCCCCATCGAGTCGAAATCATGGCGGCGAATTATTTCAGATATTGCTCTCCCACGAATCTTCTTTCCAACCAGATTGGGGGACTTTTCATAGGGAACTTAATAAAGTTTCACCCTCGCCCGAACTCGTCTTCCGCCGCGAACGAAAGACTTCCTCCCCTCTGGAGGAAGGAAGGACCGGTACCGATTTCTGTGCGCACGCCACTCGACTGAATCGGTGCCGCCTTTAATCGAAATAATATCAAGACCCGAGCAGGTGGCTACGAGTCGCGGGGATAAGGGAAAAAGAGAGATCGGGGGAGAGAAAAAAATTGGTTGCCGAAGAAAAATGAGTTCGTCGTAAATCGCACGACAAAAGACGAGAATCGAAGGACTCGTGGATCTGGAAGCGACTCGTTCCTCCTTGGGAACGTACGCCGTGCGGATACGTCCTAAGGGGTAACCCGAGACGAGGGAGGAAAGGGAGAAAGATGTCAGAATAAGATTTAATAAATGCCACAGGCCACAGGTAGGCGACGTCTTAGCACCGCAAAGCCGCCTACGAAGAGTCAGATTTCCTACGAGCCTTCGATAATTCTGCCCCACCGCGTTCTCTCTCTCTCTCTCTCTCTCTCTCTCTCTCTCTCCCTCCCTCCCTTCTTTCTGTATCCTATCGTGTTAACGAGCGCATCGTAGGACGCGCATTCGTTCCGTGTTTGACATACGCGTGATACCGCGAAACGAACACATCGCGTTTTTTTGACGATCCTATCCAATATAATAAAATTTGAACTGTTCGGATAACGAGTGAAAGATCTGGAATTTCCATTGGATTCTAGGAAACGAAATTTAGTATGTATACGATGAACATCAGTAATATTAATGTGCTGAGAAATATTTAATCAAACGTTTAGTTCTTCAGATTCCATCACTATAAATAGGAGACTAAACTACTTTGTAACTAGCAGACTATGCGGGGCACCGATGATCGTGGGACCACTGGCAAAATTTCGTATTCGGAGACTTAAACGCGTGGACGTGGGCGCGTACAAACGTCGGTTAAAATTATTCGAATCGGGTTGCGACCATCCTCCCTCGGCTGTCGGCTTCGCGGAGCCGGGCACTCGCTCAATGCTGCCATTCACGCTCGTCGAAAGTTCGGGCTTGAAAAGAGCTTTAATTCGCGGCCATTTTTATGCAAAGAAGCCGATCGCGGGGAAGAGCTGGTTTTAATTCCATTCTCTTGCCGTTGAATTTTTCAACGGGAATGGAACGGAAACGTGGGGTTTCACCCTTCGATTCGTTCAACAGTCTCCTGTTTGATGAATGGGATTATTTTGAATTGTAGAAAATAGTGTTTCTTATTGATTCTAGGATTCTTTAGAATCCCCTTTGAATAAATGTTTACCTAAAATTATTTTATTATTGTCACTTTATTAATGCGTATGAAAGATACCGCTTGGACGTAAAGAAAGAGAAATTTCGCTGCAAAATCGATGGACAACATGATCAGCGTATTAACGCTATTTTTCAGCGTACGAATTATGAACATTTAACAAATTTATTTGCCATGTAAAAACAAGGGGCGTATTACAAACGACCGTTGAAGCCGGCCTTCGATCGACGTCTGAAAATTGCAAGATACTTGTGGGAACGTGTTCTCGCATACCAATGAGACAGAGATCGCTTGATCGTCAAATGGTTCTGGACTGGGACGTGTCATTTTGTAACAGAAAGTGTTCACGGGGAAACCGTAAACATCGCTGCCGAGCAGTATACCTGAGTAAAATGTGGCTGCTTGTAAAATCTCAACGAGAAATTGGATTCCTCGGCTCGCGAGAGCCAAACGGCTATCGAACTATCGCTGCCAGTAATCATTTTTATCCGGAACAGTTTGTCAGACGTTGAACAGTTTTTTAAGATTTCGGTCATAAAGCGTATGGAATAGTTTTGGAAGTCTTTTCAGTGAGTCAGAAATGTTTGAATAAATACAATAGAGTCCGTGACAAAATCAATATATTTAGTAAATTATAGCAGGATTTACAACTCTGTGACTCATATCAGCACTCAGAGACGAGTACACAGAGTGTCGCAGCTGAAGGAGGATTTTTGCTTCAGCTACAGGATACAATAGAAGACGAGACAAATTTTTGACAGAAAAGAAAACAAATGAGCCAGCAAGAAAAATTGTTGTAACAGGATATCCCTTCCTCGAGACCACTTATATCATGCCATGAAACTTTCTCATAACATAAAAAATAGATGTTTACGTGGCCTGCATCAGCTGAAGCATCTTGTATACCTACTTCTATGCAGAGACCCTCACAAAACAAAAACGCAACTGTGCAAATCACAGAGTGAACACAAACCACTCGCCCATCATAAACACCAATGAGCTGAGCGCTCTTAGAAATCCTCTACTAACAATAATTGAAACCTTTTCTAATTCCTCCCTAGGCAGCCGAACCAATTAACCTTTTCACTACAGCGAACCCACGCGTCATATGGTTTCCAAACGTGACATCCACTGCAGATTAAGGACCCCCTCGTGCGTCCACGAAACTATTATGTCCTTACGTTTCTAAACGAAACAATGTGCCGTAAATTTCACGAGCACGTGTATAAAACGGAACGACGCTCGATGTGAATATATTTTAGCTCGAAAGTCAACGTGCTTCCAAATTCTTTATCTCCCGAAAACGTTCGCCCACTATCTGGCAGCTACCATGTAATCGCTAGTCGGCGATAAAAATGCGGAATTTACAAAGACACGTCCGCGAGAAACGAACGGAAGAACGCGGGGAGAAAAAAAATGAAGGTGGCGGAAAAGAAAGGTGGGCGCTGGTGGCACGGGTTACCGCGGGGCCAGCGTCCATAATAAAGTCGTAACGCACTTCTCCCCGTAAATTCGACAGAATATTACGGTGCAACGGGGGTCCGGGGGACCTGTTCCGTTTGCCGTAAAGTCACGACGCGGTGATCACCGGGAAATTTACCGGCGTGTCAGAGATCTCTTCGTAACCCGGACTGCTGTTTCCTTTGGAGACGCCTAACCACCGCACCACTCGTTTCACGCAGTATATCGACGCGTATTTATAAGAGAAACATCATCGATACTCCGGCGTTGTGTACGATCCCTACAAAATGTGTCTCTGTTCTTCCTCGGATTACCACGTATCCCGTAGCGAGCCCTATGACTTGTTTTTCTATCTAATATCTCAGCACCGAAGAGAAATTAAGCAATTGACGATGAACGAAATAATTCATCGATTAGTCCTGAAGTATTCGAGATAAAAGGAAATTGTATACGACCTTTTCTGCGGATAATAGCAGTACCTGCAACTTTTATTTGAGGCATTTTTCAAAATTTTGGCGTATTTAGTTGAAACCTTCATTTCACAGGAAATATTTATCATCCGACTCACTTGCATACACTTGTAATATAATGATTTTTATGTTCTGTTAATATCGAAATTATGCTTAACTGAGTTTATTTTATTTTTCTGTCTCTCATTCGATCGGTTGTAAGGAAGAAACAAAAACCTTTATACTCAGCTTTCTATACAGTATAGTTTCGTCCGATTATCGAACACCGTATCTACCCGAGTCTCGACTTACCTTCGCACTCCAGGATTGTCCCTGGGAATAGATATCCTGTATTCATTTACGACCGCGACGTATCGAGGGATTAAGATAATTCATTGCCGTTTTCTGTCCGCGAACGACCGAGCTTCGATGAAACCACGGATTGATTTTACACACCGGATCGTACCGTTTCCTCTTAGATATCATGATACCCATACATCAATATATAAAAACGTTTCATTCGTTGTACGAGATTTTTATTTTTCTAAGAACATTTGCGTACCAAAGAGGAGGTAACAAAAAAAAACACGTACACGCTCAAGAGATTGTAATCTCTTCTAAGTCCAAGTAATTCCAGCGATTAACACTGGGTGTGCGTACCGATTAGCGGAGAAAAACTCTGAGAAAATGAACGATTTCCAGGTAGAATCTAGCCGGAATTGAACGGCGAGCGACCGGTTATCGAGTCGAGGCATCTAAGTAGCTCTCGAGCACTCCGGCGCTCGTAGGATGGTCCCTGGGAATAGACAGCGAGGCGGTTATCGGGCGAAACGTATCTGGTCGCGGCTCGTGAGCCGTTAGGAATTATAAGTTACAAGCCGATTTGCCATCGCGTATGTACGTATATCCTCGAAGCGGATCGGTCGAACTCCGACTTCTCTTTCGCGCTGGAAAATGATCGGGACGTGGGCGTGGAGAGGATGTTGCGCACCGGGCCGGTGGCCAGATTTTTCTCCGCGCTGCGTCCGGAACGAGACACTACAAGGGGTCAGTCGATCTAACTGCCGATGATAATAAAACTCATGACTGGCGTTGTTGCAGTTGGAATGTCAAAATAATTCCTACAGGCCGAGACGAAAGATCTGTCCTAAAAAGACGAGGAAGAACCCAGACAGACTTTCATGAGATGTAGGAATTAATTTACCCAGAATTAGAAACAGTAAATTATATTTGAATGAACCAGCACGTAATGTAAATTATCTATCTGTGAAGATATATAAATGTTTCAGTTATCGACTGTATTAAAAATATTACTTACTCGTCTATAAATCGTTCTATAAAACTTAACATTTAAAATTGGATTTTTGATTCGACCTCCCGGCATTAATCATCACATCTTCCTTAACGTGGCATGAACACCGATCCTCTCCTGCATTACCGCACGCTATATTCCGTCACGCGTGTATTCGCAGGTAAGTACATACACGGTGTGTACACACGCCGTGAGTCACAAACGAGATAAATAAAGATAAGTCGAGGAGAAAGTATTGCTCGGACTCGCGCGATAATACACAGTTGTACGAGTGGTTTAATGAGCGGCTGTGTTTCGTATGATTTACAGGAATAACCGACCTCGCGGAGAGAAACTGGGCAAAGGCAGAGAGGAAGAGAGACGGCGCGGTGGCTTCGAACGCCGTACGTACTATCGATGATTTACACGGATTGAGATTAGGTCCGCGATACCGAAAGACTACCGTGGAACGGCGCCCACTCGTAAATCCCTCACAATCCGAATTTCGATTTTCTATTTGTATTTACTAAGAAACACGTGATTTCATCATTTCCGCGTGTTATATACAATTTCCTATGTCCTCAGGCAATTTCATTGCTCATGCAAAATGTATTTTCGATTTTGGGGAATTTATAAATGCAATGTAATTTCCTCTCTTCCTTAAAGACAATCCGGTTTTTGAAAAATGCTCTTCGAGGGATGCTCCAGCCTCGATTTCCATCGCGTGTCCGGGACTCCTTGTTCTCGCGCCCCGTAAAACGCACGCTAGCTGCCCCGTTATTTATCGATGTCGACTGATCCACTCGCGAGAGTTCTCGTGTAAACCGTCCGCCAATTAGATACGCGCGTGTTACGCGAACGGAATCGTGCCCGCGCGGATCCGCTGCTCGTTATCCGCGTCGATTCCGAGCGCGGGGGCCCCCCGACACCCCGGGCCCTCGGTTTCCGCGCAGATTAAAGAATCGCTCGATCGCCTCGCGTGTAGCCTAATTTACGGTACAGCCGGAGCATCGTTCGCGCCGCTGCCAGCGCGATACCTCGCGGTTTAATTAATGATCGCGTATATTCAGCTCTCGCGTGTGAGAACGACGGGGCCTCCACGATTTTTCGATCGGCCCGCTGACAAATGGCCCACCGATACGGTTATCGATGGGCTCTGTTAATAATCGACCGACGCGCGGTTTCACTTTCGGATTCTGATACGCGGTCTGGTTAATCGCGTGCCGGCCAAATTGCGGTGCCACGCGTTCCCGATAATCCTACGAGTTTAACACCTGTGCTGATCAGCTAAAGTTGCCGTCAAAAATTTTTCTAACTATTTCTCGCGAAACCTGTATTCAATTTCTGACGTTCCTTTTTATCGTGTTCAACGTAGAGCTGTATTGCGTAAATTACATACCACTCAACGAAATTATGGCATTGTGACCAAAGATTGATTGAAATGAGTTCGGACGGCTTCGCTAATTTTTAAGTTCCAAACATGTCCTTATATTTTAGCATTGCCTATCAAATTAAAAATCTCTAAAGTGAAAAGTTACTTAAAAAAAAAATCCATCATCCTACGATAATTTATCGCTGAGTAATCATCTTTCAGTCTTGGTATATTTTCGACAGAAACTTTGTAACGCCATAATTTTGTCGAGCAGTGTACGTTCAGTGAGAGAATAATACATATTAAAACGAAAGTTATGACAAACGTGGATCGGATATGGAAGCGAGTTTGAGAAGCTCGTAAAGCATATGCCGGAGTAGCGTTCGATCGCGATTGACCACGCTGGGCGTGTACCCCGAGCGTTGGCGCGTGAAAAAAGAGCCCATGAATTATTTAAGATCGCAACGGGCGCGATGCGCGCCGGTGTTATTTTAATTCGTAAAGTTATTTTCATATTCCAATGAGCGCCACACCGTCGTACCGTGGCGCGTTGGGGTACGTCCATCCTCGGTTCGATCGCCCGATGAATAGACATTGTGTGCCTTTCCTCCGTTTGCCACGAACGAGCGGATCGTCCCGTCTGCTTCGAGTGGCGAGCGGAAGCCCGAGCCGTCTCTCTCCTCCTCTTCGTGGAAACGGGCAGGCGACCACCGAAGGGGACCCGTCAAGGGAGAGAAAATGGCGAGGAACGGAGAAGAAAAGGCGTGGGCGGTTCGTGGTGCCGTCCGTATTCACAGCCAGTCAAAACAATCGTGTCAAAGAGGAACGTTCTGCTACTCGTGAATGGGATAGCCAAACAGCATTGTAAAACATTACGTCGTACGCTCGCGAGGCGACGTGACGGCGCGATTCAATCGCGGATGGCGATGGATGGCTTGCGTCGTACGTACAGGGTGAGTCTCGCGACGACTCCGAATATCTCGCAGCAGTATATCTTCGTATTCTCTCATCCAGAATTCGGGGCTTCATTGTGACTCGAGAGATAATATTGGACTTAAAACACTGAAGATCCTCATATCTCGATAAAAAAGCACGGAAATAAGAAGCAGAGCACTGCACCCCTGTGGAAACCACGCAGAATTTATTTAAAAATTTTTATCGTACAGCAAATACGAGTCGTTCGAAGTCGTCATGTTATGATACTCACCCTGTGTAACGAGCTACCCCATCGGTTCGAGTGCATACTACTGTTGTTTCGTTTAACGATGAATCTCGTACGCGCACTCGAACGTCCGTTCGACCCGTCTATTTGTAAATCATAACCGCCTATCAGAGTTTTTTTTTCCGTACGCACGGAGGTACACGGTATGTAGATAGCACATATCCTCGCGTGCGATGCTCGCGTGGGTCGATTTGAAAGTACTGGCGATGATCGATATGCTTTTTTCGCGGTGATGATTTTTAACTCTGATTCCTTTTGTCGTTGTTCGAAAGTAGGTGGCACGTCTGTGTGTACGTATCACGCGGTTTTCTAGCAATTTATTTACGCGATCGATAGTAGAATTTACGACTCCGGCGGACGGAAAGGGCGGCTAGATAAACGAGAGCCAGTGCAATATTTCAGTAGCGGATATGTTTAAGGCAGGAAGGGAATAAAAGAAATATAAGATCGACGGATCGATTCGGTTCTTTACCACTTGTCCCGAGAAATCGATTCCACAGATGGTCTAGGGTTGAGTGTCAAATTCTATTTTCAGAAACCGTCGCGACACGTGCCATTTCCTCAACAGAATTCGCCACAATCTTAAAATACTCTACTTAGGCACGGTTTCGATCCTTGCTTCAAATAATATCAGATCTACTGTTCAGAGTCAAACATGAGAATATGCTAACAAATATTATGTGAAAAAATTCTTTGCTACGAAGGGAACTATAATCACTGAACATAAATCCTCGATTCTCGTTAAATCTAAGGTTTCCACGTGGAAGATGAAAATCTTTCGAGGTGCCATTATCTATTGCCGTGGGATCGATTAAATATTACCTGGGAAATACGAGACTCGAAATAAAGTGTTACGCGACACCGTGGCCTACGGTGCACAGGTAGAGGATACGCTCCTCGGTCTACCTAAGTAGCGGCGAACGCCTCGGGTACGAAAAAGTCGAGGTTCGAAAAGCGGAAATACGGGAGGGCCCCGCACGATCATGGCGCCTTACCGGAGGGATCCTCTTTTTGCGCTTCACGAGGTTCTTAAATCTTTCAAGCGATGTCCGCCACGCCGCGTCGCATCGCGCCAGGAGGAACGCCCCGGACCCCTGATGCCTGTTCACTCTTTAACGAGCGAATAAATGATTTTTATGTCCGGTGCTCCGCGTGCGACGGACGAAACGCGGCACAACCGATGACGGAGGATCCAGTGTCTCGGATCCCGTAATTGGATGATGGACGTACATTGCGTTGCTCGTATAGATTGCTCCTTTAATTTGCCCTACAAGTTTGCAAATCTCGATATTCGAGCTGTTGCGGGAGAACGCCGAAGGGCGTAGGAACAGAATTTTATTAAATTGAATACGACGGCCATGAGATAACTCAGAACAGCTGACGCATTGTTATCCGCGGAGGAGATTAATAAATTCGATCTATCTGGTTAGCTTGATCAATTATCGTTCGATCGGGCGACTACCAATGATCATTTGTAAGGTGAGTCGCGGTTATCGCGCGTGCAACCTACTCGCGTCGGGAGATCAATTATTATTATTCCATTGGGTGTAACTGGAGTGGCGTAAGATTCCGGGGCGATCCAATCGATCAACTCGATCGAATTGTCGCCCACGTGTTTTCACAATCGCGATCAATCTACTCGTTGGAAAACCGTGTCGAGGGACGATGGGCTCAAAAACTGATCAGCGTGAATCCATTATTCTTAAAATTGAAATAAATAGAAACATTACAAATTACAAATTCCATCAATACTGGGTGAAGCATAAAAAATGTGCAAGTATTTCATTATCGCAATAAACGGTGACTTCCATCGATTGGCTTCTGAGCCCTTCGTATGGAAAACCGAAATTAACCGTGTGTTTAATACCGACTTCCTCTCGCTAATTGCACGAGTAAACGACTGCGACGGTGGATTAAAGGCGATACGAGAAATAGAAAGAACGTTCAGTGGATGTATTGTATCCACAGAGTGAAACGAACGGAGTCCGGGGATCCGGCCGGCTTAACTGCATCGGACGCGAGTGACTCAAATTCTATTTGTTGGATTAACGGAGTCGAACTACATCGAGCTCCTTCCGGCCGTTTCACGCTCCGTATAGACTCCCCGGGAATCAATTACCAGGCCGCGTTTATCCCGCACTTTCCCCCCCGTTCTCCACAGCGTTAATCGATGGTCGTATTAATTGGTACGACAATGGACATTCGTAATGTACGACAGTTACAAATCGGCTGGCGAACGACCACTTATGACGCGGACGCTCGTAACGTGTAATTAAGAATACCCGAGGTGGTTACCAATTAACCGGAGGTAATTTATGCCGATTCGGAGCTGACGCTACGGGAAGCATCGCGTCAGCCTGGACGTTTGAATTAGAGGAAACCGACGCGTTTACGACCACTGTATCCATTCGACGTCAAACTCGTTTTACTTTATTTTCCGTCTTACTCGTGTTTCTCTAAACAGAGATTACGTCTTTGACAATTCTCTAGACCCGTTCCCCGTGGGGAACGAGTAGAATCAATTATCGGCGTTTTCCCATCTCCGTTCTAACCGTGAGTCCGATGCCGGGGATGCACAGGGATCGAACCCTGTAAACGTACGAGAGGAACCACTTAGATCTGACGCGAGGCACAGCGGGATACGAAGCGGTGTCCTGGACGGCTTGGGAGTGTCTGGCTAGGTGGAACGTAGCCCGAACGAAACGACCGTGAACGCGAGGAGGAACCCTTGGCTCGGATGAAACGGGATATCGGAGCGAGGAGGACGCCGAGGAATATGGAAAATAGATAAAAAAGAGAACGGCCCAGAGAGAAGCTGGAGGTAGAGGGAGGAAAAGAGGAGACCGGGCGCATAGGTCTTATGTACGGGCCCGTGTACCTTGTACGCCACACGCTGAGTGACTTATGACGACCGATACGCCAGTGGCTCTCATATCGTGAGTCCCACAATGCATCGGTGGGACCGATCTAAACGAGAGACGAAACGAAAACCGGTTGTTAAGCAAATACCGGGGCCTGTCGTGGTGGCGCGCTTCCCTGAAACCAATCTCTACTCTTGGTGATTTTTATGCTGCACGAATCGGCCAGCCTTCTTCCTTCCTACCTCCTTGCATATGAAAGGCAGGCGAAGGATAAAGAGGATGACGGAGATCGAGAAGTAATATTCACGTTTAATTTATAATTCAAGACGTTTTCGATGGTAATTAAAAGTGATTATAATTGTGAACGGCAAGGAATTATTTCACCAACTGCTAACGAGAGATAATGAAAGATGTTCTTGATTAACGTATGAAAATTAGGTGTTATGACACGAAAAATAAAGAAATAAAATTGGCAGCGGTGTACAGAAAATTTGAGTACTTAACTGGGTGTGCGATATCGTGTTTGAGCGCGCGAGGGACAATTTCACAGTAAGGCTCGAGTCAATCAAGGAGTCAGTGAACGATGACGAGGCAGCGGCACGCGGGGGCTAATCAAGAACTCCGGCGGCCAATTTCGCCGATCGTTTCGCGATCAGGTGAAACGGGCAACGGGAACGAGATTACAGAGGCGAGATGAGGCTCGCGAAACGAGACCGAGAGAGCCGATAGCCGAAAAAGGGATGGAAATTGAGCCGGGCAGAGCCGTTTTTATACGCGGTTTGCGCAAACAGTTTGCGCCACGGCCGCTGGTATCGGTATTAGTCATTTTCCAATTACGTTCGATGGCCGAGAGCCGACGGACGTTCATCTGTCTAACCGCCGTTCACGATTCCCCGGCGCGACGTTACGCCACACGTCGCTGTAACATCGTAACGAGTCCTTAAATTTCAATGAGCAGCTCCGTATATGCGGGTTCTAGCGTGTCCCACTCGACGGAGCAACGACGCGACACGTTTTCCACGACCGCTTCCCCGCGGTGTCGACCATAACTCCATCGGCCGGCGATGTCGTTCAATGGTCAATTGCTCGGTACGAGTACCGCTACCGAGGCGAAGTCGATTTCGATGGGATCGAACAGCCACGATGACTCATGAATTTGTTTGAACGAGCCTCGATCGATTAGATGGGTTAGGCAATTACGTTGGGAAAAGTAGGTTAACTCGATTTATGAGCCTAAACCTAAACGTCGTCTCACCTCGACTTCCGATTCTTCGTGAGAAAGATTAAAATCGATCTTTATACACGACATTTGTTCTACAAATCGCGTCGCGTCGACGTGTCTGCTGGCCACGACGATCCGACTTAGGAAATATGTACCGTGACCGATCGGAGGATAGTTCGATTTGTTCCCGGGAACCCGGGTAATCGAACGAGCTCCGATGCAAAGACAGACTCGACGTTCCAGGATCTTTACCTGCGGTATAGATCGCGGGAAATCTGGAAGTCCGCTTGTCGATGTTTATCGAACGCCCACTCGTCCCCGAACACCGTGTACCTGCGGTTCCTTATCCCCGGGGAACGATCGCTGGACGAGATTAGCCCGAGTCTTGTCACGTTCGCGAGATCCGAGTGTACGAGCCCGGTTTCTAGAGATTAAGTTGACGAGTCGAAAGGTTGGCAACGATAACACGGCGCGCGGTACACGGGCCGAAGATCGATCGATGAAAAGTTTCGACGTGACAAGAAATAAAAACGAACGGGACGGGAACGGTAGACAGGAGTACGACAGGGTCTGCGAAAATTTCGAAGAGCTCCGGTGAACAAGCTCTGCCGGTAATTATTGCACTTCATCCAGCGACGTTGTTCGTGTTTATTATACTTGCAAAATTCGAGATCCTCCGATCCTTCTGACGCCGGGCCCGGGATGACTAATGAACAGCCGTTCCAAAGGCGTGTCTCGGGTTTCGTGGCTCGGTAAATCGAACCACGAACATCGTACGGGGCCACCGAGCCACGCAAGCTGACCCTTAGGAATGCAAAATATTGCCGGAAAAGAGGTTGCGCGTCCCTTTATATTTTATACCTCGCGAGTCGGAGCAAAAAGGAACGAGAAGCGTCGAGCCGCGAGAAGAAGAAATCGTGAGTCAGCTTCGACGCGGCTCGTTGCTGTTCACCGTTGCCCAATTAAGTCATACGAAGGAGAGCTGGATAAGCCGCTCGCTCTCTCCGCCGCGGAATCGATAGATAGAGCATCAGACGCGAACCGCGTACTTACTCGCGTGAGTGTACGCCGTGCAGGTAGATCTCGTTTATGTACGGGGTGTTCTACCATCCGAGCGATACTTGAGGAAATCACCAAACATTTGACACGAAACCTACCGACCGGTTTTCTATTTGTATTTATATTTTTCACGTAATTTACTGTTGGCACTGGTACCAGCTTGTAAATTACAAGTAGCGAACTGTTTTCATTATTTGCTTTGGTCTCGAACGGGTCACGGGACACCCAGTATATCCATCGCATAAATCGCTGAACCTTTCGACCGGACCCAGCGATGATGGCCGACGAACGAGCCGTTTCGATCGTTCGAGGGCGTGTCTGTTAGGTTTGCACCGCGTAGGTACCCACACGGTCTCTTGTCTATCGCGATGATCGAACGCGTGGATATAATCTTCTTTAATTAACGATATATATCTACGTATATCGCGGATCCTCTCTCCTAGGAAAGGATCCCACCGACGTGGCCAATAAATTCCACCAGTCGACCGATAAATCCACCAAACCGGCGGCGTTAATCCGTCCGTTTCCCCGGAATCATAGCCGGTAAATCAGCCGGGGCCTTCGCTGTGTTGGTACACACCTTCCTTCCCGTATCTCGCGCGATTTATTTTCCGACGCACCGTCTCCGATTGCGCCACCGTCTTTCCCTGCCGCGGCGACCGGTTGCCACCCTTTTTTCCCCGTGAATAACCGTACGACGTGTCTAATAGAAACACTTATCGTGTATCATCGAACGGAACTTTTGGTTTCGTAATCGGCGCTAAGGTGCACAGCTACCAACTGGCAGCCTTTTAAATCGTACGCTCACGATCCTCCTTTGTGGGTTTCTAATGAGAATCAACGTGGGCGCGCATTCCCAGAACGAACGCTATTTGTCTAATCCTCGTTCGCCGCCCAATCGAGCCTGACGATTCGAGTGAAAAGTAACGTGTTGCGTAGTACGTTTCAATTTCGACCGTCTCCTTAAGAATTCGAATCTCTCACTCCATAACACCAACAGATCTGTTTGCACTCAAGAATCAACCCAGAAAGATTGTCCGAGCTGTAAGATCTCAGCTGAAGACTCTTTTAATAGGCTTGCAGTACTTCTACAATTTTCCACGGTGTTTTATTAATGTAGCATCTAATAACTGTTAAAATTTCAATGCGCTGTCATCGTTTTTATTCAAGAGCTCATACGATCTTAAAGAAGTATATTGAGCGCTTCCTCGTATCGCGATAATTGGAAATCCTATACGCATCTGCATACGTGATGTAGAGTCGGTTTTCAATTCCGAGTTTCGCGATTGCGAAGTCGCTGAACGAATTCTTCTCCGGATCGTCTTCGTCGAGCATCGATGGAGCGTGGCCGATTAAACCCGTGGCGGTCTCGCCACTACGTGGGTGGAAAATGCATAACCGTGTAAAACTCGTCCGTAAGACCGGCCAGGTCCTGAGAAGGGGGATTGGGTTACCCGAGAGGGGTGGCACTTTCCAGGGCACTTGTGGTTCTTCGTTCACACCTCGACCCTCGTTCCTTTCTCTCCAGTAAAACCGTGTGGCGAGAGAACTCTCGAAGGTACACGAACGACGGTGAACGAAAGAGGCGAGAGCAAGAGAGAGGAGAAATAAAAAAACGAACGAGACACGGAACAGTGGGAAGAAGAGAGGAAGAACGAGAGAAAGAGAGAGAGAGTGGAAAAGAATGAGAATTTATCGCGTCCAATGGCGTAGGCCGTGACAAGTCCGCGGAACTCTCAACCGGTTACACGCTCATTGTAACAACCGCCGGCTAGTCTATTAACGATTTCGGTAGCGTATAAAGGATTTTACGGGTACGTGTAGTCCGGAGCCTGTTTTATTCCCGCGTCACGAGCAGTTCACCGTCTCCTGGCTTTATGAAACGAGCAGGAAAACGAGAGGGGAGGGAATGAGAGGATAAATAGGGAACGAATTTATCCGGTACAATGCTGGTAGCGCGGTGGCGCAACTGAAAATTTGAACGAAATCGAGTGCGCTCATTCTCCGTGCAAGGAAGCTGTCTAGCCACGAGAGCACCTACGTAGCTACTTTCTAAACGATTTCGTTTGGCCGGCTTTGAAGGTAAGAATCGATCGACGGGTTTTAGCCGCGTGCGTTCGATTGCAGAGTTTACGAAGTTCATTGCCCCTGAACATCGCGGGAAGGGTGGAGGTTGGATCCGTACGTATTTTCAGCGATTTTCGTGAACCATCCGTGCTATTTTTTACCGACACAGAGTATGTACTTCCGGCCGGATAATTCCTGCCTTCAGTCGAAGCGAGTCACTCGCAATAAGCTCGACTGCGTTTTGTAGCAGTGTTAAATCAGAAACGAAACTGCTACTAATTTTAGAGAAATAAAGTGGAGCTATGAGTGCTCCTCTTTCTCCCTTTATGGTTCTATAGAATTTCATCTATCATTGGTCAGAACAACGTTATTATAAGACTGCGGATTTTATGCATTTATAGCAGAATTAGATGTACGAAAACCATGAAAGATACATTGGATAAAAGTGCATTAAGTGTCGAGAGCGAGATGCATATGATGATGTTTAAAAGGCCACAGAACATTGCCACTAAATCTCATGTCTGAAACTCATTCTCTAAAAGTTTTATTCCGAGTACTGCAGTCTAGTTATTATCTAATTTTCATCGCGAGCTTATAGCGTAAACCCGTTACGATGCAGTAATGCAGACGAAGCGCGTTTATAAAATTTATTAGCAGACCTTCGTTACACCCTAGGAGAACAACAGAATATTCGGCGAGCGTGCAGACGCTATAACTCGAGGAAACAAGCGAGATCGTAAGTTTTCGCGGCGACGACGGTTACAGTAATTATTTGCGCTCTGCTTTGCGCTTCTGTCCAGCTGAATTATACTAAACATCGTCTCCTTCCATGTGAACCGAAATTGAGAAATTTATTTATTACCTGCTGTTTGGAGAGGGATTCTTCAAATGTTTATGGTGCAAAAAGTGATACCGCAAGGGGAATGCATACTCTTAAGTTCTCAAAAGTGATTTCGACCAGGGAACAATCGGCCCGAAAAACCTCAGGCAACGATTGGCGCAATCATCTCTCCGGGCGAAGCCAAATCAATCAGAACTATGCCACATGGACGGCGTAGGTACCCGACCGTCCGACCACCGCACCGTGGCAATCGAGCAAAGGGATCGGGGTTAAAAAGCGAGCAACGCGATTTTTCACGCAGGTTTCGAGCACCGGCAGCGGAAAGCGTGTTGGCGAATACCTCGTGACGAGCGTAAAACCGACCGCAACCGGCTGCCGGTGAATCGATGACCCCGGGCGAGCGACGGGACAGAAAACAGAGGTTAGAGAGCTCGATCGAGGAGAAGAAGAAGAAGAAGAAGAAGAAGAAGAAAAAGAGGAGGCGAAAGCATTAGAATCGGAGGGAGCGTCGTCGCGGCCCTCGATGGAAAAGGAGCCGCCGTGGGCCAAGTGAAATGGCGCGTGCCCACTGGATTTTACGCTGCGTTAGCTACGGGTCCTCCCTGTCGCTACCTTCTCGCTCGATCTTCCTACCTTTTTCTCGTTCACGACTTCCTGTTCGCGACGAACAGTAACAAAAATCTACTTTCGTCTCCCCAGGTGACTCGAGTTTAATGCCACTTCACGAAGAAACGATATTTTCCCCATATCTTATGAATCAGCTATTTATAAAATACTGTGTATCCTCGTAAAATAGTTTAATAAAGAATCATGTCCTCGTCGTAGGAAATTGTTTGAAAATGCGTTACATATTTCTCATTTTAATTCAGAACAAAAGTAAATAAGTAATTAAAATATATAGTAATTAAAAATGTTTGTGAAACACTCAGGAATTGGTCCAATTTGCTGGTCCGCGAGATTTTGTTCTTATTTGCAGGCGTCATGGGTGGAATTATAATTCTCTCATGGCACGGGCTTGGTCGCGCACGATAAATCTCCGCGGAGACGTTTCGCGGCGGAGAAATCTTTTCGGTTGCACGGCTACTCTCGTGGTTAGGGGATGGAATTAATTTATCATCCTCGCCCGGAGTGGGGAAAAAACGAAGAGGGGAAATACAGTCGGGTTCCGGGTTGTACGATTTAAAAAGCCCTCGCCATAAATCGCGCGGTCTCATTTACCGCGAGGATATTACGAATGTAAGGAAAGAGGTCCATGGTCGGGAGAGAGACGTCCTCCGGCTCACGTATCCGGCAGCCAATGCGTACAAAGACGAGAGAAACGTACACTGAAAATTTTCTTCTGTGCGATACCGCGGCGGTACCCGGCCGGCGGTAACGAGCTCAAAGTTGCTAACGACGCCTTGTTACCTTTGTATCAACTCGAAAATTAAATTCTCTCTTGGTTTCGGAGGGCGAGGACTGCCACCAGAGTACAGCTCGAACTCTGTCGAGAGAGAAACGCGGACCAGTCTATATATTCCCCGACCGACGTCGAATCTCTCTTACGTCTCTATGCGTACGTATATACGGATGAAATAGACTCGTATTTCGAGAGGAACTCTATTCGTACACAGACTCCTTTAAACTTTTAAGAACCGCGCAACAGAGGGGACAACCAGCAAGAGAAAGACGAACGGTTTTATTATTTTATTGCGGTATCGCGAACGAGCTACTCGCAGCTCGGCCACGAGACAATGAAGCGCGTGACGGGCATATAAATAATGCCAATTTATCCTCGGTTACGAGATACCTATCGCTTGCGTGGCAGCCACCAAGGCACGACGGGGTACCGACATCGGACAGGACACGATCGGGCCACGGAACAATCCTCCGTATCCCGATGCTGGGGATCCGGTATACACAGATAAAACGGACGCGCCGAGGCTTACGATATTCGCCTCGCGAGCAACACGAACTTGTCCTCCGTCCTTTTCTTCTCGTTTCCCCCTACTTCGTTCTCGTTTTTCTCCTCCCTCTCCTTCACTCCTACGGTCGACGCATTAATTCAATCAGAGCTCCCTCCATCCCCCCACGCCGATGTATCGGTGATACCTCCAGAGTTTCGTGGTTCGTTAAGCAATGGAAATGATCATCCCGTTAACTCGTTCTCTTCGTTCATTTTTTTTTTCTTTCACTCATTTCGTTGACAATCTTATCGTGTATCAATTTGCTCGGATCGATATCGGGAATTATTGGCGAGCCCGGAGACCGTGTTTTGCAGCTGGGTGTGACGAGCTATGCCGGGAATCATAATTGTGTGTGCTCGGAGAGCTCGTTTTGGCTTCGACACGGTATCGTTTGTCCACGGAGATTGAAATCATTCAAGGATTACCGGCTCACATGGTTTATGGTGCCCGTACGTAAACTCTACTGTGTGATTATACTGAATATGAGTTATAAACTCGTCGTATTTGATTTGTTTTTTAAGATCCTCTCGAGCGGTGGGTCTCTCGGCATTCTCGAATACGAGATTCATCGTGTCGATAAGAGGACGTATGGGAGACGAGGACTGATATTAAAGCATCGTAAAATCTTTTGCCGAAGTAATATTTTATACTTTGAGGGAATATACAAATTTTTCTGTCAATACTGAAAGATACGTATTGAGGTAGTCATTGCCTAAGTCACAAGTATTGCGATTATTCTTTTTATATATGAATATTTAATACAAAAAGAATCTTGCATCTGTATCTGTTTATTATTTTATCTTGACCAATATAGTAGAGCAACGACTATCTTAATCCGTAGATATTAATAAATGACAACGTGTCATATCTCGATCTACGTAGAAGATGAGTACCGGAAATAGGCGACGCATCGGAGCGTCGAAAGTCCTCGCGGTGACAGCCTTTCACGATTCCAATCGTGTTTTGACAAGGACTTACGTGTCCCCGAAGGGATTCGAGTCTCACCTATTCAAACACTTTGCCCGATTAATTCTTCTTCTTCCCTTCGTTCGCCCGTCCTCCATTTCTTTTTTTCAAGACGCGCAACGTTATTGTCGAAGGCGATAACCGGCCGTTCGTAATCCGGAACGAGAACGTTCCCCTAAATCGGGGATGCATCTATCGTTCTCCCAGGGAACAACGAGAAGTGACAGCCAGTAACTTAAGGGGTCCAAGTCTTTATGAGACAGGAAAACCCGTAATCTTCTTTTCGTAGGGACAAACCTGCTATTCACGAACGGCTTCAACCGCGACGTGACACTCCTTCCTAAGTGTTCACACGTTTACGCATCAAAATTTGACTCTCCTTTCCCTTTCGAATCTTTTTCACCAGCGTATTCTACTCAACCATCGAATTTCTCTTCAATCCTAAACGCTTCGCGATTACATTTATTCATTTCTCAGAAGACTCAACGATAGGAAATTTTATGCATTTATAGAATAATTATAGTACATGAGTAAATAGAAAAAACGTTTACTTAGAATGGATTTTTTAAACTGATACCATCAACGTTTTGCATAAAGATCCGAGATCTGTTCAAAGAGTATTAAATCTACTAGATAACAAGGTATCTTAGCTCGTCGCGCGGGCAAATTTAATTTACGTAAGAACGTTCTTCGCAATGTGATTAAATTCCGCAAGTTTTCAATTCCCTTCAAGCTCTCATCCGATCCGGTGCATCTCCTTATCCAATCAGGATCACGGAAGCTGTTCAGATCCTCGAGCTCGTCCCCGGTGTATACTAAACGGTGATTCGCATTCAACCAGCATCGACGGAGTAACAGCGAGTACGGGGATCGCGGCCCGTGGCTACACGATCGCATCGAAAAAAACCGGTGAAAAATCGTAGAAAACATTCCGTGCGGCGCGGCTCGTTGCGTCGTGGCGTGGTTTCGTGGTCCTCGGACTGGTCGCGTAGCATACGAAAAAGGGGTCCCACGGGGACGTACGATGACTACTAATTATTTGGTCATGCAAACCGAAAAACGGACGACCGCGTGGCGCGGCGAACGCGAAGTCGTGATGGGACGAACAAGGGAAGGCCAAGTTACTGGGAATCTATACGTATGTATCAAGGTAACAAGAGAGAGAGAGAGAGAGAGAGAGAGAGAGAGAGAGAGAGAGAGAGAGAGAGAGAACGAAAAAAAGGAGGTACAGAAAAACGAGGACTTATCGAAAAGAGGAGGAAAGGGACGTTGGTGCACAGAGACTCGCAAAGGGCAGAAAAGGAGGACGAGAAAATATATATATATATATAAAAACAAGAGAAGAGAACGAAGGAAAAAAAACCATGGGCAACCGGGAGGGAATTTGCATGAAAATACAGAAAGTTTCGAGGAGAGCCGTTTCCCTTGGCGGAGTTTAGTGGCGGGTAGGCACACGAGGAACGGAGCTTGTATGTGCGTACAGAGCGTTTCACGCGAGCTGCGAGTCCCTGCGGATCCACAAAGGCGGCGTAGGAGCTTTTCTGTTCCGCGCCGTGTTCCGATATGTATATAAGGCGGGAGACTTTTTTAACGAGCACCAACGAACCCCGCGCCCCGTTTTATGTGCGCGTACACGCTTTGCGGTGTCGCGGCAACGGTAATGGCGCTACCGGTAGTAATATTACTTCGCGTGCCCTTCCTGTATGCGAGTATTTCTGATCGCCGTGAACGGCACCGTACGTTCGTCGTCTCGGCACGACACCGAGCGGCACGATTTTCTTCGGAATCAGTGCCGGAGTCTTATCCGAGAACTTTCTTTAATTCGATCTGCTTGTTGATTGGACCGGAGTTAAGCCGCGGCGTAAGTGGAAAGTTGGCGCAAGTTCACTGGAAGTTGAGAAAAGTAGAATCGCGAAGTACCAATTAGTGGTACAGCAGTTGTTTAATGCGGGCAAACTGTATAGGACCGTTCTCTGAAACCAAAGATACGATTGGCTTAACTTCGCGTTTCTTCTTTCAGTTTGTGTGCGACTCTGTATCTAACCGTAGTTCGTGGAAGGGATAAAGCTACATAAAGAGTTCTGTTTATAAGCAGAACCGCTAAAAACTATCGTGTGTGCAACTCTCTCTCTACCAAAGGGGCGCTATACGCGTTGTAAAAAAAAAAAAAAAAAAAAAATGAAACTGGAGTGGAAACACGCATAGGAAATGGGGTCGCCGAATGACTGTCTATTGTACGCACGCGATGGACCAGCTACTGGCAACGGGCTGATAAGCCGTCGAAGTCAATTTTAAAATGGACCGACAGTTCTCTGTGCCGTTCCTCTCGACACGAAGATGAAACGTAGCGTTCTATCCTACCGTGATTAAGCCTCTTTGACGAGCAATTATACTTATCAGCGAAAGTAATATGTAATTTTTGAAATTGGATTTTTTCTGTACGTTTCTCTTGGGCGAGCGCGATAAGTAGAAACGGCCGTCTTCGTCCGGCGCGAGGTAGTACGTAAAGGGTTGAGACGGAAGACAAAGCGTCAGGGAGCTCAAGGAGAACATCAAAGACGACGCTGCATAGTTTGTAGAAGTTTAGTAACAGAAGCCAGAAATTCCTTTGGGACTTGTATCCACTACTCGGTGCGCGTTTACAACCAGCGTATAATTGACTTCCGGATAACATTTCTATTCCTAAATGCGCTGAATGCGTGTAGGACAATCGTACGTTCGCGAAGTATGCACGAGGCTCGTGATTAAAAATATCGATTTTGATACCGTTAATACTTCGGAGAGAATGAAAATAGCAGTGAGAGTAGATAATGTAAAAGTTCTTAATGACTTTTCTGTCAGCATGGACATAATAATGGAAATAATTCTTCGATCTACAAAAAGAATGTTTTAAACTTTTACGAGAGATTGAAATAAAAAAATTGATACCTTTTTCCTCATATGTACACGCATATAGATTAGTTGGCACTAATCTCTCTAACATCTAAACAAAAATTAATTAGCTAAGTCCAACGTTAAAAAAGCCATTGAATTTTGAGACGTGAATATCCATGGGCTATTCGTTCGAATCTCTAGAAATCAGACTATCCTATCTCCCTTTGGGTGTTCTTTCAACTAACGAATACGTCAGACTACACTAACGTCTAATTTATGTCTATAAAAGTTCCTAAATTCCTAGTTGAAGCGTTCAATAGAGTCTGAAACACGTGTTTACAAGAATTTCCAGCCGTACCATTCGAAATAAAATAAATCGTCCGAAAACGTAGTCAAAGCCTTATCCAGCTCCCAACAGCATTCCCCGACTATCGAGATCGATCTGTGAAGACATTTCGTCCCCGGTATTAGCGGTCACAAGTAGCTGTAGATAGACTCACTCATAGTCTCTTACCGCTTGCGTCATTCTGTACAACACGTTTACACAAGATTTTCCCTCTTGCCTTCAAATAGTAAATCGTAATTAAAAGAAACACGTTAGCCACGTACGTACGTCGCGTGTACGCTAGCCTTATCAGGTAACATTCCCGATCCAGCTGATACCCCTCCACCGACACAAACGTAAAACACGTTCCTCAACAATAATTAACCTCGCTCGATACCATAGCTACACTCCGAACTTTGATTCGATGGTAGCGGTCGACTTTTCCCAAACGAGTTTCGAGCGCGAGTGAAGTCGCGAGATATGCAGGGTCGAGAAATAGAAAGACGAGGAGACGTCTGGCTCCTTGGATTTAAGGAAGAACGATTGCACGACAGTCGGATGGATACCGGGGTAGGAACGAAGGAGGCTGTAGCCCACTCGTTTCCCATACAGACGTGCGTACCCACTGAGCGTGAGCACCGTAGTAATATACATTCATCTGTAGACAAGACGGATGTGGCGAGCGCGCATAAAAGTACAGACAACTTTTTTTCCCTGTCCCCTCGGTTTCATCTGCATATTTATATACCCGTGGCCCTTTCAATTCACTGTACTGTCGTAGTCCTTCCCGATCGCCGCTCGTGCTGGACAAGGTGGTAATCACGCGCGAGAACTGCCTCTAATACCGATCGTTCCAGCCTGCCTCGTGAACGTCTCCTCGTTTGACGCGCGTAATAATCGTCGTAACGCTCGAGCATCGAGATAACATTTTCATAAAAAAAAAAAATAGGAAGCCCGCTGCGATTGAAATAATCGAGGATGGTTAAGAGAAAAGATAGTTTAACATAGTAATCGGTAGGATGTAACGACGGGACGTTCGCGACGGGGACAGTTCGAAGAACCGGTAGGAATAAGAAGTGTACGCTGGACGGGATAGAAGAGCGTACACTAATCGGGTACCACTACATTTTTTCCTCGTTCTCTTGGCAAGTCGAGAGACGAACGTGGTCACGTGCACGGGAAGGGTAATTGAATGGAGTGCGCGAACATTCTTGGTCGCTTGCCCTGGACGGTCGAGCACTTCGAATATAAGAGAGACATCGATTTCCACGAGTCGTACGGATTTCACTGGAATTTTCAGACACCCTCCCGACAACATCACGTCGTCTTTCATTTTGACAGTTTTCTTCTAGACTTTTTAATAACACCGGCTGGTTTAAAGAGGTGGAGAGATAAAGAAAACGACGGTAGAGGAACTGGAAAACAGACATACATGGGCGGATGGAACGGTGTTGCCGGAAGAGGATCAAGCGGATTTTGTCGTGGAAGAAGAGGGTTCGTAGCCTGGGTCGAATGGCCGATATTATGGCCCGGGGCGGTAATTCGTATCGAGTTTTCCTGCGCGAGTCCGGCCAACTCGATCGGAAACGCGATCAGGATGGCGAAAAGTAATTTTCGGACGATCGAAACGCGTTGTCGTGCCGCGGGCTGATCCCGCGATAAGGAAAATGGAGCCTGTACCCGGTCGTCGGGTGGGTAAATCAAAATTATTCCGCTACGATCGACCATTATAAATATCTGTCTCCCCACCCGCGGGTGTCTCCCCTAGAAGAGCCTGGCTCGCTTTGATCGAAATTGCCTATCTAGACGCGATATTAGTCGCCTTTGTACGAGAGAGACGGTCGGTGAACGGATCCGGTCTCGAGCTCGGAAGCTAGACGAATTTCTTCCGTTTGACGACCGGATCGGGTATGAATTAATTCGCTTGGTCGTTGACAGGTAATATCATGGTGAATTTCATCAAGGAGGATAAATTCGTATCTGTTCCGTCCAGATTGAAATCGAAACCGTGATAATACACGGTATACATTTGCGTACCAGCGATTCGAGGAAGCAAAAGAGAGTAAACGTACTTTTTAGGACGTTCGCGTGGAGCAGTCCAGTTCGACTTAAAGTCGTATGATTTCTGCCAAAAATGTAAGACAGGTGATAAGGAGTCGAATTTTTGAAGCGGTCCGACTTCACGTCTTTAAGAAATCACGTTTCTTCCATTTATGAAGCGTTCCTCTTGGTCCACGTTTTATCACGCGGATCCGGAGAATGTCCAGTCTCGGCTCGTCGCCGAGAGGCATAATTGGGTGATAGAGTCTGGCTGCGCTAATCAGAGGCATTCCCCGGCCGACAAATGGCAATTTAACGCTGTCGACCGTCTCGGTCGATATTCGAGCGACCCTTTGACCGTCGACGCTAATGCACGGGGCCGGCCCTTTATTTCCGGCTGTCACCCCGGCCCCGACGATACGCTCGACGTCGTTCGTTCGTTCGGTCCGCCGAGCGGTCGGACGTGGGTGCCCACCGACGACCGACCGAGCCAGCGACCGTCACGGCCCGGGCCATGAGCCGGGGACGGCACACTCGGCTTGCTTCTCTATACGTCGCTGAAAAGGACCACGCCTCCTGGCCAAAGGATTTAATTACGAATTAATTGTGATGCACAGGCGCGTGGGTAATTCCGGTAGCAGGTAATTGCGCTGCCGGATACCTAGTGCTGCTACTCCGACAGTGCTTCGCCTCTCTACACCTGTGACTCCTTCCGCCCTTTGTAAACCGCCGTCCTTTTATCAAAGGCATCTCATCCCCTCGGGACGAACTACCCCCGCGTGCACCGATTGCAAGCTGCCTTATTGCTTCGATCGCCCCGCGTCGAATTTCGATGCTGTCTTTTCGGATGGGGTGCGTAAAGTGGAATGCATTTGGTAGAACAGCCAAGCACTGTAGCGCTGATAGAAATACTATTATTCGTCCGTTCTCACACAGCATTCGAGAAATACTGGAGAGAGCAAACGTTTTACTATTTCAAGTATAAAATGAGTAAGTTCCTCAATCGGATTTTAATAGAACTGAAATTGTTATCGATAAACAGTCTCTGATGAAACATTGTGGATAGTACAGATCAGGAGTGTATCGGTATAAAGGATGTGGGCGTTCAATCCCACGGTTTGATTTCAGAACATGATCGGATGGTAGTTGCAAAGCGTCGAGTGAAGAGTATTCTTGTACGTTCAATGTTGATTCTGCGGGGGATTTAAATATTGGATGTGGCTTTTGAGAAAGGTAAAAAGCGAAAGAATAAAAGAAGTTTCCTTATGCATATGGTTTCGTGCCCGGAGAGGGTACTCCAAAGATCTCTTTGATGCATCTCAAGACTTTCTCCAAAGAGTTTGTATGCAAATCACACTTACATTCTATTTTGCCTGTCGGGAACATAAAATGCTCTTCAGAAACAATATTAACCCATCTGCATCATTAGCGTGTACGCTATACATAGACATAGAACAATTTCTTGTAAAGATACGATCTTCAGAATTGTGAGTCAAGTGAGTAGATGCAGCAGTTTAGGGTGAAAGTTGATCAATGAGTCAGCCAATCAGAATATTATTTTTTAAGTAACTTTTCTAAGTAAGAATCAAATTGATATTTCATAGCTTTGAAGACGAGTAAAGGAGTTCGAAGAAAATCGAGGCTCTATTTTCCACATTTCCCTGTAATGCGAATTAACCACAAAGTTGTGCACATAAATCATCGTTCGCTTAATTAACCCTTTCCTATATTAATGCGTAAATTAGTATGCGTAAATTAGTATACATAACAACCCTTTAAAACGGAACAACGATCCACTCTCTCCGCTCCCAAAATCTTTACCCTTAATTTCCCCAACGTAGCGGCAGCTTCCGCGAGGCCGCGTGAACTAATGTTCACCCCAACCGAATTCGCGAGCGAACCACTCCTGAGCATTTTTTTGGCGCGTTCAATGCGTGGTAACGAGCGATCCGCTCGTAGCTCTTCTTCCGCCACGCCCAGTGAGCGATCGCTCGTGTACGTACACGCGCACGTTGGAACCGAGGCGATGCGACGAGACGCGGTTCGCATAATTGCGGGATAATGCGCGGGTGGTGCGAACGCAGTCTATTGTCGGGGCGATTCTCGGGCAGCGCCAGGTGTCCCGGGGACACGCGGCGGGACAATGCCGGCCTCTCCGACGGGATAACAGAATTTAATGAAGCGGGACCGCCACTTAGAGACGTCGTGTTTCGACGACGTGACAGCGTGTCCGATTCAAAGCCCTCGTTACGAAGAGGGGCGATCCGTGACACGCGGGGGATGTTGCCTCGCGTTTCCCTCCCCATTAGGCCACCCCTCGTGACGGAATCGACTCTCGATAAGACGGTTTTTCCGTTTCGAACGTTTACATGCGCGAAACTGACCGTGTCATATCGGCTGTTCGCAAGGGTCACGAGCATCATCGAGCACGATTGATGCAGTTTAATGACGCGTTGATGATTCAGTTGTTAGGATAATTGGCGACTTTGTCCACGGAGCTATTGCGGTTCTTGTTTCTCGGTACGTGGCTCAAATTAATCCATTGCTACGTGGTTGTTACTTGTTGTAGATTATTATTCACGGAGTTTGAAATATATCGCGAGTGAAAGCTCAATGACTCGCGTCTAATCTCTTTATGAATAACTTCGTTATATTATAATTTGTGCTGTGAATATTGCTTTGCAGTATCAAGTGTTTATGAACAGATTTTCTAGCAACGACTCATGGTTCTTCTGTTTAACTTTCAAGAGAAATTTACAAATTTACTTGTTTAATCAATTGGCAAATTCAGCTAATCCGTCGGGATTGGAATGTTCGTTGCGTAAAGATTTCTAGTCCGAGAACTTCGGATTCCGTTTACTGAATTGGAAACGACATTCCGTCGATCGAAAAAACTGGGCAGTTTTAAATAGTAATTACATACTTCGACAAGAAGGAAACACGATAGGTTCTAATGAAAATGTCACGTACGAGTAAATGTCTCAGTCAAACGCTACTCTTTCCTCAGATATCTGGCTGTAAAAAATCTCGAATAAAATAACAAAGTTATCTTCCGTCTATTTATAAAACGTATTAATAGACTGCGGATAAAAGATGGAGTGAGTGTGGAACAAAATAGCACGTGTAGGATTCAATAAATCAATAAATACACGTATATCAAAACTTAAATGCGCTGCTTTTACATTTTCTACAGAACTCGGAACAAACTTTCCGAGTAATATCTATGGTACCAATGTAAAAATAAATTCTATTTTCGTTTATGGAACGTCTGATAATTAATTTGGCAACGTACAATTTCATGAATCGCCGTAAATTTGAAGCAAATATTTTTCTTCTACCCTTCGCAAGCACAATCCCACATTAATCTTCCCAGGAAACATCCGAGAAAAAGCCTGGTCACTGCTTCGCACGCTGTTTCTTATCTACCTTCTAGTGTGACTTTACTACACTTCTTACCTGTTAGCCGGCCTCGATCAGATCGTGCTAAATCGTCGCCGCGCGTCCCCAGAGCAGCGTCCCTCCTCAAGTGTCGCGTCAACAACAAGGGATTCCGGACATAGTCGCAATTTATGGCATCGATAAAACCCTCGAAGAAGATTGTCCACGCGAAAACCTCGATCACTCTCCAAATCCCTGTCGATCTAGTGATCCATTGACCGCGTCGATGTTCGCCCACCGATTTCAGTCTCAGTCAAATGCTACTCTTTTCCCATCTAACATCACTCCATCCACCATTCGTCTTTTCTTTCGATTCTTTTTTTTATTTCTCCTAGCACACTTCCACTTTGGAACAACGATCACAGGACAGACCGAACAGTTTTCACGAAAAAGGTTCGTACGAGCTCTCTTTTATTTCCTCGAATCTTGCCGGAGAGAGCCGCCGGTCCTTTGTGTCCCGACACCTTTGTCTCGCACCACGAACAAACGACGAACTAATGGTCCATCGCGAACGAGCCGTTCCTCCCCCGACAAACAACGATTGATCTCAATAAACCATTTTTCTCTGAATATATCGAATGATCAGGGAATGGTACCAGTGTAATATGTCTCTGTTCGATCAGAGGCCGAAGCTGATTAAACGCAACGAGCGTCGCGCGAGCCGGGTTGCCGGTCTCAAAGGCGCGCGAGAAATGCACGCTCCGTTCGGCGGCGTTCGCTTTTATCGACGCTCGCGAGCACTGCGCGTGTTCCGCGGGCGCAAGCGTATACCTTCCCGCTTCCCGTCTCTCTCTTCCTCTTTTCCTCCCTGCGAAAGCTCGTTCCTGTTACGTTCCGCGTTCCTCCTACGCGACGCTTTCACGCGTGTCCGTGTGCGTATACACAGGAGAATCCGCGCGACCACCGCATCGCCGATAAAGACGCGTCGCATCGCCTGTACGCGACTGTCCCTTTCGCGCGGATGCGTTTCTTTCACCGCGTTCATCGATCTGCCACGACTTCCGACCTTTCCCAAGCCGAGGCACCCGCTCCTCGATTACTCTTTGCTCATCTTAATGGATGAAACCTGGCCGGATCTTGAACCATTTCAAAGATCCGGTCTTCCACGCGGGAAATATGCCAGAGGTGTGGCTTGCTTATTTATTTATAGAATATTAGTGATCGCATTCGACAACATATCGGAATTACATATATGGAATTAAAAGTGCATAGAAAAAAATATTTACGAAAAGGTAAGGACCTATTTTCACTGGTTTTCGACCCTGTAACTATTCACAATATTGAAATGTTGCTTTACAAATAAATATCCCTCACGGCACTCTGGAATACGTAAGAAAGCTACCTTTCGTTGTGAAAACTCAAGTCGTTTTCCAGAGTTTTCCTAATACACAAACAAGCGCATCGTGTAATAGTTAGAATTCTTGTCGTAAATCGGAAACGTCGTAAGCTTTGCCCGGAAGTTAATCCCGATGATCCTCAGAGTGCTCCCTTGTAATCACTGACACACACAGTTCCTCCCAATGCTTGAAACGTTTGCTGTGATATCGCCTTCGGGCCCCGGGCGAATTTCCTTTTGTCCCTACTGCAGTGTCGCTTCTTTGTATCATCAAAGTGAATTTCAACGCAGAGGAAACAGCTAGAAGTGTGCACTTGCATCTGATGAGTAGAATGATCAAGAAATCGAGCCTGTCTCTCTCCCTCTCTAGAGTTCATTTGTCTTTTTATCTAAGATTCTCATTATTCTTTCTTTCGCAAAGTATTTACTTACGTTTTCATGTAAACTAAAGGGATATTAAAAGAGTATTTTTACAATAAATTTATTATCATTATTATTCTCGTTTATCGTTAGGATTATAGTTTAATCTCTTGTTACTGTAAGATATTTTGTATTGCTATCTTTTTTCTCAATATTTTCTATGTATCGCCTGCCGGATGTAGCAGCTCGGGTTGCCGGGTTTCTCAGTAGGCCAAGCTCTGCCTGGCTGGTATCTACGTTCATGACTCGGTGCCCTTCCTTTCGTCGCCTGTTTCTCTTACTGTCTCTATTTTCTCTCTCCTTTCTTCCTTTCCTTACTATTTAGATTAAGAGTTTTCAAGGCGTCGATGATGGAAGTTTCGCGAGATCAGTCTCTGCGAAGCCTTCGAGAGTACAGCACGTTCGCTACTGTACTTCAAACTCATTCGCCCGCAGAATAAAAAGAGGAAATTTCCTAACTCGTAATTATTATTTCATTTAGTAGTCTAGAAATACTACTATTTCGGGCAGCAGTCTTTATCATTCAAATCGGTACGGATTAAGAAGCACGGTGCACGCGTAGAATTCGTCCGTTCGAATTCGTATTCGAACCGCGAGTTTGTTCACATCGAAGGCTGGACACAAACTGGACGGTATAATGACTCAACACTCGCCCGATGAATAAAAGAAAGGAAGCGGCTACCAGATCCGCTGGGAACGAAATCGACGCAGCATTCGTAATGCGAGCTACGCAGAATGTCGCGTGATTTTAAATGGTTTCTCCCTCTTTCCCTCGATCAGCAAAGCGCTAATCGATAACAGTGTAATTACGTGACACGCGAAATTGAACGCTCGAATCGGACAAAAGCTATGTTTGCATATTACGCGATACGGTGAAGAGAATCGTTGGGCAGATGTAAACGTATAATGGACGAAGATAATTGCAAATAATGTGCCCGGTGTAAAATTAAAAGTGTAATGTCCCGGAAGGACGCCCCTTCCAGCTACTTTATGGCTTCATAAACTTCAGCAGTAAGAAAAATGGAGGGATTAAAGCCTCTAAATTTGTGTAAATTACGTGCAGCAATCAAGAATGCTCGGGTTTTGCGGGCTGGAAAGAAATTTATTTCTCTTGTGCAATTCACCATGCAATTCATATGCACTGTTATAATGTTCATTATCTAAACCGCTGATTCTTAAGTGTTCCGTGATTCTGAAAAGGCTAAGGACCCTTGATCTAATCAAACCCTCTGCACGATGAAATATTTCGAATTTCGTAAATTATTAGCAGAACCGATCGAAGTTATCGTGGAGATTAATGCTCTCACGATTAATTCTTCCAAGTGGCGATCACAGCTCTCGGCGATACGCCGATCCGATTCGCTGGGAATCGTAGCTGCACTCGATTCGAGGCTGTTAAACGCAAATTGTCGCGGACTGGTTATTAGCACGTCTTAATTACGTCCGACTCGTTTTTGCGAGGACGTCTGGCGTTACGAGCCGAGGCGAGATTTCGTGGGATTAAGAGCATGTCCGGCGAAGATCGTCGATCGTTTGACCTCGTGTTGCAGGCTCTGACGTTTACCATGCTGTTGCTTCCCGAGCACGCGATTAAATAGCTTACATCGCGCTCCGGTTGCTTGATATTGAGCACACCCAGCTGTTCCTCGTAATTCGGAGGCTTACTGAATTCTTTCGCATCAATCGATTAAACAATGCTCGGTTGTTTAGATTTAGCGTTGAAATAATAATTTGACTAAACATAATTAAATGTATCACCCATACATTAACGTTTCTCATTAATTGTTTCATATCTAAGCCTAGAGGCGGTACAACGTACGCGAACGGGATAGAATTTTCCAACTTGTTTTCCTCAAAAACGAAAGAACGAAACGAAAAAATATAATTCCTTTTTTCCGATTTATTTTCACATGTAGTGTCACCTATCCACTGTACATATGAAGAGATAATAGTAAAATCGTTATCTTGATTTGATTCTACGTGTCAATTTGTACATCGCGTAGAATTGAAATTACGGATTTTCAAATAGAATATTAATTCGAGCCAGTCTCGGACGAGGTAACAAAGAGAGTCCGGAATTTTTCAAATTAATACGAACATTCCACGAGGAACGATTTTTAATTCCGAAACAGGAAGCGGCCACTGGTCGCGGTTCGAGGATTCGCGTTCGGTAACGGGATGATAATTCGAGTTGGCCGTACGTATGTGCCCGGGAATAATCGAGCTTCGCGGCACACGGATATCGATCAAATATGTTAAATCGAACACGCGGCTGGGCAACAGAGCGCGTCGCGCGCGGTTCCCGTGGAATCGGAATTAATCGCGAGGCCCTCCCCGATCGGCCGTGTAATCAATTGCATATTCAACGGCACCGGCGGGCGAGGAAAAAAAAATGAAACGCGCACGGCAAAACGCAAACGCAGGCCAATATCAATTCATCAAGGGTTAAGGGATAATTCGCGGCGACATTGCTGCGTCACGTGGCCGCCGATTATATTGCTCGCGAAATGAATCGTAAATTTCGCGCGTACAAACCGTGCGGCCGTTTTGAATCCGCGGCGGAGGCGGCGGAAGAGAAATTGCGCGAGGACAAACGCGGGCTTGTAGGCTTTGAGCAAACTGACGACCGTTCACCGGGATAAACGTTTTAATCGCTTGCGAGATACACGGCTTCTTTCTCCCTTTTTCTTTCGCCGAACTATCGCCTCGCAAGCTTCTTAATCGAGTAATCGCAAACATTTGTTGTTCGCGCGGCTCCTTTTCGTAGTCGGCGGCTCTTTGGCCCGTGCTACCGTTTCATTCGTGCCGACAGGTCGTACAACACCGTAATTAAGGACGTGCTGATTTTATTAAGAGCCAGCGAGCGAACTTAATAGGAGTGCCGTACATCTCAGTGGGACAGGTCAACGTCTATCGCTTCACACGATATGAATTTGAAAAAAATCTTATTTTACACGACTTTCTTCTACGTATGGTTTCACTACGTAAAAGAAAGATCAGTCACATCTATCTGATGCATTTATCTATATTCTTACGTCGCTACGTTCTGTCGAAAAGCACCTAAATTATCAAAGAGCACCGATTTTGTTCTTAAAATCTACGATGTTAGGAATTCGGTTCATAAAGATATCTGCTACAAATCCTGGAGGCATTAACGAGTCGAGCTAATTTTTCACCGGTCGCATGTAATAATTTCGGCGTTCGCTTCCATTTAAACGCGATAAGCGGCCGCTGTCGTTGGTGGCATTCCTTTCATCGTCGGAGAACGCGAACCTAACGTAACGGCAACTACCCTGAAACTTAGGGCCCGTATCTGTTTAGAGACGCGTGAGAGCGTCGTCTACTATATTACCGCGACTAATGGTAATGACGCTCGTAATTCTCGGCGATAGCATGGCGAGGGCATGGGGTCGAAGGGAAACGTGTCCGAGGCCCGATACCAAATGAGTTATAACACCGAAGCGGCTACTTAGCCCTTTAGAGGCCGCGAACGGAGGTATCTCCCACCGGCGGAGCAGTCACGGGTGCGGGTCGGATCACGCGAGAAAAGTATCGTGAGGGAATAACTGATTGCGCGGGGACGAGAGAGAAAAAAGAAACAAGAATCGAAGGAGGGTGTGGAAGGGATGACGAACCGACGAGTGGCCACTTATTCGTGTTCCCTCGACGGGCATTCTTCTTACGGGCGGTGATACGATTAACTGGCTGTAAATGCTTCCTCGGTTCTCGTTTCTCTCGCGTGCGGTATCGCGCGTGTTTCGGACGCGGTCGCGTGAGCTCGCGCCGCCCGTACAATGGGAAGTTGTTGCAATGCGGCCAGACGAGGAGACCAGATAAGCTCCGCTCGGGCGCGCGGCGCGAAGCGTCCTGATGAATAGCTCGCGAATCGGCGCTGAAATCGTACGCGACCATTGTGTCCCCGGGAACAGTCGTTTGCATCGACTCGCATCTCCCGAGCCCGGGTTATTGTGGCAAAAATCTGCGCGGCGAAATTAATAAACCGAGAGCAAACGTCGCTGTGGAAGCTCGTTACGTTCGCGGTGAAATAGTGGCCGGCGATTATCCGCGAGATCGAAACGGTCGTAGGTATGAATAATGCATCGAATGTATCCCGCGTGGAACATTTTTCGCTGGCTGACTGCAGTCTCTCGTAAAGACAGGTATTCTTCTTCGTTGAGAGATGGGCTCGTTAGAATTTCGATTTGTCAGCGAGCAACCTCGCGGATCTGGTCACTTCTCCGACGGTTTTTCGACCGTAGCGGATGTAAAGGGATCGCGGGTCGATACAGCGGGTTAATTATCGGGAGCTTTGCCCGCCGGCCTCTTACTTTGTGCGGCGACACACGCGGGGGTCAAACGCGAGGAGAGAGGAAGAGAGAGGTGCCCCTCGTAAAAACCAACGAACCTTTTTCCACCGGCAAGCCTTTTTCTCGCGGGGCCGCGCGTACGCCCGGCACACACGCGAATGGTCCTTCTGGCTAGATGCATCATGTGGAGCATCTTGTTCTTCATCTCGGTGACGGTCCTCATCCACTCTCCAGCCTCCCTTTTTCCTCTTTCTTTACCTCCCGTGCGGCTCGAGAGGCTTCGCCTTTTTTCCATATGTGTATGCGCGACCGGTAACTTTATGCTTTCGAGTTTTCCCTCCCAACCCCCCCGTTTCACTCGACTCTTTTTTTTGTCGAAGCTCGAAGAAGAAAAAGGAAGAAGACCAAGGAGAGTACCCGCCGAGGTAATCAAAGGGGTAGGTGTATATTCGTGGGTACTTTACCCCCTCCTCGAAACGCTTCGGTGCTCTCGAGGCTACACGGGGAACACGCCAGAGCGTTGCCGAACAATCGTTTCGGGAGCTTTGAAGTTTCCTCGGCTACACGCCCCCGTCGATCCCCCTTTTCGCCTCGTCCCATCAGCCACGTACGCGCGTAGGGGACCGCGTTACGTATGTATGTATGTATGTATGTATGTATGTACGTATGTATGTACGTATATATGGCGTCGGTCATGGATATGACACGGTGCACCAAACGGTGCGAGGGGCGAGTGCGCGGTTCCTCGCGGGGAGGGAAATAGGTCCTGACTCTCCACCCACGATATATAGCCAAGTACGCAACGATAATGTCGTCGAACGGTGACTCTCTGTTCCACAAAGAGGGACTAGCCTATGGGGCTGTTACGTACGTTGCACGTCGATGACGATACGCCGACGCGGGTAGTGGGAGGCGCGGATACGACGGGAGGCTTGAGGGGCTAATTACCAGATTATTTTCCCTCGGAGAGATTCGCACGATGGTCATCGTGGCAATGTTGGATGGTACCTGCTTTGATTTATCCCTTCGCGAGGGAGCTAAGCTTTGTGACGACGGCGCGTCGCGGTAAAGGTGTACTCCCGTCTTCCGTGTCGCGGTGGCTAATCAACCAAAAAGAAGCCCTTCTTCCCTCTCTCCGTTTTGTTTCCACTCGCGTGTTCAAGTTTCGTTCGCCGGTTTCCTCCACCTTTCAGCGATATCTCTCTCACCCTTTGCGAAAGGGATGGACGGGAGCTGGTACTCTTGCCGCGTAACCGCGTTTCTTTCGCGGCCGTGCCGCGAGAAGGCTTTGCTTCCGATGCGGCGTATGCAGGAAACATCGCGGAAGTGGCCACTCATTGTCTCGGAGTGGCAGTCGAGTGCAGCTTTGCCGACGACGGGGTAATTAGTTCGTATTATACTTTGTGACATCGCCGGGTCGGCCGATGAAGCCGAAGAGGATACTCTCTCTCTCTCTCTTTCTCCCCCCATGCTTCGCTCACTCTTCCCCCTTGGTCTCTACGCGTCGCTGCGTCCATTTCTCTCGCGTATCCTCTTGGAATCCAATTACGATTTCGGTTCCCTGGTCTCTCTTTCTATACTCTCTCCCTGCATCGGACCGCCGGACCCGTTCCACGTTCCTACACGCGGATGAAACTCTCTAATCTCCCTCCCTTGCCCGCTCGCGCGTTCGCCACTCCTTCGTTTCGCTCGCTGCCGGATCCTCTTTATGCACGAATCGCTTCCTCTTTGTCCGATCCGTTCCGCAATGGAGACATAGAGAGCGGTTGAAGTGGCAAGGAGGACCGTGGCTGACCGAAGTCTCTTTGTCGACGAAAGATCGTCGAGAGCATTGGTACAAGCACAGGACACCGGCGAATCGCAAACAGTACTCGACGAGCGGGATATATCTTTCCCGGACCACGCATCTGGCAACTAGAATGCTTTAACCGGTGAAATACCCGGAATAATTATTAGACCGGTCGAAAAATTCGGATGCCTTTTTGTCATACGTGTGTGATTGATGCTTCTGATATGTTCGCACGGAATCGATAGAGTGGAACGCGATTTTATTCGGTTGATTTGATGGAAAGTGTGCTCGCAGTTTGACGAGATTAATAGGGGTGAGACGTGTTCGATGTTCGGGTAACTAATGGCTCACGAGATTTGAGGTGGTTCTATGGAAATTCCAAAGTTAAGTGAATAGCAAATTTGTAAAATCTCGGTTTGACATACATCACTGTGGTTTATAAAATGTTCAAAGGTTATCGGCCAACCGTCGGTCGATGGTCGCATGCATGAGCGGAACGAGAACCATACTTATCGTGAAACGATATCATCGAAAGAAGAGCTGAATACTGTATTTACGAAGCGAAGAGAAACTGTCGGTCCGAGGAAACAATGGTTTCTGATATTAGAGAAAATCTTAGAAAAATTGTTTTCCACTTTCGTTTCCCGTTCGGTTCGCTCTGTTTATCACTCTCAACAGAACTAGAGTCTTCGGCGAGATCTCCTCGATGAGATTCGACGCTGGAAACGGGAACACAGCCGGGGAAAAAAGTTCGAGTCAACGATCGAAGCGCATCGAGGCCGAAGACAGGCGCTCGCGTTTAAGAAACAGAACGGGGACCGAGAAGGAAAAAGTATATTCTTCTCGTGTTTCCCCTTGTCCGCCGCCTGTCACCAACGACGCCCCTTTTTTGCGTTTCTTTTTCAGCGGATCTCGCGATCCACCCCCGCTGGAATCTGACATCCCCCGGTCGCTGCCGCGACAAAAAGGCCTGAGAGCGAACTCGAGCAGAGTGCACGAAGTCGAACGGTTATCCGAACGGACCAACGCTGTTTTTAACGCATGAAGAATCGATGGCGTTAGCCAAAACGGTTCGTTCGCAGCAAAAAAGGGATTGTTCGTTGATATGAGAGAGGATTGTTCATTCGGCTTTAGCGATTCAACTGGTCGTTTTATTTATTGGAGCCAATTGTGTACGAACTGTGACGCGTCGAGATGGACGATTTACCGTGAAACATTTATCTTCGCGTTTGACAACGCTACCTCGATTAGGTAGCCGCTGAAACGTACGCACCGACGTATAAACGTACACATTCGACTTCCGCTAATGCGCGAACGGTAACTTCCGCAACCGGAGTCAGTCTGCGTATCCAATTGCGAGCGAACGGCGAAAATTGCTGAAGCAGCATCTGAAGCATCGGTCTCTCGGCCTCGTTCATCCGCCGCCGCTGGCAAATGAGCTCGCGAGCCTACGCAGCAGAAACTAACCAACATTTTCACCGCTCTCGTTCTCGAAACAATCGCGTGCACGAGACTTCGAGAGGTGCGCCGTGTTCTCTGTTCTACCAATAAGTCGTAGGTGTTCGGCTCGTCGAAGTAAAACGAAAAGTTAACGATGACGAGTCGCTAGAAGAGGAAACGAAAGGGAGGAAAAAATGACACGAGTTCCCGTGTTTGGTTACACGAATGGATCCAGTGGCGACTAGGTGGTTATTTTCTCGTTTTTTGACTGTCGCCGATTTGGACGGGCATCTGCACGGTTGAATAAATGATTCGCGCGATCGGGTATCTCTGATTTCCCGACCGCCGAAACACCGAACGAGTCTCTAGCCGGGGGCCGGTTGAAAAAAGTCGCCTTGTTAAAGAGTAAATTCCCCGCCCGCGCCGCGGCCCTCTGGCTGTCCCGTTTCATTCTAGAATTAATGAAACACCGCGGCGGCGGGCCGGCGGGGTTGGTTTGTGTGCTGCCGCGGCGGTTCTTGAAAACGAGACTCGCTACTCTGGCAATTTCCAACCGCGTTTTTCAGCCGCGTCGACTCAAAGCGACGTTACACCGGCCCCGAAGCTGTTTCGTAGTTGTTATCGTGACTGAGATTATTTATCACAGGCGCGCGGATCGCGTGACGGATCGTACCCACTGTCGCGGCATTGTTAATTGCGCGTCAATATCCCGCGGGATGAATCTGGAGGACGGGAATAAGGGACAACGAGTGGGACGATGCTCTGGCATGTCCGAGCTTTATTCTCCGAGGTTACGCGGTGTTCCCACTCCGATAAAACACGTCCGGTTCTCTATGTAGAGTGACCTAATCCGATGTTTACTGACGTCGCAATTTCCCTTCTATCAACGACAGTCGAGAGTCGCAGCAATTAACTTTCTTTGAAATGATAAATGGGCTCGAGGCGGATATCGGATTTCTTTTGTAGCTTCGCCGAGTGTAGTTTCCATTTCTGCTTGTGAATTTCTTACATCACAAGAACAGCAAATTCAAACTATTCCCTCGAATTATTATTTGTCCGACGTATTTAACTGCTTATTAATGACGTTCTATAATTTCAATAAACGTCAGGATTACTTATGTCGAATTCGATAATGAAATACTCAGACACGAAGTCTGCAGGTGGTGCTCACAGGGTGCAAGGGTCCACTGGCTCTCTCGGGGGCAGGGATCTCACCCTTTCTCGCCCTTCTCGCACCCATTCTTTTCCCAGTAGCATCGGCGGACGCACGACGTTAGATCAGGCACGTACGTATATACATGTGTGCAGGCGAATGCGTATAGAACACGCCCACGTATAGAAGTCGCGTCGATGAATTCTTTGATCCGCACTGTAATTAGTTGGTGGCAAGCAGCCCGGCGTTCCCCGTTACAAGCGGCCCTGTAACAGCAGAAGCTAGCAACACCCGTTGGGGGGGTGGGTTGCAAAAATGTTTGAGTGACGATCAAAGTAGTACGACTCTGTTCGGTGGTGGTAGCAGCCAAGGGTGGCACTGCTAAGGAAAGAAGAGGGAAAGAGGGGAAGCAACCCCGTCGACGACGACGCCACGCGCTATTGCCGGCTAGCTTTCCCATTGGCGTAGCTTCCAATGACATTCTTCTCCATCTTCTTCCATCGTTTCATTCCTTTTCTATCGCAGTTTCTTCTTTCGACGTCCATACGTCGAAGGTAATGGGAAGATGCGCTTGATCGCAGTGATTCGCTGTAAGGACACGTCGTAATGTCTCCCGAGGGGTAAACATGCGAGGCCCGGGTAAAATATTCCCTCGGGGGATGGAATGAGCGAAAAGAAAAGTCGAAATAATTCGAGCACTACGCCAGTGTTAGAGGGCGCCGTATGACACGTCGAGTGCGGCACTCCGCGCCCTCAAAGCACCGCCGCCATCGTCGTCGACGTCGTCGTCATCCCCGTGGTCGTCGACGATGTCGTCGTCGTCGCGCGTAACGCGTCGTACATGCATCCTGTAACGCGTACAAGTGTGGCGATTTAATGCGTCCGCGGAACAGCGAAGAGACGAATAATGGGAATACGTGTGCGACTCGGTTCGCTTGTTCTCGTTTCGAACGCAACGCTTGAAAAACGTATGAGACGTTCTGTCCTTCGGTTTAGATCGCGTATGCGGTATCACGTTCGCGGGATCGTTTAGCAGGTTCTCCTGTGAACGTGACGCGTTTTCTTTCTTCGGGTGCAGAAAGTACACCGAATCGAAAAAGTTATAGTATAAGCAACGAGGATTTATGTACGAGCAAAATGTATGTAGAAGGATTTCATGGAACAGGAGTTCATTTTGCTGGATTCCATGAAGAAACAATGGGCAATAACTATATCGTCATTATGATATAAGGTGTCAGATTAAAAAATTTTTTGTAAATACACAAGAGTCCCTAAATATTCGGACAGATTCTAAAATTAAATTTCTTATTAAGTATTGGAGAGATCTTGTTTACTATATAATGTATAACAGAAAATGAATTTATTCAAGTACATGGTTATTCAATTTTGGATTGTGTACCTCTCTGAATGTATATCTTTAAAATGTCTGCTCCAAGCGATACGGAAGCGGTAGGTTTAATCCGCTTCTGGTAAAAGCGTTACTCTCTTTACTTCCGTTCGTCCTTAAATCCGAAAATCTGAATATCTACGGCTAACGGAATCAGGAAGGATGCTCGGTAAAAATCGTTAGAAACATTTTCAATAAATGCGGGGACCAGAGAAGGAAATCCGTTTTAAGAAGTCACGGATGAAGGAGGAGGAGCAGCAGAATACGACGCGAGGGTAGGTGTATGCACGAGCGTGTACACGAGCGATTTTATGCTCGCCAACCCTCTTTTCCGTGCGGCGTAAACCCTCAGACACGAGAGGGAGCCAGGCTCCGTGAGGGACGGGGTGTTGCACTTTCAGACGCGAATTTTCACGAAGCGAATAAAGCGTATTAAACCCCGTGTTTTCATGACGCTTGCTCGCCGCCACGCTCGAGTAATATCTTAATCCTCTTACGCGAGAGAATGGTAACCCGAACCGCGTGCGTGGCCGTAGGAAACTGGGCCGAGCGTTCACCGGTTCAGTCACGAGATTTACGAGTGTGCTAAAACGTACTTTCAATTTCTCGTCAGAAATGAAACGACTTAAGGAACTTCTGCTTGTCCAGGAGTTTCACGACGAGAACACTTGATCGAGCAAAAGATTTCATTCCAAAGGAATCCATACCCTTTCGGACACCGAAGATATTAGCACGATTAATTTAAACGCGAAACAGGCCGCGTAAGTCCGAACAAGAAGATCCCAGATGAATATTGCATAAATCCCTTGGTAACGAAGCCGCGATACGAATTCGCAACTTTGTAGTTCGACGACGTTAGCATTGTCTTTCCTCGGTGGCAAAGGGACGACGGCTAGGTAATATACGCACAACGTTGGCTAGGAATCACGGCAAAAGGTCGATTTAAATTTTAAAGTGGCTCATGAAGCGACGATCTGCCGAAGCCTAGGGCACTTCCCTCTCCCCTCTCTCTCTCACTATCCCTCTTTCTCTTAGCGCGGTTAAACCCTCGGGCACGGGGATGAAAAGCGTGTGGTAACCGCGATCGATTCGCGCTCGCCCCCGCGAATTCCGGCAGAAGGCATCGTCGGAGGGGGGCCAACCCCCGCATTAATGCACCGAAACGTAGTTACAGTTTGTAACTCTATTTTGAGGGACATGCACGATGTGGGCTTCGTGTTCCTCTCTCAATGGCATCCACCCTCCCCTCTGAGTCCGTAATATTCTGCGAGATAACGTTAACGGTTATGACGACGTCGAAGTGGTGTGAGAGCGGAAAGGGTGACGTCGAGTCTAGCATAGGGTTCCATTCTGTATACACATATACGTATAATATATATGTATATAATTTGAGAATTACCGACCACGTTCCCATCCTCTCCCTTTCTTCGCAGCGTCGCTTTCTCCGCTTTGCTCGAAACGCCCGTAACATCTGTGTCGCAATTATTCCGTACACGTTCGCTTCGACTACGTTCAACGCGGTTGATCGATCGACGTTCGTCGACCGGTCGATCGTTTTAAAGAGGTTCCCTCGAGGGGCAGAGGGTAGTTCGTTTACGAGGAGATGATCGCCCGTACAGCCGGAGGGCACGTCGGTCGGTTACGCTGAAATCGATCTTTTGCGGACACAAATTGTGCGGGAAAGACGGCGCGCAGCTTCTTCGGCTCGTTTCCAACGATCCTTAATGTCCTTTTTTTTTCTGGTTTCTAAATAGAAGCTGATAGTTCACGAAGAGGGAAGGAGGACACCGAGTAAATGGAGGGTGATGAGTAGCATCCGTGTCTCGTGGAGGAGATCGCCTACCCCTTTTACGCGGTCGATCAGCCGAGGAGCAAGATGAACACGCGGCGGAGGAACTATCCCGTATCGTAAATAACAAATGAACCGGGCGTTAACTCGATACTCACGCGGCGACCTGTCGTGATTTATGAAACGGCCCTAATGCGGGCCGTGGGTGTCGTAAATTAAGGAGGCGAGCGTCGTCGCCACGGTTTAATCCGTTACGCCGCGCCGGTGTCTTCCCATCTGCCACCGAGCCATGCGGATCGTTCCGCGTTCGCGTCCACGCACGACAAATTTCTTTCCATCTGATTAATTTTCCTACTGGAAATTAATCACCGGGCGTGTAGGGGTTTGCGAAACGGGAGCGCCCCGCGCGCCGGATACGGTCCGTTGATCTACGCGTTGCGTCGGCAGACCAGAGAACGCACACTGAAACGGAGGGAGAGTTTCGAGCAAGGGAAACGCCAGAAAAAGGGGGTTTAGGGGGCGGCGGCCTGCTGGAACCCCTCGAAATATTGATTGACATCCGGGTGACAGATTTCGCTGGCCACACGCTACCCCTTTGGCTCGTGCGCCTCTGCGACCGAGCCGAGATCGTCGTCACTCCTTGCACGTTTCTTTGTCATGCTGATTCGCAGCAGCGGTGCTCAAACGGAAACGCTGTTATCTAGACAGATCTCAGATTTTAATATTCAGATTTTTATTTTAAATACTTGAGGACAGAGTCGGGAATAATGGTCGCCACGAATAATATTGTCACTTTTACAGGGGCGCAATTCTTTAAAACATTTTCAACGTTAATTGATAACACGATTTATACAATACAGTTTGCAATTTCAAAGCAAATGACGTGTGTCTCGTATTCCGTCTCGCTCCTCTTCGATCAAGTATAAATTCACCGATGTATTCGCGTCTTACATTTTTCATCGCGTTCCGTGTATTTCACGTACGGTGAAAGAGAGCCTGAGTACGAGAGGCGAGGAGCGACGGGAGAAAATTAACTCGTCGCGAATGCACTTTCACGGAGGAAAAGGAAAACACGATAGTGAAATATAAAGGATACTCGAGGTTCTGTAATCGGGTTATATTCTGTAATCCACTTTTTTCTACTCGTTGCACGAACGTCTCTGTATCTTGGAGGCTCGTATCGATTCGAACCTTTTAGCATTGCATCCACTAAACAAATTACTGTTCCATCTATCCCTTCTAATTGCAGCTTTATATTCTTATTATCTTCTACAAAACCATTTCGTGCAACGCGATTCGTTTCTGTTCAAAGTAAAGCGCACAGTAGTGGACGGAATTCGAGGATTACTAGAATTGACGGAATCACGTTACTACGTTCTCGGTTTGTATCAATCGCAAAATCCAATAACACGACCGGTTTTTTCAAAAATATACGCGGACCGCAATTATGCGATGCCTGTGTGTCAAGAGAGAACACCGTACCGTCGGTAAACTCGAAACGTCATCGAATTTCAAAACGAAAATGTAATATCCACACGCTGACATTACGTTGGTCGACGCGACGGATGAGGGAGTCTCGTTACCTACATGTATGTACTCAATGCCGGTGGCGAGACTCCGATCTTGTGCACGACTCGATGCACAATATTTCGATGTCCTTTCGCTCGAATGATCCGTCCAAGTTGATAAGCCGCCACCCTTGGCGGTCCACGTTTCACTCGTGAATATATATTTGAAAATGTAAAAATTCTCATGCATCGCTACGATAGTCAGTCTCGTCTAGATTCGTCCAGTTGCTCAGTCAAGTTGAACAGTATCGAAAGTAGAAAACGTAGTCCTATCAAATATTTGATTTGATAAATACTTGGTCGTATCGAACATTCCAAGAAGCCGAGAATTTTATCAAATTATTTTACTGGAGCCTCGCGTGCACCGATGTTAAACTTTTCTCTAGCGAACGACCGATGAAAATACCGCGGAAAGTGTAGTGAACTTAACTCGTTCATGCACCGAGAAGACTGACTCCTTGAGTTAACACATCAGCGACGGCAACAACCTGGCGTTTGTTTGCCAGCCACTCGGCTATCTAATAACGTGCAATTAGCGACGGGGCTATAATTACAATTAATACTTGGCAGAAATTACCGCTTCCAACTAAACGGTTCGATAAACAGGCTTCACGACATCGTCGACTCGACGGACGTCCAGGCACAGCACGGTGCGTACATACGTAGACGAGCAGTGTATGTGGGTACATACCACCGTTGCTCCGTCCACGTTGATAATTTACCTGATGATGCCTCCGAGACGAAACGCGGTACGCTCGTTATCGCGTAAGGTTTCTATTTACCATCGAGTTAGCCAGGTATAATCTGCTGCAAGGTGCACGATCTCACCGTCGCAATGTATACCGTTATCAATACCTGGAGCCAGGCATAACGATTAACATAATCACCGTCTCGTCGGAAGCTCCTCTCCTCTCTCTCTCTCTCTCTCTCTCTCTCTCTCTCTCTCTGTCTCTCTCTCTCTCGCTCACGATGCCACTTTGCGGTTCGACTGGTACGATTAACTTTTTAGCATCATCTCGGTATCTTGCCTCGTATCCGAGTCGTACCGCAAACGTGTTATTAAAGCCTCCTCCTTCGGGCGAACAAATTATGCTTGAAAAGCAAAATAATCTCTCGGTTTCCACCAGCGAATCGTGCGCTCGCGAGATCCGCATCCTGGACCGTTCAATCGCCGTCTTCGCCACGGACAAGAAATTAATTCATTAGAAGTAATACGAGTCGGTGATTAGTCAGGCGTTTCAACTACAACTTTATGAATACCGTTTATATCTCAATATCGGAGGAAATCGTACGCCGATTCTGTAATCACTGCGGTGCCTCGCATATACATAGTTAACGATCGGCTGTGTACCGGTTGATGTTTCGGTCATAGTTTATTTCTGATTGGACAATCGCGAAACAGGGAAGTGATAAAATTGCATATTTGCATTTAAGAGTCGCAATCAGTGCTCGTAAAACGTGATGCTGCTTCATATATCTGATATAAATCGTGCAATGACGTACGATCAGGTATTGTTATCGTGGTAAACTCACTAGTTATGCCATAAAGCAATATTCGTTGCGATTTACCTACTGTAACAAATTACTTCCCTCATGGCAACGATAATTCTAATGATTATTCTTTCTTCCTGCTTATAATTGAGCCAGGCAACGGGCAAACCAATTAATTCTATTTTATAACTTCGGGGAAAAAATGAATTTAATCCATTAAGTGGAGATCGTGGAACAAGACAGAAAATCGAACATCTCGTTAAACCAATCGTCATTAAATATGAGTTTTAATGAGCTTAAAAACTCTATAAGGACAGACTGTAGTTTGGCTTCTCTGTGATTTAATTCCTCGTTGAAACTTAAGGTTGTATGAACCCTTATAAAAGAACAATGACAGAACATTGAAATGTTAACAGTTGCTAGATATTACATTAATAAAACATTGTACAAAATATTAGAAATTATGCGTTAAGAATTCCTTATGACCGAATAAAGGGTTGAGGTTGAACGATTTTATAAACCTTACTCCTCTGTAATTGCGATTTTTTCTAAAAGTTCATTGCTTCAAATATTGGACACAGCTTTTTATTACATGTCTTAAACTCTTGACAGAGATCTTACGGCTCATACAATCTTAAGGTCTTACGTTTAACTTCCGTTTAGGCGCGAAGCGTAAGGAAAGGAAATCGCGATGACGAGAGAGGAGGTCGGTTCTCGCGAGGTTCGCAGGACGGTGATCATTGTTAGCGACGCGACGGAGTAGGCAATTGAAGAAGTGACAACGACTGGACGCTACTGAATCATGTCACACGTCAAATGAATGCTCGGAAACTGTCAACCGGTCCAATTACGTCTTCATGTAGTAGCAACGGAACGGGCCCACACCGTGGACGTCTGTCCCACGCGCAAGCGACTCGGGCGACCGACTCGACAGGTTCGATGGAAGCGATGAAAATTATCTGATCGGCTATTACGCGACGTATCAACGCCGCGTTTACGTCATTCCCCGGCCTCCGTGCCTACGTTTGATCCACTGACACATAGAAGCAATTTTACGACCCTTCCGAAGTTGATTGCGACCACAAACGTCTGGCCGAGCCGCGCCGTGAGATTCGTTCGCCGGACCCACTTTTCACATTGCGTGAGTTACCGAGGCAATGGTGACGCGAATTTAAAGTCTCGAAGGAAACGAGGAAAACCTTAAACGACCATTACGAGCAAGATTAAAGAAGATTACACGATTACTAATTGAAAAATCGCAGCAGCGATTGTGCGACGACAGTTTTCATGGGTCGTTAAAATAATTTTAGATATGCATCGTTCGAAGAAAAATTGCACGGTATAAATTGAAACGTCGAGTATAAAGCGTGTACACTATTTACTATATGCATGTATATGCAAATCGCATCTGTAATGCAGGTGCATTACCAGCAGTAAGCTTGAAATCAGCTAGCACACGCTTGTGTATTTTGGAATACGGCAAACAAGCGTCTATAATTAGCATCCAACAGTACTTGTTCGTAAGTAATTACTATTCATTTGCATACGAAACACCGCTATAATAATCCCACCCATAACGCTATTACATTCGTCGGCGGACCATTTCATTCGAATTTATATCAAACGAACGGAGTAGTTAAGTGTGAAACGCGAGATCCTTGCGAAGTATAATCTGACATTAATCATGAGAGTAACTGTTTTACTATTCTAGACGATCATGGCTCACTTAGATCGTCCGTAAAAAATTATGAAAATCATTCACCGGTCTGACGACATAAATGAACAAAAATTTAGTTTACTGGATTTCTATAAAACGGCCATCCGTTTAAAGTTGTAAAAAAGAATCTCGTTAACACGCAGTTGAAAGTCCATTGAAATGACTATTTTTCCGAGAACGCGTCGACCAGTCGATAATCACATAAGAACGCCGCAGCTGGAAGGATTAATAACTCTCGTCGGTCGTTTGGTACCGCGTGAAAATCCCATTTCACGGGATTTCAATTTGCGGAGGTCATTATAGGAAATTGCTGGACACGTTCTAATGGCAGTCGAAAACCGGTGGTCCGACGGGAATTCAGTCTCAGTTAACCATTAAGAGGAGGGAAACGCGTTCTTACGCCTCAGTAACGGTAGCTTGACGTCGTCGTCTTTCACTTCACGGTAAACACCACCGCGTAGGTTCCGTTATTGATATTATAAAATTACCACTCGACGACCAGGTTTTACAACCGCATGCGACACGTCTTAATTCACGTCCACTCGCGGCGACCGCACCGACGTGGAATTCACGGAACCGCTCGTTCTCCACACGACCACGGGGGACTACCGGTCGAAATTTATTCCGGCTCACGGATCTATCCGATAATTGTCCTTTCCCGCTGTGCCTTCGCCGACGCTCCCGAGTGTTTTCGTGCACGAAGAGACACGACACGCGGTAGACAGAACCGCTCGAGTCGACCCGGATGGAATTTCAAATTCTTCGTGAACTATTTCGCCGACCCTTGGTTACCCTCTTGCCTGGTCGATAGGTTGAGCCAGACGATGCAACGGATTTCAGTGTTTTCCTTGAGTTCTCGTTAGAAGAATCAAACTTTTTGTAATGTTTCCTCGAGCACGGAGGAGGCTGTTTAAGATGTGAACGCGGATGTTGAGTCACCGTTGTGGAGGCAGAGGTCAAACGAATCCAAGGACTTTAATAAATCATGATTCTTAATAGCCAGTTTTGTAGGAAGAAAGATACTTTAAGTAGCGTCATATGTTTCAATGATTTAACGTTCGGGCATAAAATACCCATTATTGAGTAAATTTACTTTAAACAGTCGCAGACAATATTAAGCGGACACGCTTCTTAGTACAAGGGAAATAAAATAAAGTTACATATCATTTCGATGATTTCGAGAGGATCTCGAGAAACATGAAATCAGTCGGGAGAGATTGTTGAAGAGCTAGCGGAGGCGTACGCGTAGCGTATCGATTCCTTTGTTTCGCTCGCAGACATTTTTACGGGTACACTATTGTACTTACATAGTAGAAGAGATGACTAAGGGAGATAGGAATCCCGAGGAGTGGATGAGGCGGACGACGGATGTTGACCTCCCTTGCGCGAGACTCGCACGAGACGCCAATAAAAAAATATCCCTGCCGTCTGCGCAGCTTCGGGGAAACCAGCCGGACGCGCGACGAATGAATAACCGAGCTTCTTCTGCCACTTGAAAATCGGAAACGATAAATCGTCTCGTGGATCAATAGCTACCGTCGGTTCGGAGTCGTTCCGTCGGAGTCCATCCTCGATTTTGAATCGGGACGACGCGCGACGGGTCTAGCTGGTGTCTACTGTTTCGTTTTCAACGACCGATAAATCGACCGTTAAACGCTCGTAAAATTCACACCCTACAAAGTCGGGGTCGTCGCGCACGGGCTAGTCTTCGAGACTCTGACCCAGATATACTAGATTAACGACGCCGCCCCGCGGTGTGTTGTTTCGAGGGTGCCTTCCGCGTTTTCACGAGGGACGACTGGAAATGGGCGATAAAAGAAGGCACGAGCCCGCTCTTCATCGTTTACGAGCCACGCGAGAGCCAAACAGCCGCTTGGGTTCACGATAATAACGGATAATATGTGTCTCGAGCATGTATTGAGATTCGACAGTGGGATCGGGCGATGTGACTCGAGAAACTGTCTCCTTGACTGGATGCTTTCGCAGACAGACGATTCAACGGAACCCGACGCGAGCGGAAGGGAATAAAAATGAAGAGGAAAACGCGACGGACGCGATCGAGTAAACATTTCCAAGACTTCTCGTCACGTCGGGGTCTGAAACCAGGAAAAGCAACGGCATCGACGCCGATGAATGGCGCGCCGTGACTTGCTTCTCGATCGCTATAGTATATACATACAGTAGCAGGATTCGCGTTTCCTACCGGAAACCGAGAACTATCCTCGTTACGTGCAATCACGTTCCAAGTTTGCACATATCTCGTGAATCGATGTCTATAGACTATCGTTAGAATGACGAGACGTTCGAATCTCGCTGGTGACACCACCCCTCGAAGGGAGCAAGGTGAAGTTCGATCGAGACGTGTCATCGATACGTTTGAACAGAGCGTGAGGACAGAAGGTACAGACCTCGAGGCCGAGGACTTGGTAATGACAGCCAGCGAGCAGCGAGAACACGCTCTTCTATGGGATCCTTGAACGTGCGAGGATTGAACAACCTATCCGGTGAGAATCAGTGCTGCGAGACACTCTAGACGGCTAAAGTACTCTACACACCGCCCACTGATATCCAACCGAACCGTTTCGCAAATACGTTTCAAAAGGATTTTCTCATTTCTATTCTACGAACTGCTAACTCATAGATGACAATGAGACAAATTTATTTTTGAATTTATTTACACGACACCCTTGATTGTTTTACCCCTGTAGTATACTTCTCTGTAGCAGTAATTCTGATGCCATTAAAAGTTACATGCGTTTCCACCAACTGTGATTCACTGTTGAAATATGGCCCGACATATTCAAATCAAATACACGAAAATACGACTATTCTTAAACTCCGATTGCGTTCAGGCGAATTGAACGCGAATATTCTTACGTTAATTAGTGGAATCGTGTAAGAGAATTATCGGATTCACGGATCACGATTCGGTAGACGTACGGCCGCTAGGGAGGCGTCCGCGTGAATCGCGGCGGCAAACGTTCGATGGTACGTAACCAAATATTGGCCCATTACGGGATCATAATGCTCCCTCACCTCGTGTATCAAATTCTCGTTCCGGGCCTCCGGAGAGTTTGCCCAGGGATGAATAAGGTAGGCCGTGTGCACACTTGCACATCGAATGCCTACCTTCTACCGATCTAGGCCACGTTTCCTTTTGTGGCTCCGTTATCAGACCTTGCGCTTTAGCACAATGCGTAACACCGAATGCATTGTATGCTCGGAGTTTCGACTTCCCTCGAACGCGAACAACTCGCTGTTACCCCGGCTGTTATATTTGTTTCCTCGCAATAACACGCAAAGAGTGGCAGGCCACGAAGTTTTATGCTGGATCGTTGTACAGCTCTAGGAAAAATTGTATAAATATTTATTTTATCGGTGCACCACTTCGCTTTACGAGTGCACTTGATACACTCCTTTCATACAGTATTTTTTTTATACGATTTTAGAGTTACTCGATTTATTCGCAATAACGCGATTCGTTTAAACTTGTTCTCTGTCATATTAAATAACGCAATTTTATTCCAAATGAATTGTCAGGACGTTAAACTTTATTAATGACAAATTAAGCCAATTAGACGTTACGCGTGGTCTGTCTTGTGCTTCAATTTAGGATTTATTTCCTCCCTGATCCGTATTATTGATTTCCGCCTTTTGTGTCGCGTGATCAAGAAAATTGCTGCCGAGGAAGCACATCAATGCCGGGAAACGAGCTCGCCGGAGGAAGAAGGGGATGGTGGTGCACCTACTACCCCCGGGTAATGCACCATCCGTCGCTGTTAGAGTAACTGCACGCCGGGGCAAACGGTTCAACTCGTTTTCATTACCTAATGATCGACGAGCGAATCGTGCGTCGAACGAATTTTCCCTGACAGCGAATGTTTACGACAACGTACTAAAATAAGGGAAGCGAAAAAGCTCTCGGCGAATAGCTTTGCGCTGCGGCCAGAAATGGTGGCTCATGGTAGTTTGATTCAGTGAAAATGATGATATAAATTAATGACAGTCCTTGGTGGAATTTACCGAGAGGGGGAGAATTCAGAATAGGGATGTATCGACCACGATGTAATGTATCAAAGGGAGATATGGTATAGCCGCGGCGATGATGGTGCAAAATATTTGTTGGGATCCCCGATACCGAACAAAGGATAGCAAAGGAGCTGGGGATATAGTTACACACGAATGAGTCAATTGTTGGAACTGACTGGCATATGAAACGACGACCGTATTGCTGAATTTTAGACCGATCGTTAATTCAATGCAAGTCATGCAATAGTTACGTACTCGATGATCTCTTTTAGACGTTGCCCGTTCGTACGAGTGGAAAGACCACTTTGAACGATCGCGCAATTAAACGTTTCGATTTTCGCGAGAGAGGCCAATGTCAGTGGTAGCGTCGCTGTGGAATCGACAAACAGGGACGGGAGAGAGCAAACTGAGACGAACGGAGAGAGGGGCTGGCAAGGGTGTAGGACGGGGTGTGGAAAAAGGAAAAGAGAAAACACAGAATACGCCGTCCCGTGAGATCTGTTGGGCATTGTTCAGGGGGTTGTTTGGTTCGTCGCCCGTCGTTCGAGGGCGCCACCGTTTTCCTCTCTCGCACACCTCCCCTTCGTCCTTTCCACCCTCTCCTCCACGCCGCCTCTGTCCATTCCTCTTGTCAGCTAAGGGAAGAGGGGCACCTTTTCCACGAGGGGGGTTAGCTCGGGTCTGTCACTTGGTGATGGATGATTCTACCCCAACGCGATCAATTCGCCTACCGCGCGTGTACATGCCTCGGGGGTGAAACTCACCCTCGTGTTTCCCTTGGCTCTGTCGCGAGTCGCGCCGCTTCCGACCGATCTAGCGGAAAGACGAATTTCTTCGACGGGTTCCGTCGTGCTTTCGATCGAACGTCTACCGAGGTAATAATCTTAGCAATTCTTATAAAACTTCTACGATTCATAAATTACAGAAGAGGATATTGCAAAAGAACTCGCAAGGGACCAGAATCGTGTTAGTAATTCCGATAGAGCGTCGAATATTAGTAGATTAATGAAACTAGGAGGACACGGGTTATGAAGGCACGACACGTGTTTCTGAAGAGTAATGACTACCCGAACGAAGGAGAATCAGGGGATTCAATAGCTCAGCGCTGACACGATAACGGCGGTGTACGCGAAACGCCCCGTCAATGTTGAAAATGCTAATGATAACGATTCATCTTTTCAGCCGGCGGCGCGACGCGCGGTTCCTCCTACGCGGTTGGCTCCGGGACCCCGGCTCCGAGGCGCAATCTAATTTGCATAGTAAATTTTAATCAATCTAACCGCGAACCGTGGTACGGCGCAAGCACACGCGCGCAAACAAACTCGCGTGTGTGCACGCGTGACGTACACGGCCAGGTATAAGCACGACGATCCGGTGAGGTCGGGAGCTTGCGCCTCGCGTGCACCACCACCCCGTAATTACTTTCCTCCGCCGGTGCACGTCAATTCAAATTGCTTTCGAATTACCTAACGTTACCGCGGTGGGACAGAGCCGAGGCGATAGGTGCAGACAGAGAGTGAGGAAGGCCAAGAAGAGGAGAAAAAAAAACACACGCACGCACGCACGTACGCATAGAGAAACAGAGGGAGTGGTGGCGAAAAAAGGAAGGAGAACGACATCGTCTACGATGACGAGAAGGGCGGAAGAGAGAAAGGGAGGTGTGCAAGGGAAAACGACCGACCTAGGTCTCACTCTCTCCTTCTCTCTATATCAACGACGATGTGCTCCTCGTAACAAGCTCGAGAATTACTCTGCCGGCCGACGACGACGTTCCGCTCCTGGTTACATAGCCACAGGCGTTTAGTTCACTGCCGCTGTTGCAGCCGACTATGCCCGAAGATGTGAAACGACGCGACGGTTCTTTAGATTATCGCATAGTGACAAAAGATAAAGACGCTTATCGCGCCGGGGAACCGGAGAGAGAGAACAAAAATTCTCTGAAAATACGTATGCGCGCGGTGTTCTCCGATTCGCGCCTCGAGAATGGTTAATCAGATTTCTCAAGCTGAGACCGTACTTGAGACTTCTTGAAATTTAATTTCTGTAATCTTGTCTGCAGTATGGAAAATGTTTATCAACATTCCGCTGGTGATTGGCAGATCTCGAGTTTTTCCGTTCATTGTCAGAAATAATGATCCGAAACCCTGAATGATAATTAAACCAAATTCCTAATATTAAAAGTCCCGCTCTGTATTAAATGTAATATCTACAATGAAGCAGCAATAATCTTTTTATATCGGGTCATTGCACCTTTCGCACATAATATATAAACTGCGAAATAAAAGGAAAAGTGAAAAATCACGTAGCTAATTTAGTCCATCAGCTTTAGTATAAAACTTTGTGTTCAGGAATAATATTTATTTTAAAATGCACCGTGGCTATCATAACGATCTGACGATGCTTAAAATAGATTTTCACGTAAGCTCTGAATATCCGTTGATCCATAAACCCGTTAACATTTTTCCTTTTACGCGTCGGGATTATAAATCGTTAACAACGACGGGTCTGGTCATTCCCCTCTCGGGTGTCTCGAGAATATCTAAGTATCTAAGCCAAACGTTAGGGGAGCTTTACGTTTGCGTGATATCGCCGGATACTTCAGATCGATTGTCCGTTTACTCGAAACTACGTTAGGCAATACTCGTGATACAATTTCACGCAGAAGAATATCTCGTAATTAGGTAGCGTTAATTTGCTTGATCGACCCGAGATTTCAATGGGAAATTTCAACTATTTATTTCGCTAACGCGATAATAAAATTGTTCCTCAACGGGAAACACAATTTTTGTATCAAATTTCATCGAGATTACGATCTGAATTTTAATCGTCCCGAAGTGGTCTATCACGCACATCGAAATTCGAAAGAAAACAAACGCCGAGTAAAAGTCATCTCCGCGAGCATTGAATTAAACAACGACACGTGTACCATGAGAAACAAACAACTGACTACTCACCAGAGAAAGTAGAAATACGCTGTCAAAGTCTGGAAACGAACGAAGATGAGCGGCGTCCTGTCTGTTTTTTTTCACTAGCACGTTTGGCAAACACCAGTTCGGATCGCACAGATTTTTAGTTAAGCACACGTGATAATCGAGAGGAAAGTTCGATCGCGAGATTCGTTGAAGAGCACTCAAAACGAGGCTACCGGCACTTTCGGCGGTGGCGGCGACGTTCGCTGTGTGTACGTATACATATACGCGCAGGTTAACCTTGAAAAGGCAACCCGGTTGCGACGATACGCGAGGCTGTTTTGGGTGGCGTGCTTGCTGCTGCAGCGGGAGCGCGAGTTTGGAAGTTACGCCTCCTCGTGACTGCCGCGGGAACGAGAGAAATCGATAGAGTGACCCCCCGGCACATGCGTGCATCGCGTGTCCCCTTGGCACCGCGACCACGGCGACCGGTAGGAGGAAATAGAGGAAACAGGAGAAAGGAGAGGACGAAGGAGTAGACACAGGAAGACGAAGACCGGCAGATGAAGAAGAAGGGTACTAGACGTCTCTCCCCCAAAGTAATGGGAATTTCTTTTCCATTTGCCGTGCCTCGCTCTCTGTCCTCTTTTTTCTGAACCCTGCCTCTGTTTTCATCCCCTGTGCTTCTCTCCCTGACGAACCACCCCTGCACCCTCTACCCGTGGCTCTTTAGCCGCCCTTGGAACGCCCTTACGACTTGTCTCTTCTTCGTTTCGCGTATACCGCCTAACAAAGGCTAAGGAGGTCTAGAAAAAGCCCGAGTTTATCTTTGCCGATGAAAATGGCTACCTAATCGTCAAAGTGGCTCGAATCGATGCGCTCCCGTCTATAAATCGATTCACCGCGAGCGACACCAGCTCCTATGCTCCATTGCTTTACAATTTTTCCATTCTCCTCGACGACGTTGACACAGCTTCGGTAACCGTTTCGATAGCCAGTGCGAAAAGTAAATTTCCTTCCACTCGTCCGCGGCTCGGTGAATGGGAAGCTCCCGACGAGCTTGTTTTATTTCTACTCGCCCCTCCTCTGTTTGTTCGTTCCCTCGGTTCGCCTTGGTCGATGGCGCGGTGGATGTAAAACGAGGAAGAGAATTCGAATTCATCCAGGAAATTCGCGCGGGCGTTGCGCTCGAACACCTCTCGAAGCTTTTATCTTTCGACGCCGCGCTCCTCCGAGGATCAAAGCCATAATTTTGGAACTTATTCCCGGTTAATTAAGCGCAAAGCGAAGCGCTCCCCTCCCCCCGCGCCGCGCGAAAAGAAGAGGAATTTTCGGAACGGGAAGACCGACTATTCCCGGTTTCAGTGAGAAACGGGCGAAGTTTAAACGTAAGACAAACAGGGACGAACGTGGCTGGATAAAGTCCAAGAAATTTATCGTTCGGAAAGACTAGCAGGAGTCCGCGCGTGCCAGCTTGTAAATTCGACCCCCTCGATAAATCCGACTGTGTACAACGGTAAATTTTCATAACGAAGAAAACCAAGCTTCATCCCCCGCCCAGCCCGTCGCAATTTCCGTGCGCTCGATGTGTGTATCATGCCCTCACTAATTTATTGCCGATTGAAATGAAGATTGAAACCTTGTTTTTCGGCTGCAATTCACGAATCCAGGAGGGAACGGAAAGTAAACATTTTAGCGGACGATGATCGGTGTGCTTGCTCGCGATAAAAATTGCAACGGTTTTACTCGGGGAAACAGGAAAATAATGTAGTTTCCCTGCATTTATCGCATTTGCCAATGGCTAGATAACTCTTATTTCAGAGAAGAAAAATTTAATTGTTTTTCAGTTGAAAAATTTAAGGGTGACAAAGTCTGGTCAACGACGATTTTACTCGAACTCACGGCTGCAGTTGGAAGCGAACGTAAAAAAAAATGTACAGGGATTCCGATGTAGCCGCGGGAAAGTTTTCCGAGGGAAGGTAGTCCGGGTAGTGACTGCGAAATGTGCAGAAAGGCAGGATGTACGACATCGGAAGACGCGGCGTCAAAAAGGAAGGGACTAAAGGAGAAAGAGCAGGACGCTGTTGGATCGTAGCCAGGCTGCATTTTGGAATGGATAGCGGGGGTTGCTGCGCGTGGTCCTTGCCAGAAAGAGATTTTGCATCGGTGGCTTTAAGCTGTGCAACTTGTGCAAGCGTAATGGCGTGGAATCGGGGTACGCCGCGTCGGTAAAAATTCCCTGGATGAGACTGCGCTCGTATAACATTTCATTCCTTGTTTTTCACTACGAGAATGAGGAGACCGAGTCGAGAGTTACGATTCCCGCAGTTACTCGCGAAGACAGCCTCGTGAATAATAACTCAAAGATTTAGGAGCTTATTTCGTTGTAACGGCGAGGAGTAACAAACGCCACGAACGTGCCACTCCGCTCCAGTTTCTACCGTTTCTACAGCGTAGTGCGAAACTAAGCGCTCTTCGTTAATTGCACAATACGAACTTCGTGCCGAATTACACGTACGTAATAATTTGAACATGCTCGAGATCTTGATAGCGAAACCGCTGTACACACTTCGTACGCGGTGTGTCATGCTCGTACACGAATTAAAACGTTAATTGCACCTTTCAAGGATTGATCGATCGTTCTGAGCAATCTTGCATTGTATCTAGGAAGCATAAAGCCCCGGACGAGTGGTTGCCTATAGCGATAGACTCGACCCCGTCTCCACGCGATAACGAGATGGATTCATGATAGAAAAAAAGAAATTCAGATTCATCGGGCATCAATCGGGTGCGGAGGTATAGACGTGAAAACGAGCCACGAGCCAATAAATAGGAAACTCGCGTTTTACGAGTGATTCCAGCGAATTTGAAGCAAGAAATCGTAGTTGCCCGCGGGGCTGTGTGTACACGAGCAGCGAGCGTGAGGTGAAGAGGGCGGCAGAAGGGAGATTTAGAAGCGGGGTAGAGGTTTCATGGTGTCATGGCAACACCCGTCGCGATAGAGAGCACCTTTGGCCCCCTTTCGCGCTGCCAACACACCGTCGGAGAATAAGAACGTATCGCGGCGTTCGAAGAGCAAGGAGTCTGTACGAGGTTAACGGCGGCTCCTTCAAAAGCGGGGAATCGGCCGCGCGATCGATCTCTCACCGAACCGCTATTCGATACACGGACGGGCACGGGCCACCTTATCGACGACGAAACGGTAGCATCTGCTGTGCATATATCGGAAAAACGATAAGGAGTGCAGAAAGAAATTATATCGGTCATAGAGCACGATTTCCCTTTAAAAGCCACCCTCGAGATGAAACGAACCGTACTCCGTTACGTACACATTGATTCTTTCCAATCTCATTCCTCCCTCAATGGAAACATTTTATTAAAGAAACTCTGTACTCGTCCACATGTGACGGTAATACGTATTTACGTTTGCAGAAGCCAGTGACTACACTGCTAGGAACATCGCAATTTATTCTTAATGAAACGTTTAACGTTTCAATTTTAACTTGAAAAGAATTCTTGTTAAAGTAGTTCTAAATCTTGCTGGAATAGAAGTTCATTAAAAGATTATCTGACTCAGTGCTATTTCTTTGAAGGAAATCTTGTACAGAAAGGTTGTTATCTAGGTACTCCAATCACCGAAGGAACAATGCATGTTTCTCGTAATGAAAGCTCGTTCAACTTTGCCCCTCCTTAAACAGGAAATATCCTATTACAAAGTTTCAATTTGCCCAACGTAACGGTCCCGTTAGCGGAGTCATTTTTACGAGAATCGTAACCCAGATATTCCGCTGATATCCCTTCGGCCGGGCTCCTTCGGGGCGAACATCTCGCGGTAGTAAAACACGAAAACTTTGAGGTGCCACGGCAGTATTCCTCGAAACTTTTAATGCTACGCGGTAAGCGAACTAGTTGCACTAACGAATTTCTCTCTCAGTTTATCATCGCACGCGATGATACGCCTCGTACAGACTGAACTAGAGAGAACTGTTTTCTCAACTCGTTCTCATCGACTTTATTACTCCTGGATATGAAATAAATGCACAGGAGGTTTGGAAATAGATATTCAATTTCGTGAAAGGATTTTCATCGAAACCCCGTATCAGTTCGGCGTCATGAAATCGGTTTAGCGCCTCGTAGGTTGAAATTATGGGTACACCGGGTAATATGGATCTCTCGAAACCGTCGAATATTTCGATGAGAAGCCACCCTCGAGGAGGGTTGTCGGCACACGTGGCGCGATATTTTGCCTTGGCTGAGCATTTGTGCGAATTTACAATTTCGGATATATGCAAGAGGCAGGCGTCGACTCGAGCCCTGGCCGGCCGAATGAAATCTGAATTGCAAATCCGGACGCAATTAAAAGTGTATCGCGCGCGCTGGAATCGCAGCCGGGCGTGTGGACCGTCAAGGGTCGAATCCGCAATTAAGGCGAAACATTATATAACGATCAGTTGGCTGAGGGACATGCCGGCACCCGCGACTCCTGTTCACGGAAATTAGCGGTTGTTAAAAAATCACGGCACAGGCAATTAATCGTAGCCGACGAGATACCGAGGCGAAAACCGGATCCGTGTCATCGATGTTTAGCTAATAGGAATTTTCGTAACGCTGGTTCTCGGATTTTACGTTGCCGCTTCGAGAACCAGTTATATCTTAACAGGGTTGTTTCCTGAATAGGTTATTAAAAGTTACGATTGGAGATACGAATCGTTAAACTGAAACACTTTAGAGATTTAACTTATAAAATGTAGCTGCACCGTTTCTGCACCTGAAATTAATTTCAACCCACTTCCCCTTCAATGCTAACGGAGTTCTCGTTATTTATAGAGTAAGAATTTTAAGAAAGCTGTGGACTTGATTTAATGTGATAGAACTTTCTTTTTTATACAAAAAGCGCAGAGAACAGAAATAACGGTGCTATTAATGGTTTGATTAGAAGCACGTGCACGTGTACGAAGCATGCATAAACAGGTGTGTCGCTAAATAAAATCACGCTGCTCCTGTGGCGCGTGTCGTACACACTCTTTCAAAGACGCTAACTTTAAACCGCAACTTTGCGATACTACCTGTGGTTTTGCATCGTTTACCGCAAAAGCGGCAATAGAGACTTCCCTGGTGGGAGATTTAGGTTACTATAAATACGGTGCTTATGATGTGACCTAACCGAGCGACGAATTTCATTAATCCGGAAAATTTTCGGTAAACTCGACGCTGATCTAGGCTACTACAGAGTTAGCTTTAACCAGATACCTATTAGGGGATCCAATCGATAATGTGAAATGCAAAACAAAGCTCACAGGTGATTAACCTCGAGGAAAGCAACGGAATTTTTATTCACTCGTTAGATCAGCTTGTTTCAAGTAAAAAATGAAATCTGTCGTGAGGCAATAAATTGAAATCGAGTCTATTAACGATGAAATGTTGAATAAATTGAATAGCTGTGCTCATACGAATTATACTATTGACTTTCGTTGAATCAACGAGCCCTCCTGTGCTCTCTGTTCGAGAGTTTCAATGATCTCTTTTAATTAAACCGTTTTACACCCGACCTGTATTTACTGTTCAAAAGCGGCCACGCTCATGTAAATTGCATGCTATCGAATTGTTCAAATTGCACGAGATGCGAACTACATTTGTTCTTCTTTTTTTCATCTATAGTTATTGGACTTTTTACCCTTTTACCATAACAAGTCCAACGATCAATTCACTCGCTTGCGAGCGCCAGCGCGTTCGGTGCATCGCGGATGATTTTAAAAAATGAGGCAGAAAGGTACATGAAAAAGGATTCGCCGAGGGGAAATCATCGCGATGGCAAAAAAATATATGGCCGGCAGGCACGCAGAATGTGTGCGCCTCGTTTGAAAGAGAGCAGACAGAAATGCCCTGGCTCGTATTTTTGGCCAGTCAGTTTTTCAACGACGCGTAAATTTCAAATACAATTGTGTCACCAATTGAATCCGCCAGAAGTATGCGCAATGAATTTTATCAATTGCGATTTATTGTCGCGCGAGTTTTTAAACGCGCAGCGAACGCGAGGAAATAAAAGGGGCAGAACCGTGAACGGTAGATAAATTTCTCTCCTCTTTCCACTCCTCTATTTTTTGTTTCATCCACGGGGGACAAAAGCGTAAAGCGCGGACAATGTAACGATCGATTAGTAGAGTTTCCTGCGAATTGTGGCGGACCCTTTGTACATCGCGTCGAGTAAAAAATTTACATTTTTAACTTTCAACGCTTTAACTTACTGGACCAAAAAATCGAGGAATATTCGTGACCACAAAGTATGTAGAAAACGGGCTAATATATTCCGCCTCTAATGAAAACACGTAAAACGTTTTATCACCGAATTAAAATTTCTTATTTTCCTCGATATTCTATAATAAGCTCGCCACGTTTACGGCGCAACTTGCTCAGCAGTTCGCGCGTGTCAATATCTTTATTTACCGACTGCATAGCAAGGATGATTAAATCGATAAAACATTGTCCAAGTTTGTCCCCTTTACTTTCATACGAGACACGTGTCACGAGCCTGTTTTATGGCTCGTTTCCGTAAAGTTTCCATGAGCGGAATAAAGTCGTATCGAACTCACGTGAACACGGCTGCAGGTGACGATTGCCAGATGATGTTGCTGACTGTTTTATGAAGACACCGGAAAATAATCCGCTCCCCTCTTCGTTTTTCTCCGGATCGGTCTCTCCAAGCTGTTTATTATTCCATCCGAGTTTCAGCGACAGACCTGCGAATAAAGGCGATTCCTGAATACGTTTTTAGACTCAGAACCGAACTGAAAGCGATTTGCACGTTACCGCTCGCCTACTGCAACGGGCATCTCTGCTTGGTAATTCAATTACCATTCAAACCTCCGATACCGTGTCTTAATTGAAACGCCAATAACGCGATGGAAAAAATAAATTAACTAAATGAGCAGAAATCTTCGATCATTAAGCTCGGGTAATAGCCTCGCAGATTCTTTCGATCTATTCAACTCTACAATTACGAGAGTACAACAATTGCATCTCGTTCGGTGCAACCAAACCTCGCAGGTGGATAGACAATTTTTCTTTGTCCCGTTTAAAAAGCAGTAAAGTACAAGATGAAGTGGAATCACTCGTGACATGTTTGTGTAAGTTAGAATTTTTTATCATACACTTTTTCGGTGCACGGAGGACAGGAAGGGTGCGTTCGAAAATTTATCACGGGACAGCTTTCGGAAAAAGGGACAGTGATTAACATGAAACCCTAGACGAAGGACAGTAACCGAAAACCGTGAAACACATGTCTGTTTCTCACCATTCAATTTTTTTCAACAGTTAATACTCGCTTGCTGGTAGCTCACGTTGCCCAGTTGGAACGCGAATGATAGCGTCGAATGTTCATCTACAAACAAAATCCCGTATGGCACACCGTGTGTTCTTAATTCCACGGGTCTACAGTGTCAGCAGTTATATATAGAATATTAGTCTACTATACGACAGTGATTAGACTATAATTCCGAATTTTGTGTGAATTCCCTTCTCCGTTCCATTACTCAATGACTCATTGCAATAACTTACCAGAAAGAAGGATAGCATGTAATTCGCTCGGAATCCAAGAAAAATCACTGAGTCCTGTTTGGGCCGATTCGACGTTCAGAACGGAGAAGAGACCTTATCATTCGACAGGGAAGGGGCAATTTCCGCATCGGCGAATACTCGCCACTCTTTGACGGTAGAAGAAATTAAAATTCCTGTTGGAAAATCAGGAAAGATTATCGCCAGTCGTAGGGGGAGGCGGAAAGAACGAGCGAGAAGAAAAGAAGAGGGAAACGGTATGAATGAAGAGTGAGGGGTGGTACGGCACCCGTTGGGGTGTGAGAGGGTGCGTAGAACGAGGGAAATAGGCTCTAACTTTGTCGCGTTTTTTTGCAAGGCCAAAAGCACGTATATACGAGCTGTGAATATATATTAACGAAGCCGGCACGGCGCGCTTTGACGCACACCGGCCGCAGCGCGTAATTTTTAATTACTAAAAAGAACCATGCCTCCGCTCAACGGTCTTCTTCGTCGGTCCGCATTCACGGATAGCTAGTACACGTGCCTTCGTATTTATCGCGCGGCGCGGCGCGTGGTCTCGCCTTTAAATATATGTATGCTCACGCGATGCAAAGCGAATAGGTACGCGGGCGTGGTGCACGGCTCGACTCTTTCCCGCGATTCGACGTCGAACGTGCATACAGTTCCGTTCGTTTACAGCTGTCTGAGCGCGCGATAACCGAACGGGTCGCATTCGCGTAATTGATGCAGCTAATTCATCACGTCGCCGACCAGCTACGATATTTTCGAATCGCAAAAATATCCGCTGGTCACGCGTATTTTTGCATCGGCTCGGGCGACCGTCAATGACAATGGCAGCACTTTGTGCCTGACGAAACGCCACGTCCAGATCTAGTTCGACTGTTGTTCCGAATAATATTTTTCTAGTTTTACGTCAAATTCTAAGACAGAGAATTGTGTCCATTGAGAGGAGAGGACTATCAATCGACCGCTTGGAGTAGAATTGTGCTTGTCCGTTTCGACGCGACACGGCTGGTTTATCTATCGAACGTTCTACAGGGACCAAGAGAAGTTTCTATTTCTCGCAAACGTCTTCGCCGGAAACTTCCGCTGAAAGTCGTCGCATCGATCGGGCGTCTCGCTTCGATTGTCCCTGTTTCTCCTACTCGGGTACAGACGTACCGCTGTCGACGGGGAAATCGATTATGAAAATAACACGAAGGAGTAAGAGTTCAGCGAAGTAAAAAGTTGAGACGCCACGCCGGAAGCGACTTCCTTGTAGGTCATTTTCCACGGACGCTTTTCACGATCCTGCGGCTGTTTTCTTTGAACGCACGTCGCTCGTCGTTTCCACCTCTCGAATAACGCCTCCTTCGAACTTTCAAAACCTAGCTCGGTGTAACTTTGAAAATCGTTCAGCCGCGAGCTACGCGGGACGAAACAGAAAATGTGGGGCTGCGAACGAAACTAAAGTTCACCTATATTGCTCGCTCCCTCGATCGCGAACGATTCATATATGTTCCCGGTAACATAATACCGCTCCGGCTTTATTTGCAGAGCGTGTCGCAGAAGCCCTCGGAGATTTCGTCTTTCATATCGAGTCCGCGCAACGGGGTCCACGAATGCAATATAGTTCGGGAAAAGCACGAAAAAGAGACGGAAAGGGGCGGAACTTTCGAGGACGGGAGGAGGGGGCTACTGCGCACAGAGGGAAAAGAAGGAAAATTCAAAGCAAAGGCGAGTTACGAACAAATAAGGGAAAAAAAAGTGTATAAGGTTAAATTCGTTTCATTCTTGCCGGGTAAAGTCGTCGAATGAAAAGGGCGGTGGTGTGGATGGAAAAATTTACATTGCTACCGTGGAATATCTTTAAGAACCTTTACGCCGGTCCATACACACCTCCCCTTTCTCCTCTGTCCGTCTCTGTCGAGCAGGTGCCTCGGTGTAGGTGTGCAACCCTTTGCCCTGGCGCCCTTGCTTTAATTTCAAACAGCGTGTCGGTAATTCCCGCATCACAGCTCTGTAAAGTCTGAACCGTAAAATGTCTCTTTCCTCTTCTCCTTCCCCATTGCCCGTTCACTTCTTCCTTTTTCTGCTTCTTGCTAAACCTCCTCTCCCCCTCCGTCCGTTCCTCCACGTTCCTATGCCTGTCCTTTTTTCTCTTTACCCATCGTTGCGTCGACGCCGTGCCAAAGACGGATCTTGAAAATTCATAGTCCCGGTGTCGAAGAGAGAATTCTCGTAAGGTAGCGGTGGATTAAGGGATTAAAGAATGCGTGCCAGGGCTTTGACGGTCTCGTTTCTCACTTCTCTCGGCGTTTTGCGACAGGAGCATCGCTATCCAAACACGCCTTTTCTTTTTCCTCGCGTCCTTTCTCCAGATCTCATCGTACGCATCTATACCTTCTCCTCGTCTATTCCTCTTCGTCACACTGCGCGGAGATTCACGATCATGTTAGTACGTATATCTACATTCCTTTGAACCATTCGTCCTCTTCTGCGAATCATTTCTATCCGCTTTTGAGTTCATCAAAACTCAAGTCACTGAATCAAATCTGAGAGACGACTCGGCACGCGTCACCGATCGATGCTTCGTTTCCGATCGATAAAAGATCGGCTAGATCGAAAGATCTGAGGGACAAACGAAACGAGATGGGTCGGGCAAAGCAATTGCTAGTCACAGAAGCAACAGACAGGAGGAAGGAATTGCAGATTACACGCTGCCTCTTCGATCGCGTTTTATACTACGACGAGGCCAATAAGCGAGTTCGATGGTTACTGTTCAAGGCGTCGCTACGTCAAGGACCCGCGGAGATCTTACGACTTACGACCTGTCCGGTAACGAGCGAGCCGCTTCCCAAAGAGATTGATAATCAATTCGAACCGTCGAGTGGCCTCTGATTTGCAACGTTTTGTGAGATATTGGGAAGTGTCTTTGCTGCGACGATTCTTACACAGAATCCTCTCCGTCCCAGCTAACAGTCGTTTCTTCCCTTACCGGATATGTACTCTCCGATAATTACCCTTGTTAATTACCGCCGGCGTTCAACCGTCCAATCAGCGAGCCAGGTCACGGGGATATTACCGGCGGGGAATATGGAAATGGCTTTATGAACGCGATTGTTACAGAGGGCGTCGTCTTTCGATCAAAGGCCCCGAGACGCTGCCAAAGGCGGACGCGGATATCGTACAAACGATCGCGCAATTAAACGTTTAATTGCGTCTACAAAGCGTGAACTGTCATCAACGCGGGGGATGCTTGCCGGAGATATTCGATGAAAGAGGCTCGCGGAGGAATTCGGATCAAATTCCCTTTTGTCGCAGGAAATAATACGGTGAAAAGGTTCAAGGTAACGAGTAATTGGTGTTAGACTAATTTTATCAGTAATTTGAAATCGAAAATGCTGACAAGATTGTCTGATAAAGCGACGCTCGAATTATTCAGCTTCGTATCATATAAAGATCAAGATAGATTATTCTAACATCAGAGCGTTCGGGAAAATTAATATTTAGATATGGGAGATGAAATAGCTACCCTGACATGTCACGTTTATCGGGCAGACTGACCCTGCTAAATGAACTCGTTCAAAACGGTCTCGATATTCGAACCGTGCAGACGTGCCCCGCGTGAAAGTGGGCACCAGGCCGTGCGTATATGCACACGCGTGTGTATACAGATGCGACGAGAACCAATGAAACGATTCACGACCGACGCCTCCTCGATCGAGGGGATCGCGCGTTGCCCCCAAGGCAATGTCCCGATTGGATCCCACATCTACCACGATCCTCGACCGCAGATAGTAATACCAACTGTGCACGTACAGGCGCACGGATCCCCGTGTACGCTTGACAATGCCAGGTATTTAGCCAACCGATCGTTAATACGAATTCGCGCGGCTGACTGGCTAGCTGGCCGGATTGGTTCGCTAATTATCCCCTCGGTTAACTTTCTCGCGCGCTACCCTGGCTCCTCGTCGAGAAACCGATTTTATAAAATTCTACAGCTTCACATAATTGAATAGCTTATACGATATGAATATACAGTGACTTCTATGAATGTTCGCAATTTTATTGGACGTCTGAATAGAAAAGTAAAAGATCGTCTCCTTCCCTTTCTTCTTCAACATTCCGATTTTTATTTTTATTACTTGGGGGCCAATATTAAAAAAACTGTTTCATTTTTAAATCTATCCGAATATTAATCCCTTTGGAAAAATCTCGGAAAAATCGAAATTTTTTTTTTGTTGTTTATTATTAGCAATGTTCTTCCGACGTCTGATTTCTTTTTAAAAAATGCGTTTCTAAAGTGCATAAACGTTTGGGATTGACTGTATAGCCAATACATCCTTAAAGTAAGGTCGAAACAATTTTACAAAAATCCAATTTTCGATATCCGTGATTAACATGCTCGATCAAAGGAGCCTGAGAGCCGAAAGTTTTCTCTACGGTACGGAAGCCTAAATAGGCGCGACCAGCTACGATCTCGATGAATATGAATGAAAGCAGCAGCGTGCTCTTGAAATTCCGCCGGGTTGAAATTCGAGCGCGTGCAGGCACGCACCCCTCGGTAACTCATGTTGCCAAATACCTACGTGGATATGCTAAATCGAATGTGACGTTATAATGGATGCGGCATTAGCGGTTTTAACCGGCTCGAACCCGAGATGAGTTCTGCGGGGAAAATCACTCGCAGTTAGTTTTCGGACCAGGGAACAGGCGTTGTTTGCCATTCCTTGGATAAACATGCTGCTGGACGAACGCGGGATTTTTCACGTTGTCACTGGTTAGGATGCGAACGACAGGTTTGATCTACGACTGTTTTTGCGACGTTACGACAAACTCTGATTCACTGGGTTAGTAATGAGAAGCGATGTTATTCTCTCTCGATGAATATGTTCTAACATTTTGATGTTTTATATCTGACATTAATGGAGTATTTTTTTAATTAGAGGACATCTATTGTGTCTTGGAAGATGGATCGATGCACTTAATAAAGAGTGAGTCTCGTAACGTAACGACTTCGAATAACTCGTAAGGTATTTGGTGTACGATACTTAAATATAAGAAACGATAATCCAACGAGTATTGATTTCTTATATTCCGCGGCGAACGGTGACTAAAATAACAGAGAGGAAACACAAAACGACCAGGATACAGAACGACAAGAGTCACACGGTGCATCGTGCGTGGCTAGGGGCGGGGATAAATCGATAACAAACGATAAAGTTGCTCTCAATGAGCCGGAGGGACGATCGAAAGGAAAATACGAGGAACCCCGGTCCCGGATATTGAAGTATTAAGAAGAGAATAAACGTTCCCCATTACCTCCGTCGGGGATCTTAATTGTACCGGTATTCAACGGTGGTCGCAGACAGAGGTACATTCGAAATCGACAAGAAATAACGATCTTGTAGACACAATGCGTTCGCGAGAACCCCTGAAAAATTCTTTCGCCCTTCCCCTCGTGGTAATTGGTCGCCGCGGGTGGTGAACTTGCTCTTCGTTACCCCGTCGAACGGTCGTTATACGTTTCGACGATTCGAGGACCCGTTCCGGAGGACGACGGCCTGCACCCGGTGTTCGCCCGTCGAATCGGCACCGCCACGATTTCCCTCTGCCCTTATGACGTTAGCCGACAATCGTGAGCACCGCAGTGCACGAGCGAACGAGTTTCGCGTACAACGCGAGGCGACGAGGGGTTGGAAACTCGGCCGCACGTGTGAGCAGTCGCAAATTAAAAGAAAGCAATAAGAGTCACTTTGGCCGGGGCGCGCGAATCGAAGCTTCGAAGCCTCTCTGCCGAGAGGGGACGGGACGAACTTGACAAAAATCCAATTGCTGCCGTCCGTTCCGACAGTAAATGACTCATTTGTCGCACGATTCGTTCCGACGTCTCTAATCCCGTCGATCGTCCGCTCGTGCGAGATAAATACTCCTATACAAGGTGTATCCAATATAGAGGATGTTTCCTAACAATAATTCTTCGGGTGATTCAAAGTCCCAAATGATACACTCCAAATACTTCCATCAATCTTCGTCTACTGATTATTGTTGACGCGATCTTCATAAATAATAAAAAAAAAAAGTCCGGGAAGGATCTCGTGCAACGAGTCAGGTATTGAAATGCAATATTATGGTTGTTACTATTGATGATCGTCAGTTTTATCGTAGTCCTACTGGTGTGAAGACCAAGTTAACTCGACGAGATTAAAGAACAGAATGTTCAAAGAAAATGAGTGTTAGGTACGCAGGCAATGAAGGCTCGTTCTCTCTCGTCGAGTTGAAAGTTGTCCGTTGCGACGGTTATTTCATTGCGGCCATCAATATCCTTTTTTCTCGAGTACGTGTCAGCCGGGAGACTGACAACCGGCCGGCGCGTAGAAAAAACACGGAGAGCCACCGGCTCTACGTGCGACGCGAGAGTTTCCATTGTCGTGACGGTTTACCCTTTCTCTCTCTCTCTCTCTTCCGTTCACTCTCTTCTCGCCATTGACAGTTCGAACAGAGGCGAAGTGTCGACGATGGCCGGGGTGCCGATTCGAATCTCGTACTCGAACGCGGACTCCATTCATGAGAGCATAATGGGCTACGAAGGAGAATGGAGGGACCTCCGCTCCATATCTCTGTACACGAGCCGTGACAGTATAGAGGGAGAGGGCTTTCGCACATCACGGGATAGGTCCTGCGGAGATACTGAACGTGGAAGCTGTCCATCGAACCCTGCGCGACATACTCATTCGCGCAAAAACGGAAACCTGCGTTGACGCAGCCTCGCGCTCCCAGTTCGAATTTCCCGTTTACGTCTCTGTTAAATCCATTATTAACTACAGACCTTCGAAGGGTACCCCAGCCGGCCGTCGAGGAATCTATTTAACGACACGAATTTCAATCTTCTACTTTATTTATACGGATTTATCCAAGGGGATGATTCGCGTTATGCTCGTTATCGAGTATAATCCATTATATCTGAAAATACTTAATTATTCGTACTTGAATTTATTTTTTGCGAGTCGGTCGAACGACGGTCATTATTTTAACAAGGTTCCAGCAATCAACACCCGTTTGCGTCCGCCCACACATATTTCCATAAAATTAATGCCAATTTTTTTCACAGCGCCGTTGTCCGGGACATCGGGGAATTCATAACCAGCCGGTTTATAATGAATTTACACGTGATCGCTTTATTTCGCCGCGCAATCCGATGCGGGTGTCTGATCGGCTCGATATAAATTCTCTGTCCCGGATGGCCGTGCATAAATTCGTGGCGTCCGCGTTAAACGTTCAGCGTATTCACCGGCTGATTTACGCCACTGATAAAATCTACGCCCCCGCTGCGAACTCGTTCGAATTTACCCGTGGTCGACGTGCCTCGCAATCGTTTATACGTTCCGCGATAGAGAAATCAAGCTACGTAGTTTCTTGCACAGAGAAAGACACGATAGGGAAAGAAGAGGAGAGGAGCGAAAAGGGAGGGAAAAACACGGCACAAAGTGGACGTTCCTGAAAAGATAATGGAGCGGACGGATACGTTGAATGTAAGTGGTAGTCGCAGGAAAGCGTGTCGAGCATTGTTCTGCGTATTACACATTCCCTGTGACGCGTCTTTAGAAAAACCCTTCCGTCCTGCGTTCGCCAAGGCGGATACGTGTGTACACGAGTCGACGCCGGTAGGTTCGCGATATAAACCGGGCTCGCCTCTCCGTCTCTCTTTCGTGATGCAAGTTTTGTGTTTACACCACGCAAAAACTGTTGCCGGGGGAACACGAGATGCGGGGCGGCACGACCGGGTAGTACAAGGTGAATAGGATGCACGAGTTCCCCGGTTCGACTGCCGGTGTTCAACTACTTGAAAAAGCTTCACCGACGGCTTCTGGATTCAATTCAATCCGGGGGCGATCTTCCGCGAGCTGCCCTTTATCGCGGTCCGATAGTGCAACATGCACGGCTATTGTACCGCGTAAATAAATTAGAGATCGACGCGGCAGAGAGAACTAGCGCGTGTATCGCGATTCAGAGAATCGCCCTCGAGCTTGTCTCGCGCAAAGAAAGGGTACCATTCGCTTCGCCAAGCTAAAATTCTCTTCGCTCGCGATTTTTAACGTTTACCACCGGGAGAGAAGCAAAGAGACGCCGTGAAATGAAACTTGTACAATTTTCATAACTGTTAGAAAAAAAATAGTTGAGAAGATGTACGATGAAATTCCTCGACGAGGCAGATAAAGTTTCCCATGAGGCAGGTCGCACGCGTACACAGGAGGCAGAATACTTGAGAGCTCGAGCATACATGGATGCGGCTAAGTGGCGTTTGCGAGTGTGCGCTTGTTTGTGTTTGTATGTAGAGCGTGGGTCTTCTTAAAGAGTGAACAGTGGTGAAAAAGAGTTTAAAGTTCAGAAAGAGAATTTTGAGAGAGCATTAGCGTGCAGCGTGTGTTTAGAAAGAGCAAATTTCACCGAAGAGGGACACACCACCGTCATGCTACGTTCTTTTTTTCATTTCCTCGTTTGTCAACGGGCGCGCACGTCGCGCATAAACTCTGTTGAATTCCTTCAGCTACTGACTACTCCAATTCCGCGTTCGTAGCTACGATGGTTCGATGCCCTTTAAAGCATTTCTCATCTCTTGGCCGCACTTTATTTTCACCATCGCGCTTTCCAACTTCCTCTAATTAAACACGATTTCCACAGGTACTGAAAAAGCTCGTCTCGCGATTCTACGGGTGCTTCGTGGCATCGCGTCGATTCTCTTCGGCCGGTACAAAACGATCCCGGCATTCGGCAAGCCGATTATTAAGGCTGTCCCTAGTCAGCGACAATGGCGTTGCTAATAATTACTGCGTTACAATTGATATTGAGCCGCGGCGCGAATGCCAACCGCGCATTTTCCATAGACGGGGGCGGCGCGCTGGGGTCTTCCTTTCAGCCAAAGTCACGACGAGATGGACACAAAAGGGATGGAATAAAAGTGGTTTACAGAAATCCTTCCTTCAGGGTCAATTTACGCGAAACACCGACACGGGTTCCTCGTGTCCTTCTCTCTTTCTCTACCCCGTACATCTTTTTATTCACGTTTCTGCGAAATGAAGTCCGAGGAAATGATGACACCATTGCGCGAACGAGAACATTTGACTCGCTCAGTCGCGTTAATTAAGTGCCCATTTCTTTTCTTCATCGACGATAATTAATTTCTGTTCCTGTGCGTCGGGAAAATGAGGCAGGATCAGCTTAATAGGAGCATCGACGTGTGACCGTAATAATAGGACATCTGATCACTTTATGAGACAATAGTTTACTGTACAGATTCTATTCGCGTGTTCCGTTCATGAATCTCATGGAAGCATGTATTTAGTAACTTCAAATAGAAATTAATGCTCATCCGTAGGCGTGAAAAATCGTCTCACTTCTTCGCAATAAGAATGAATAAGCAGTCGTGATAATAAAAATATAAAATTTTCGACTATTATGAAATTCCTCTGCGAGGTCGGCTTAAATCGTCGCACCTGTTTTCGACATTCTCCACTTTTCGACGCTAGTTAACGCTATCTCACGCGGCTTGTGTACGCGTCACCGTTTAAATTGAGCCCGTTCGCATAAGATCGACATAGCTATCGATCATCCGGGATCGATTTTATCTCCTATTTTTTCTACCCATGTCCAGCAACGACAATTTGTAAGATTCGTCGATACGCCATAGGCAGAATTTTCGACCAACGTGGATAACTCGTCGAAGGCAATTTCGCGATTGACAACGAGAGAGACAGGGGCGAAACGAAAAAGGGACAAAGAGCGCGGCGTAGAGCGGGCGGACGAATATTTGCAGTGGTCGGCTGCGAAATTTCAATTACGCGTGTACCGTGGAGGCTGATTCGATTATCAGTGTCGGGTTGATTACCGATTCAATTGTTGCAACGAGTGCACCGAGGAATTTGTTCCTGTTTGCGCTAAAGCGCGGCAGACGCATCTATTATGCAGCGCGATCCTCGGACCCCGTGCGCCCGTTGCCTCTCGCACTCTCCGACACCTTTCCCCGTGTTAGAGTCGTCGCGTCGCATCGTTCTATCACGCGGACATCCCGTGTAATTTTCTCTTCCCGGCGCGACGCGGTGCGCCCACCGCCCGTTCCTGCGTGTCCCGTCTCTCTTTTTCGCTTCATTCAGCCCCTCCAGCTCGCTCGATGTCACTCTCCTCGTTCCCCATCCACGCACGCCGGAGCCAGCTAACTTTTATTCTCTCTTCCCGATGCGCGAGCCGTATTTCCGAGGGCGTTAAACGACATAATGCGGCAATTTTGTTAGGCGCTAACAGCAAATTCGCGGAGGTGCGAATAGCGGTGGCTCTTCTCCTAGAGGGCCATTAAGTGATCTTTCCCCGATTATTACTGCCAGCCACGAGGACATTCCATTTTCGCCAGACTGGGAGAAAAACTGCCTCGGATATTACCGTAGGAAATTCGCGTCTCATCGCCGGTCGGAGGACACTCGGGCCCGTAATGCGTGCTACGTTACACAAAATATTACACACAATCGTTTTCAAACAATTTTGCACTCGGCATGTTTGAACAGCGTAGATGTGCAACTGCTCGTCATAAAAACTATTTGTGCGAGCATTTCATTAACTCCAAAGTCAACAGCTTCTATTTTTATTGCTTTCGAACTGCAATTTTTTTCGTGTTCATACCAGCGCGTTCTGGTATGGATATATTGTATTCGTTCGTTTGATCGATGGCTCAAACCAACGATCGATACCTTTTCATCAACTGAGCAAACCACGTGCCTTACCGTCGATCGATGAGAACGAACACCAAGGAATCAACCAGAAACTCCGCTACATTTGGCGACGGACGGGTATACACAACTGGTATTCGCGATTTATCATCTCTGACCGCGTAATATTGCGGTTCCGCGGAGAATGAAACGGCAAGTTAAATGAGAAGCGCGTTAAGATAAAGCGTATCCTTACGGAATTACGGCAGCAGAAATCAGGCATTACAAATTGCACCGACGAGTTAACCAGATTCCGAGGTAATTGTGCCCCGCGATGGAAGAACGAACGTTTCTGTTAATTGGAACCCCGGCCACAAATAAATTTAATTACTGGAAGAAAATTCCATTCAGCTCCGTTGACCATTTCTCTAAGGTAATTGCAATAATTACGTTGCTCTACAAGTTATTCGTTTTTACGTGGCGTTCGGTTTTCCCGTTTATTTTAATTTGCTCGTTTATCCTCGCTTTGAAATAAAACTCGGAGACCATCAGAAACGCATCAGGCGCGGAGATTGCGAACTGGAAGCCGGGGTAAACTGACTACCGAAAACGGAGGAGAACTTCGTAGCAACGTGATCGGCGGCGAGAGCTCGAGTTCGAGCAGTCTGGATCCGATGGATCTGCCGGAAAAAGAACTTGGCTCCGTGAGAACGGCGCGAATAAAAGACACGATCTCATTTCGTTGGGAAAACTAGGAAGCGCCGCATTGCGGCAATATCGATACGACCGGGGAAATCTGCCGATGGAAATTCGTCTTTTAAAACGAGTATAAAAAGAATTGGAAGGAAACCGAATAACGGAGTCTGCCATTATTTACGAAGAGCAAAGGGCGGAACGTGGATAAACAGCGAGGATGATAAAAACAGCGTCGATCGAAAAGTACCAGCTTAAGGTCTGGAGATCGCGTTCGTTGCTACCTGGAGAAGAGAGGCAGGCAGCCCGGCGCGCGGCTGTATCCTTTTTGATCGTGCGATCGGCGTGCTCCAGAGAAGATCTGGCAACAACGGGCCGAAGGAGGAGTGATCTTGCAGGAGCATTGGCCACGCGAGAACAAGAGGAGCGAGGAGGGAAGCGTCGTTGGTGGAAAAGAGGCCCTGGGCCCGGACTCACCTGACCGCGGCGGAGAGAACGAGAGGAGAAGGGCCCGAGGAAGGCGGCGAGGACCGAGGAGCCAGGTCTGGTCCAGCGATCGTAAAACTCGTCTCGTGCACGGAGAAATACCTCGCGCGAGAACCTCGAAACTTCCGGTCGAAACAGAGCCACGCTACATTTTCCTCCGCTTTCGCCGCGGTTTTTCGACACAGCCGCGATACCCGCGGGATCGCGTTCGAGAACAACGGCGCTGAGGAAGAGTAAGAGTCGCACGGAGGGAGGCAAGTGGAAAGGAGTTTCTTTTTTGAGGAGAACAATGTTTCGCCCCGTGAGAGCGTAGAGACGCGGTGAATCGGTTGAAAATGCAGTGTTTCACGTGCGAGCATAATAATCATCCACGTGTGCCACGCAAACAACGCTTCTGCTCGCAGCAGAGGGCTTAGACTCATCAATCGGACGCTAGGCTCGTTCGTACACGCTCGCGTCGATCGACACGCGAAGGTGAGACAAGAAAAGTGCGTTTGTCAGGTAAGTTTCATTCGCTTTTTAAACGGTACGCTCTTGGTCAGTGTTAAACGCTTAAGATAACGATGCTCCTTTGAATGATGTATGAAATCTGGTTAATATTGATAGTAATGTTTGATAGTAAATGTTCGTTACAGTTTTGCTTGATACCGTGTTTATTTATACACAGGACGATTATAGGACACGAAGTAAATTCGATGTATATCGAGCAGTTAAATTCGATGATAACCGTAAAAGCCGCAGTGGTGATTCGCGAGTGATTAAACACCGTACGAATTGCAGTTCTCCTCTGAATATATTTTAAAAACGTAATTGCTCAACTTTCGTATGTCTGTGAAGACATTTCCATCGTTCTGACGTAACACTACATATCAATCGTTTCCGCTAATTCATGGAATCGATAGTTCGTGCATTTCGAGGTTTGCGTCGGCTGATCATGGATAGACTTTTTATGCCTTCTACCGGGGTAAACAAAACCATCGTCGGATGGCTTTTTAATCGAATTGCACACCCGGCATCGGAATGCGGGATGAGAACGCGAGGAGATCCAGGGAGAGCGGGAGCGTCCGGGAATACGCGATCGACGCGGGTGACACGCTCGAAAACTACAAAACCGAAACTAATTAAAAGGGAATCAGGCATCCGCCGTGACACAAAATCCTCGGCGTCGATCGACCGGCCGTGGCTATACGATACGAACAGAGAGAAAGGGAGAGCGAGGCGAGAGGTGGAGGAGGGACGGCACAGCGTCGCGACGCGGTGCAAATCAAATATTAATCGTGCAATTAGCGCCGATTGTGCGTTAATCGGTTTTGCTTTTTTTTTTCCACCTCGCACCGGGCCGGTGACGAGCTCGTCAACCGAATGCGACCGGAAAGTGTTCGAGACGATGACACACGCGGCCGCCCACCCGCCATTCACGCTTCCTCTCCCTGTCATCAGTCAGCTGGATTTATTCCTGCTGCCGGCCCCATTAATTTCGGATTATCGCAAATTAGTCGAGTCTTTCGTCAAGACCGTCGAGTCTTGCGTGATCGGTTTAAATGCCTGTACAACGTCGTTCGCCGTTGCCGCCTTAATTAACCTGCTTGTCTTGAGGACGCGAAGAAAGGTTAACTAGTAAAAGTCACAGCGGCACTTGAGCAAAAGTAACTTTTCCGGAAGACGTGGATTAAAATAGCCTTTGTTAATTATGCAAGATATAGAGTATCGAAGGAACTTCGCAAGAATAATTGGAAATTCATACACAGAGGATTGGAACTTAAAACTTCTTACAAAATATATACACCCTTCGAAAGTTATGATTAAAAAACTTCGCCCGTCCTTAGATATAGTTGTAAAACATTTAGACGTAGATCCCGGATTATCTCGTATCAACCTCTAGACTGAGAACCATGAAATTGAACGAGAATTTGGACTTACTAATTAACTTTTGGCTCCTTTCATACACAGCTGCTGATTTCCGATTTAACCGTCATGGGAACCAGAGCCGTGGCCGTGGGGACGGCACCGGGAGCAGCGGGAGTATCTGGCGAGGCAGGTTTAGCTGGTGTACCGAGACTTTTGGAAGACCTGGCACGACTGTCCGAGGACAAAGATACAGCTGACATCGTCTTTCTGCTGGGACGCGACGAGACGCCGGTGTACGCTCATAGAATTATCCTCCAAGCGAGGTCAGTATTTTTGTCTCAACGTCGAATGCGCTTCGAGACACGCTCTGAATTAATCTCGCCTATGGTACATGTCGATATCCGTGTTGCGACGGGAAAAACATTTCACCACGTGAGATCCACAATGAGACAATTTATATTATTTTCTTTTCCTCCCGATATCTTTCACCGTCTCCGGGGACCCGGGAAACTCCGGATGAACGGTGCAAACGGGAGGCAGAAATTTTATTAAGCTCGCGAACGGCGCGACGCATCCTGGGACCGAATTAATTGTTAATCGTAATTTTTATTAAAGCAACTCGCATCTCGTCGATCGATCTACCTTGGATTTCCTTGGAGACTGGGAATGATCCGCAAACAGACGCGAGAAATCACGCGGGGAACGAATACGAAAACACGTACATATCGCGAAAAAAAAAAAACAATGGATCCTGTCGTCTCCCAAAAAACGGAGAATTAACATCGCGACGCAATACGATGGCTTTCATGCATTTCGCAATATAAATGCGAAGACATACGTAGCATAACGAAGCGCTCGAAAATATTTTCGGTTCTCGAAACTCTTGCGAGACACCGTGACTCCTCGGTTTCTCGTCCAATTAAACTTGCTTCTCTCAGTAACTGCGTTACAAAACTTTCCCCTCTGGCTACAGGGAAAGAATGGATCTAACTTTTCACCGAAACCACAAATGGAAATAACTTCGTTAGATTCTAAAAGTCACAGAGACTTTATATGTTACAATTCACCTGTTCCTGTGCTGCATACGCGTCCTCTTTTTGTTTCTTCGTCGGAAGGAGGGGAAAGAGTATCCGACTGGGAGGGTACTCGAAACAATGTTCGATCGAACGAAATTTTATGAAAAATTCTTGGTTCTAGGAAAACCGCCAAGTCATCGAAGTTCCTTTGGGACGAACGCGGTACGAGCAGCGAAGTTCGAGGTGGCGATGAATTTTAATTAAGGGGCTCTGATTGTTACGGCGAAACGAGCCGATCGAACGTTCTAATTAGCTGGATAATAAGAGGAGAAATGCCCTCTCTCGCGAACGATTCACCAGTGGCAGACGTGCATTTCCGACCCTACGGAATCCTAATTGTTGTACGAAGGGTTCGGTTTGATATTAGGCGGAGGGATCTTAACTTCGAGGCAACGGCATTCCATTAGATAGGCTCGATGCTAATTGTAAAGTCAATTATGATGTTCTCTGTGAACCCTTTTGATATCAGGGCGTGGAAGGCAACGTCGGATCTTTTGTCATCGATCCTCCTTCCTTGCTTTTTCTTTGTCAGCGTCGTTCTCCTCTCTCTTTCGTTGGGTAACTCGCTTCGTTGACACTGGTCTCGGAAAATTAAGTTACGCATGCTCGTGACAGGCGTCCGTAGGAGAAACGAATGGACAATACGCGACCGCACTCAAAACTACGCGGTGCTCTCCAGTCCGGTGAAAATCCTGACAAAGAGTCGTGACCCTCATCCCTCCACCCGCTCGAAACCCCCATCCTCTCTTGTAGTCCTTGTCATTTCGAAATGCGACGCAGATGAGAACGATGCTTGACAACCGGGAGAAAAGAAATTGAAAAACAAGCTCAAGCTCCGGTGCCGCTCAATGGTACTTTAACGTAATCCCCATCGTTTCTATTGAACCGCGCGTGGAACTGACCGCTATTAATACGTCAAATAGCACGTTCCCCTTATCTTCGACGCGGAATTTGATTTACTAACGCTAATTTACGCAGAGAGGTACCGATCGTAGAGCGACAGCGTGCGTCGAACTGATTCAGAAGGAAATCTCTGTTTTCCAGGAAATCTGCAAGCAATTACCAGTGGACGCGTAATCAACGAGCCCTAAATTTCAATCAGCGAATTCACCCGTAATTTTAGCTCGCGGGAAGCCTCGATTTCGAAGAAAATGCTCATCGATGAGCAGATGGATTTTCAGTTGGAAAAGGGCCATTCGTTATCGGCACACTTTCTCCAGTAATTATGCATTGGAGCGACAATGCTATACATTTGGATCCGAGAAGTAGCGCCACGATACGATAATGGACCGGGAAAGAAGAACGGATAGGAGGCCTGCCGTTTCATCGGGAACGGGAAACGAGGAGGTGTGACGCGAATTTGACTCCCGTGCACCGGAAGCGGAGGCGGTTTTTGCACGGAGATCGGCGGAGCCGCTATATAATCGCACGCTTGATCGTTAGTAGCAGAGCCCGCGGCGACATTCAACCCTTGCCGCCGTGAAACCAAGCAGTCACGACCCTCGTTTCCCGCTAGGTCCCCTACCCCCGGTGTCCTCTCTTTCCACGTCGAGGCTCGTGAACCTACGCTACCACCATCCCCGCCCCCCTCGTGACACCTCGTCGTCATACCAGACGCGCGCGCGAACGAACGGTGCCCTATTCTTTTCTCGGCGTCACTCGCTGATATTCGGTTTTCTTTGATTCCACTGCGGCGTTCGTCTGTGATTAGGGAAAAGCTTCTCTCCTGGAGCGACTTCGTCCTCATTTTTCACCCCTACTTCGCCTTCTGCCGCTTTCTTCTCTTCTTTCGCATCGTTCCACGTACTACCGCATCGCCACCGAGCGAACACAGCCCCGCGTTGCTACCTTTATTTCCCCTCCTAATATTTTTTCATCCTCGCCAGGTTTCGCACAGTTTCGTACGTTGATACTCCCGTTAGTCGGAATTACTGACCACGTTTTCGGATCGACTAAAAAGCACCGAATGAAAAGCTTTGCGAGCATTTTCGAATTCCCTCTGACACGAATTTCACGTACATAGGTAATCTCGTAACAGTTTGACGGGAACTTGTATGTGGAAGCATTTCACTGTGTAGTACGCGCGAAGTAAATTATTGAAGTCTCCTCGATATTCGAATATTTCCCTCTAATTTACGGAAGTAAATGCTTTGGCCGTCGCTTTGATATTATACCCGCATCAGTTCCGAGCCGCGGGGCGAAAATATAAAGCTAGAAGTTTTTGGTCTGTTAAAAATCGACGCAGGGCTGCATCCACGGCGTACATCTACCTCTGGCTTCTGCACACCACTGTTTTTAATTTTTTTGAGCACCAGTTTTCCTCTGTCGACGCTCGGCATGTTCCGTGGGATCTGCCCTCCCCCCTCACGATTTTTCCAACTTTCGCGCTCTCCTGTCGACGAAGCCGAGCGTTTGTTAACGCGTCGGTTATAATATCAAAGAACCGGCGTGCACGCCTTTTCCATTTGCGCTCGGGCCCTTTGACGGATTTTCTTTTGATTCGATACTGACGTACGCTGGCACCACGCTTTACCCCATTGTAAGAACTCGTACGTATTTATTGCGACCTCTTCGTTTCTGGCACGCGAAACCATTTTCTTTACATTCCACAGCTTAGAAGTATTAGAAATTGTGGTCGTTTTTGTGGTCTTTAGTAGTTTTAAAAGGCTTAAAGATTCGCTTGTATTTCAGTGTCTTGTACCTCCTCTCATCTTTTAATGTTTTAATCTTTTTTCTCATTCATGTTAAATATAAATTTATTCATTTGAGGAAGAGACGTAACTTTAAGTACAATACAGTTTATAGTAGAAGATGTGAATCGTCGGTTCTTAAATAAAAAAAGGAAGTACTGTTCGTTTTTAAAACTCGTCGATATTAAAAACCCTCCATCTGTACGTCTGCTCGCAGCGCGTGCGATGTGAGGGATTGCGGGTGATAGAAAAACCGAGATCGAATGTTCTTCCAATGGGTCATGGGGGATTCCCGCTTTTACCTCGAAGTGTCAGAAAAGATTTGTTCTTCCGAGCTCCGGAACGTAGCTTCGCCGTAGGGAAAAAGGGTTGAGAGGTGACTTTTCGATGGTTGCCATTAATTTTTAGAGGAGCAGGGAACTGAAGCTGGGCTGCGTATGTTACGAATACTCTTGTGGCAACGAAGCTTCCTGACGAAGTCAATTAAGCCCTTTTGTAGCAAGAAACACTGCCAGAAGTAGGAGCGGAGGTGACGAAAGGCGAAGTGGGTGGGTGTTCGTTAGAAGGTTTCACGCACCCAGAGCGTATTTACTCTCGGCACTATTCAAAACCAGTGCTCTTCGCTCGCTGTCATCCGTCTAGCCCATGTACCGTGGCAATTATCGTTCGGAATCGATACGGTTGCTTCGATTTCACAGGTGCAAGAACTTCTCGGGAGCGAAGAGGATCGGGACACCGGGGAACCCGTCGCCAGTGCGTATGCCTCACGCGCATCCGGAGACGTTTCGACAGTTCATTCATTATATTTACACGGGCAAGGTAAATAGCATCTCAGATAGATTCGAACGGAGTTTCAGGGAGAGAACGAAATTCTCGGAAGTTCTGCGGTGACCCTTTAAGCGTGGCCGAGTTTCAGTCCATATAACTTTTCCATAGATCATGCTACAGGACAGCGGTATCTTCGAGATGCTCGGACTCGCGCAGGAACTCGGGCTCGAAGAACTTTGGAGAAGTTGCGAAGAACACGTCTCCGCCACTCTTAGTCCCGGGAACGCGTGTGCTCTTTTGACTGCTGCTCTCGATGCCCAAGAGCGAGTTCTCGGTAAGTTATTTAACGACTTGCTATTAAAAGTTTTCATATCAAACAATCACGATTCTCGGGCCTGCCGAGTTTGAGATAAGAAGAAAAGGGAATGCTTAAAATATTCAGCAAACGCGCGTGCTCTTCAAAATAATAACTATCTACCCCGACGTTTCAACTTTTAAATGTATGTAATTAAGAATTTTAAATCAGTAATCCACACATGATTAAAGGACACGCGTTTCCTCTTATAAATCTCCTTTTATGTAGAATACTTTATTGGGGAATTATACATAATGGCATTGATTGTCAGATAATGAAATTTTCAAATAATTTACATCTTGTATTTATCTTACTGTACAATCTGTTATCGACTGTGGTTACATGAGTGTTTGAAACGCTTGGCGCAGAGGCAGCACATCATAGGGAGTTTTTAGGAAATCATGACTATCCCTAGCAAAAGTTTATATAAGCACGAAAAATATATCAGGCGATTCCTTAAACATTTTAAATAGCCATTTTCTACTTTCTACAAATTCTGATTGTGTAAAAAATTTAAAAAATCCAAGTAAATCGAAATTGAAGAAAATGCTAGAGGAGAACAGGAGGGAACAATTGGCACAACTGTGTGCACGCGACGCTACCAGTGGACGTTACATTTCCCGGCGTCTGGCTATTACAAAGCACGCGTTTTATTAACCGCTGCTTACTAATTTTTGAAAACTGTCATAAAAATGTCGTACAAAGGGCCGCAGAAAGTTCAAAAGGTGATGGTACAGCCCATCAACCTTATATTTCGATACTTACAAAACCGTTCACGTGTGCAAGTTTGGTTGTTCGAGAACATAAACCTAAGAATCGAGGGTCACATCGTCGGATTCGACGAATACATGAATTTGGTGTTGGACGACGCAGAGGAATATCATATGAAGACGAAAAACAGGAAACCGCTTGGACGAATCATGCTGAAGGGCGACAATATAACATTAATACAAAACACGAATCCAGGAGCAAACTAAAACGACCATAACCTCGGAGGATGTTTTAGAACAAACGAAAGCGCATTGTTTATCTTCTACGATCACGTGTCTGGATGGGAAAACATGCCGACAGATGCGATGTAAACAGCATTAAAGAAGAAGGGAATTAAATACAATCCAAACCATTTCCATGTGAAGTATTCAATTTAAACAAATCAAAGACAAACTAATAGATGTCCCATTCAAAGTGCTATGTGCATTGATGGCATTGTTCTTAATTACAAAACACTACTCGTTCTTGTAATGGAAAAGTGTACACATGAAACATCTAAATGTAGAAGTCTGTATTTAATTAATTGGAGACTATGTGATGTATATTGAATAAAAACAAGCCAGTTTTGTACTACAGAGAAGTTTAGATGTAAATGTTACACGATGGAACCATTAATGTAATTGATACGAAGTAAATAAACATTGAATATTTTTTAATCAAAGCTCGTGTTTTGCACTCATTTGTAGGCCCCAGTTGAAATATTGCTAAAAATATTTTGTGATAAGAATACAAAACGTTTAGAATTAAGCAGAGTCACTTAAGAAGATGAATTTCAGTCTTGAAGCGAAATACGTATTATTAAACATTGTTTCGTGTTAGGTGGCAAAGGAGCTTGTTCATCATTCATCGAAAGATGTTTCGCTTTTATTGGGGAGAACGCAGTAGACACAGTGAAGACAACTGCTTTTTGCAACCTACCAAAAGATGCACTGGTGAAGCTTATATCTTCGGACTATCTTGGATTAGAGGAAGAGGATGTCTGGAGGGCAGTGTTAAACTGGGCTAAATATCAGGTTCAGTTGTTTTCTCTTGAAAATTCTATTCCGTTTCCGAGTGACTTCGAATCCGTTTGAAAAAGAGAATTCCAAGAATGCTTAAGATTGTATGAGTCCGTAAATAAAAATTGACAAGGCTCGTACAACCTTAACGCTCTGATCGTGCGTATGTCGTGCAAGGTCGCAGACCTTATGTCGCATACGATTATTACCGGGTCCTTGGGTCCTTAGGTTCTTGGATCGGAATTTAGAATTACGAGTTAAGGGGAACGCTTAACCGTACGGACCACGCTCCTAGGCAGGGGTGACGCAGCCTACTCAACACTGGACAGAGGAGGAGCGCGTGAGGGTTTGCCAACATTTATCCGGGGTGATAAATCATGTCCGGTTGCTGCTAATCGACAGCCAGGTGTTCGCGGAGGAAGTCGAGCCGACCGGTGCTGTGCCAATGGAGCTATCCTTGGAGAGGTACGAATTTTTCAATCCCGATCGATCAAGTGGCTCAAAACCGATAAGGTATGGTTTGCCCGGATGCCTCCCTGCCCTCGAAGCCGTTCGAATTTTGTTTTGCTCTGCTTTAGGTATAGGTACGCGGCTCTACCGAACAAGTACGCGGAAATTTGTCAAGACAAGAGGATGCAGCCGCGGGTGAGCCCGTTTCTTTTCCCTGGATCGCAAATTTTGTCGCGGGACAAAATGGGCTATCAACGTCTTTTAAATCAGTGGTACGGATCACCGAAGCAAAGTTGGCGTTTGGTATATCGGTATGTTGAACGACGAACAATATCCAGCGCGTATTACATTTTCATTTATTAATATTCAATTAACATAACGTGTTTCAGAGCTTCTAGTCACGGTTACTCTGCGACATCGTTTCATCGACACTGCGACGGAGTTTGTCCGACATACGTAATCGCACTGGTAAGTACGTCACTTAACTATACAGAACCAAGTTTCTAAATCAATGGTTTTTCATCATTTTACAGGGAACTCGGGGAGAAATTTGTGGAGGCTTTAGCGACGCACCGTGGGGTAAAACGAATGCCAAAGGACATTATATCTTTTCGGAAAAAGCATTTCTGTTTACTTTAACGAACAACCAAGATGTTCCTCCAACAAAATTTGATATTGTGAAGAAACCTTTCGCGATCTGCTATCATCCAGAGTGAGTGGAATTATGTCAATGGCCAAGAGATATAAAAACGTGAAGATGTAATTAATTGTTTGATACTGTTGTAGTATTGGACCTATTTTTGGAGCAGGAGCTGATCTACTGATTTCTAGCAATTGCAACGTGAATATGGACAGTTATAGCAATCTTCCTCATAGCTATGATGGGGAACGAGCTTCTAACACCGTGCTTATGGGAGATTATCATTTCTCTATAGTAGATTACGAAGTGTTTACACCAAGTCTCCCAGTACTAAATCACGTCAAGTCCTCCCCTTAACAATGTATAAGACTTCATCATTTCACAAGCTTGTATATATATATAATTGCATATTTTCCTTAAGTATAGTAATTTTCATATAATATTGTGAACATAACATCAAATGGAAATTTATAATTAAACGTGAAAAAGAGTATGAAAAATTATAAGGCATATACAATTCAGAATAAAGAATCAATCAAGAATTTTTTTGTACTTTTATATATCAGTACCAAGTTTGCATGCGAACTTTCATCTACTATTTTCCCCACTATTAATTAGTAATTAACTGAAGTAAATCGATAGTGGCTTGCAATTAAAGACTTTGGCTCTCGACAAAATTAAAGTATGCCAAACGCGACGGACCCGTGGCCTGCATAATGAGTGTTTGATATTCTATGGTACGCAGCCCGATCCTCAAGGAACTCGTTAAACCGCACGTTAAATTGCCATGTGAACAAACGGCTTCGAAATCTAATCTGTATTACAGCGACGCGTTCGAAAGTAAACGTGAAATGTGAAAATCTACAGAAAATGCGAACTACAAGCCTGTGTACGCATCCGGCTCTCAAAGATGCCGATGACACGGATGTACATGCTCGATAAGTAAGGTCGTACCGATTCTACTCGTACTTAGTTAAAATTTAGATTTCGTTCTGCCGCCACGTCAATTAACTCCGTGTAACGTTATTCTTTGCACGAAGCATTATTTGGTACTTTCTCTTAATTAAACGGAGTGTTTAAATCCTACCTTTTCCCTCCATATTTCCTGTAGAACGGTGCCGCTGGCAACTGCCTCAAACTTTTCTTCGGGATTCTCGTCTCCGGAATACGTCACACGAAAACACAATCGTAAAACGAAACTGCTTTCTATCTTACACGATACATGCAAAAGATAACTATTAACAAGCACTTTTTATAAACAAAACTAACTGAGACCGTAAGACGCGTACGACAGCTCAAAAGGGCCGAACAGGTCTGGACTACGTTAATCAATGATCTACTTATTAAAATTTCTTAATCCAACTTGAAAAATATATAAATTATAAAATACGAGTAACCGATTATAGAAATTCTGCAATTATTTATGAAGGGCATAAGTAAATAAAAGAATCTTGCTTAATTGTTGAATTGATTAACGTTGTAAGTGGTCCATTTTCCATTTCATATTTCGTTCTACGCCTCTCCCTTTCCGGTTTGGTTATAAAACGCGGGATGCTGTGCTTCGAATTTTTCCTGGTCAGCCGCTAATTTGTTGCAGATACACCTTGTCTCTACAGGTTAGTTGCATAATAACATAGAATACTGACTCTACTTTGCTCGGTTCACGTAATATTTGCGCTTCGCGACGAGATATTGCGAAAATCTTAATTCTGACACCGCGAATCATACGGGCACCCGTTCCTGTTCGATACCAAACACAGCAAAGCCATAAAAATATACGTTGCACCAAGCAATTGGCATTCGATTTTTAATTTTGGTTATTCCTTGCATCAAATTTGCATAAATATGTACTTCGTGTGCATGCTTTTGTTGACAATTCGTAGATTCATTGAATAGTTGTAACGCCATGTAATACTTTCGTTTCTTATTAGGTCCATGATAGAACTTGTAAGAATGTGTCAACGCTATCGTCTGATGCGTAACAGTTTGGGAAGCAGCGTAGGGTAAGTTTCAAAAAAGGAATCGTATATTTTTAACAGGTTATCAACTCTTTTACTAACATTATTGTTTGCAATGTTCTTTGTATAAAAGTTCTGTACAGTAATTTGTTCTAGTTTAATGCGCTCGCTAGTTTAATGTGGCAGTGAATGATGCTGTGACTCTAACGAATCGCTAATTCTAATAATTTAATAATTATTGTAGATTCTCGGGATATCGCTCAAAAGTGGTATTCACTGGTAAACAACGTTCTATCGCGGTAAGGATTCCTGATGACGTCAACGACTTCAACAATTTGGATGTCGGCATCAGTAAAACGGTGAGTTTTTAAAAGAAATTTATACATACAAACATAAGGGCCCTGGTAATCAATGATCTGTATTTTACTTGTGAAGTAGTATATAATAGTTTTGCAACAATAGCTTGAAGTAAAGTGACGATAATTCTATTTGTAATTAACTTTTTCGTTCTGCAATAATTTATATGGTTGTTTAAACTTATTAAGTACAGCATTTAAAGTAATTATGCACTTATCGAAGCGTTTGACAAATTCCGATTCACGTAAAACGTGATTTCTATTTGTAACGCCCGATCATAATTTTTAAATCATTCTGAACGTTGCAATTCGTTAGACGCTATTACCCACTCTCTCTAATACAAGTAAGTGCTTACTGGTCCGGGTCCCGTATAGGCAAATCTTGCCTAACTATGCATGTACGTATTTACACTTTCGTCCCTGCCTTATTTACTAACTGAAACACTTCGCTACGCAATTGGATTTACACCATGCACGGTTATCAATTAAATACAGTACACCTATGATTGCACTTCTTCGAAATGGGTATCGCGATATCAACAATATTATACATTACACGAAATACTGGCCGTTTACTGACTACGCTCAGAATCATAGATAACGAGTATGTAACGAAGCATAAGTGTAGAAAATCTTAAAGAATATCTGTTCGTTGTACGACTGAACATCGCTGCGAGAAACCTACTTAACACGCCATATTTACATACAGACTCGTGTACATATCATGACTATTTTGGCCGAATCTTGGAAATATGTCAATTGTTCGTTGTCTAAAAATTATCACTTTCGTCGAATAACGATCCGTCACGGATTTAAAATTTAAGTACCTTCGAGATATCAGAAGCGAAACAAAGCACGGGTCTCGCGTGTCCTAACAGCAATTCGGTGTTTGACAAGCGCAACCCCAGAGGCTGGAAAAGTGTTTGTTCTATCCCGGGTGGCGTTCACCCGATTAACCGTGTACACATTGGTGAACGCCTGATTTTCATATCAGAGGATTCCTTCGTCGCGAGTGGTAGGTACGGGACAAAAGCAAAGAAGAGGCGGCAGAGCAGCGACGGAGGCGTTTACATTGGCAGGCGTCGAACGCATGTAAGATAAAGCGGTTGGCAACGTTCTACACGTGTATGCCAGTTTGTAACGCACGTTCGGAACACGTGCACCCCGCAGTTTGACGTGTTTATCAACCGATACACCAGCGGTTGCACCGGCGCTGCTCTCCCGCTCTTCTACGAACGCGTCATCGCCGCGCCGGTTTCCCGGCCCTGTTCCTCTCTCTTCCCGTCTTAAAGTGTATCCGCACTATCCGTACCGGTGCCGTACGTCGCTGAGACGTCAGTAGGCAGCGAGATCAGTGCTGGAATCTTTAGAATAGAATACAGGCAAAAGTGTAAAAGTAGGAGGTCTCAGTCTACATCGAAAGCGACTTCAAATCGATGCCGAATCTCTAGAAAGACTCCTTGTTTCGTAGATTCAATCTGTTTCGAGGATTTCAAGTATCCTTCCGTCCAAGATCCAAGGGATTCCTAGCTTGCGATTCTCTCGCGTAAAAATCTTGTAGATCGTTAGTCAATTATTTCAGATAAGCCTAACATCGCTAATAAAAAATGATAATAAGGACAAACGATCAATGATTTTTATACTTATCACGCTATACATACAGTTTACATCATTGTTCCTTACATCATTGGTCCTTGATTATATTTTATTATGCGTTTGTCTCAGAGAATTGTATGAAAGAATTCTCAGAGAAAGTAGAAATAATTGACGAACGCGAATCGGTATTTAGGTTTTCGTTGGATTTCTGCATGAACTTAAAGAACAGAGAGTTCTCTGTTTCGGCATCGATTCGACGTCGCCTACGAGGAGGGACCTGCTGATTCTATAAACTTTTGCTTAGAATTTGTAATAAAATTTATGGCACTGTTTTTATGGCCTTCGGACGCCTGACCGGCGTACGTAGCCGGTTCGGATCTGACAGTGTGGATCCAGCATTACCGTGATTACCACAGGAGTGCGCGTGCTCGTTAATTAAACCGGAGGACTCGTTAAAGTCGATTGGCTTTTGCGCAACCAAGCCGTCGATCGGTGACTCCGCGATTCTTCCCGCGATTACTCGGAATTGAGACGTTAATCCTTCATTCCTTCCAACCGATGCGGGTATTTACGCGCGATTGTTGTCGCGTGCGAATCGCATTTAACTATTCGGCGCGAATGATTTGTCTCGACGCGGTAATTCACGTCGAACGAAGGAGGACGTGATTGAAGGTATTACCCGGATTCTGGGAATCTTGCTCGAACACCCACTGCTTTTCTGATTGAAAAGGGAGCGCGATTGATTACGATATCACGCGTCCCTTTCCCACGCGCCGTACTTGGCAACGTTCGTCTAGCCACTTTCCACGCTCGGAACCAATTAATTCCGTTCTACGCAAACAAACGAGCCGACGATTCACTTCATAGAACCGCGAAGGATCGTAAGACCAACATAGTTGAAAATGCTAACCGATTGTTTCCTGCCTAAGCTTTCGTCGTTAAATCTATAGGCGCTGACTTCCTCTTTAGAGGAGGACTGTCTCTATCGCTTACGCTCTCCATATCTATCTCGTCTTCTGTTTCGTCGCTCGCAGAAGTAACGATCGATTTCATGGACAGATCCATGGGATTGTCCTGAGGCGGTGGACAGCACGCCCCTGGTACCGGACTGGAGGGCGGCGAATCATTTTCAGATCGCGTTTTAACCGATCCTACTGGAGAATCTTCTCCATGTGTCCGTTGGCTCTTCAACACCGCGTCCAGATAGAATCTTTTGTTAAACGTTTCTCCCGTTTTTGCAGTCGGCGAAGAGCTTTGTCTCGACGTCTGCACGTTATTATTGTGCGCGTATTTATCGTTGTTGTTGTTGTTGTTGTTGTTGTTGTTGTTATTATTTCCACAATCGTTCCCGTCGACGGTGATCGTGGTGGTGGTGGTAGTCGTCGTCGCACTCATTGTACTACTCGTCTCTTCGATCATAGGCGAGTGTCGAAGCAGATTCGAAGAGTGGTTGGGCACCAAAGGGTGGGAACTCCCGTGAGACGTCGCGTACAAGTGGTAAGGCGAGAACATGGTCAGGCTCGGCGGTGGTAGAAACGCGGGCGGGATCAGAGACATGCCACCGAGGTGGAAACCGAGCGGTAGACTCATCATCTCCTTGCTCAACGCCGACAACTCGGCCACGGAGGGTTGCAGATGCGAATGCATTGGTCGAAAGCCCGGGTGCCCCGAGAAGGCTGCCCTTCTCTCTGAAATTTCCACGGAACTATCGCTGTTGTGCGACTCTGGCGAGCTGATGCTAGGGGAAGTAGAATTTTTGTAATCGTCCAAACCGAGCAACATCACATCCTCTTTTCGTTGCCCCGGGTGGATACCGATAGGCGGGCTCATAGGTTTCCGTTGTTGCGTCAATGACTGGTTCGGTAGATTCTGCTGGTAGTGTTGCTGCTGCTGTTGCTGCTGTTGCTGCTGCTCTTGCAACAGACAATGAATCTTGAACCAGTTGGACCTGCGCCCGTACCGCGAGCCCGATTTCGACATCCCGACGAGTAAACATTTCCTCAGCCGACAGGCTTTGCAAGCTGTGCGATTCTTTTTATTGATCACGCACTCTCCACCGTTTTTACATTCGGAAATACTGCTCAAGTTGTTATACGACCTCCCGAAGAACGACTGAAACAAAAGAAAGGGAAACATTTTGTTATTGCTAATGAGATAATGACACAGTACGATAATTTTATTCGCGTTAATTACGCCGACAAAAGGAATCAAGCTTCGGCTGAGTATTACAAAGGGACGGCAGAATCTAGAATGCTCTTTAAATGCAAATTCAGAGGTCAAAGATTCGCTGGGAGATTCTGCCGCAACGGCATTGTACACCGTCTCATAATGAGTACGGCAAAGTTGTTAGGCGGTAATAGCGCGCTCTCGTTGTCTCATTCATGTTGTACGGCAGGGAGCCAGCCGGTGTAGGCGCGTGCGGCCTACTGTGCTCGTGCTAATTGCCCAAATGGTGCAATTCCTCGATTCCAACACCGGTGGCTTTCGTGTTGTAGTCACGGAACGGTCCCCCTTTTTTCCGTTGCGCGCGCGGTGAATCTCAGTGAATCATTTCTCGATTGCTAAAATCTCTTCCGTTCTAATCAAACTATTCGTTCTAAAAAAACTATTTCGCACGTACCAGCATCACGGAATTATCTTCATTTTCTCTTTTTTCCTTTTCAGTTTATATTTGTATCATTTTAAGTCTGTCACGCTTCTATTTCCCTTCGCATATTCTTGTGCTCGTTAATAAAGTAATAAGAATAAAGGATAACGTACAAGGCATTGGAGAATGTCTTGCGAAATGCCCGCAATTTGTGACTCCGTTCTTTGTAACAGACATCGACCACACATCGATGCACTTAAATCTGAGCCGAGACACCTACGGTTTCCTGTGCAACCCGATAGGAAATTTCGCCCTTCGCGGTTAATGATCAGCGTTTAAAAAGACACCGGCATGTATACGCGACTACTTTCGCTTTTTCTGTCCGTATACACGCTATATTATTAATCGTTTCTGGTTCGTTTGTTCTGAAAACGAGCTCTTCCTGCGGCCCAGTGGTCCCAATGCGCGCATCGCCGAGACCTACGGCGTTCCACTTGTCTTTTACAATCTATCAGTTGTACATACATGAAAGTATTTATGTACGCGACTGGGTCTTCGACTACATGACATGACGTCGTCGTCGTCGTCGTCGTCGTTGTCATTCTCGTTGTCTAAGGTACGCTCGCGACGCAGAGGGAATACGTACGACGCTTCAGGAGCGATGACACAATCGAGAAAATGCTACCGTTATTACCGTGCCACGTGTTATGCAAACGGGGGCTCTCGTTTGAGACCCGCAAGTACCGACTATAGCACCTTTTCATCCTCGGAAACCTTCCGCCGCATGGATTGTGTGTTACCGTTTCCGTTTCGAAAACCGTCCAATAAATAGACCGGCTAATTACGCCACGGCTCAACTTTCGTGGCAGTACAACAAATGGCGTATCCCTGACTCACGCTGAGGAAAAAAGAAGAAAAGAACCGAGGGACTGTTATAAACGAGGTTGAAATTCGTTCTCAATGGATGGCGATAATGAACCATTGTACTGTTTTCACTGATCGTCCGGCTTTTTTTATTTCTTTTGCGGCTCGACAAAACCGCAAATCGTTGTTTGGTCGTCGTCATAGTAATACAATTAGTGATGAATAGATCGTGGATTTTTATGGATTTATTGAGGCGTAAGAAAATGCACTTGCTCGACCTTATCTCCAAAAATGCTTAAATTCATTACCCATTATATTTCTCTACTGATCGCATTCCTCAAAATATAATTTTACATAAAAAAAGATTTGGTTTCAAAGTTCAGATTCGAACGTTACTCGACGTAAAGTACAATCCGAAACTATGTCATGATCTTCGAGTTTTCACCGTGAACTGTCTCGATCGTGGGACAGATCTAATTGTAAGCGCATGTCGGCAGAGATCGTGGCCACGCGAGCACGTGCACGCGCGTTTCGTCAATTCGCCTGGATCGCGGTGCGGCTCCGAGCTCCGAGGCGGTGTGCTTCCGGCGCTTCGCACTTGTCTGCCACAATTGTTTCCGCCCTAGTTCACGATTACGTCACCACGACATTGTTTCGTTTCGTTATTTTCGTTTTCAGGCCCATCGTAGCATGTCAGCTCTCCCCTCTGTCCCACCTCCGCTGTTCCCCCGACTGGCATCGTTCGCTTTTACGCTCGACTCAGAGTACCTACTTACAATTAGTTTGCAACAACGACCGCGTGTCGTGCAAAAGAAATGTATGCGCTTCATCGTCGTCTACTTACGTCTCATCACAGATTTCAGGAATTTATCACTATTCGATCAATTTCTTTGATTACTTAACATTTTTCTCGTGCCAACTTCAATGTCAAACTACGTTATGCGGACTTTGGCTGACGAAACGAGATGATCAATCGAACGAGGGTTTTACTTTGGTACCTCTATTAATATTGTATAAAATTTCAAGCAATTTTCAATACTCTTGAGCTTAAATACTAATGAGCTCAATACGCTTAACTGATTCGCTTTTAAGTTCGAAGGTCTAATGGTAGACCAGTTTGACTAATCGTCATTCTAAGGTAGGCGATTAAATCTCCGCGCGAATCATCGTGTGATTCATTTTAAGCAGGAGAAATCGATCCGATCGAACCTCGAAAGTTCGCCCTTTGACGATAGAAATTCGGCTCTCCTTACACAGGCGATCGGTCATCGGTTCGCCAAACATGGTCTGCGTCGCTTTCGGGGGGACCCGGTTGACACGCATGCCTAGTCAAACGTTTAACCTCGGCCACGAAGCGGCTCGTGAAAGCGATCAGCGTTTCTCAGCTTTGCGAAACTACGGAAAGGACTAACGGTGTGCAGAAACAGAAAAAAAAACCAGATGGAAAACTTTTGCGTTCTTTGCACCCAGTTGGCATTTTATAATTTCCTCATGACCTGTGCGTTCGAGGCAACCGAGAGAAACCATCGGACATTGAAATTTATCGTCTCCGAATTACGAGGCCTTTCAATTATCGACGCAAATAACATAAGTCTATCAATTTTGACGATTATCTGACCATCGAATTCCCAGGAAACCTGTTCGTATCTTGAAAATGATTCAGTGTAGACTCACCTTGCAGCCTTCGCAGGTGAACGCGCCAAAATGGAAGCCTGCTGCAGGCTCTCCGCACACCTTGCACTGTTGATTCATCTGCAATAGAAAGATAACGACCGTGTTTGAATTCGTCCCGAGAAAAAGATTCGAAGGAATACATCTATCGACTCGGCGAGTGCAACGCGCCTGGCCAGGACTCGTTGCAACTCTTACGATTACGGGCTTCCGTTACGGTAAATGACGAAACCGTCCGTTGCTTCGGGGGGGAAACAAAATCGATGTCGCCAGCCGAGTAACTCGCTCGCGTATATTTCAAACGTTCGACGAAATCACAATGCGAACCTTATCGCGCGTCCACGACTGATCGCACCGATTGAGAAAGAGAAGAAGTCTGGTTACGCAACTCGCCGGTTAGCGCGGTACGCGCGAATCGCTGGATCGTGGCAAAGCGGTGCGTGTTACGTTCAACGAGCGGAAAACCCTCCGGTGCACTTGTTTCATCCATCCGTCTCACTCTCTCCCCGTTCAGCGATTCTTCATTTCTGTCCGGCCGATTCTTTTCGCCTTCTTTGGCCGCTCGTCCAGAAAACGGATTGCGGCCACGCGGTCTCGTTTTCACACCTCGCCGCTTCCTTATTCACCCGCTCCGCTGTCTCTCCGTTCCGCGCTCGTAAAATCGTAAGACTTTTGCATAACGATATCTCAGGTAATACCGCGTTGGAAATTCGTCTACCGTGTCGTGATCGAGTTTTCGTAAAAAGTGACTCCGCGTCGCGATTCTCTTTTTCTTCGCTCGTCTTTTTTTTTTACGACCGCGTCTGCATAGTGAATTACAATGAAGGTTGGAGAAGGGAATATAGGACGAATAGTAGTGACCCACATACGTAGCCCGAGGGCAACTCGCGCCGTGTCACCTGCGGCGACTTTCATACATGACAGACTGTCGCTAAATGGGAAAGTAAATCTCAGCTAATGGAAGAGACATCGATTGTTTGATCAACGGAGTCTCTCTTTCCTGACCTACACCCCACAGTCGTTGACACTACTCATTCCCGGGCTCGCACGATGCCTCGACGTGCCTACGCGTCCGTTTTAATTCCGCGTCCGATTCTGTTCTGTTTGGCCACAAACCCGCGGTTTTCTCCTTCCGCGACTTTCTTGAGTTCACGCGTATGTCACGGTATTTAATACATCTGTTATCGGGCGAATTGGCCGGCCGACGAAACACGTTCAGGTGAAACGATCGTTTTCTACTTCGAAAACGGAGAGCGAGTTAAAAATAGAGAGAGACACCTGATCTGTTCACAAGATTGTGCTAACAGTATTGCTACAGAGCATTTTCGAATCGTGCGGAAAAACTGGCGTATCCGCGTGAGGCAATCGTCGCGGTTTGCTTGTTGGACCTCGACGATTGTCCTCGCGAAATCGAACGCTGCGACGGAGTAACGGACGGAGCTCGAGAGAGAAAGATATGAGCGGTTAATTGAATTTAAATGACGGTGTATTCTCGTTAAATATAGCCTCCAGGTCTGGTTGATATTTCAAGACGGGATGCGTCGCTCGTTGCCTATATTGGGCTCGGCACAGGGATTGTTCTGCGCTATTAATTACCGATAGATGCCGGCCTCTCGAGAATCGATCGGCTCGCGAAGTCCCGGGTTAGACACTTGACAGTGCACGCGGCCAAGGTATCGCAACCCGGACTGATTGCAGGTGTGCATCCGGCGAGCCATTCGGGGAGGTTCCCTGCATACTCGAGCGTTTCACGTCGAATGCGAGTTGCAACGTTTAAATCGTATTGTTACGCTCCCGCGTGTCGCAACGGATATACAGTTTTACACGGCGATACCCGTGACTCGTGGTCTTAATAGAATATACGCGACGGCGAAAAGAATGATAGATGGTACGACGTTCTTCTAACAAATGACTTTTAATTACGGCCTCTCCGTCGGCACAATAAAACTGCTGATTAATTAAGCCCGGTCTAACGTTTGCGCCGATATAGGATTCTGTTTAGAAGTTACTTAGCGAAATTACCGCCGCGCCACCGCGAGTCGTTAATGGTCGTACAATGCTCGTTCGAGGGATAATTATTTTCGAGTAAACGCGAGGACGGCTCAGAGATTGATAACGGGAAGCGTCCTTCGTCGTTCGCAGGAACGAGTGAATCACAAAAGAGAGAAAGTTCTGTTATAATGAGAAGCCTATCGAGAGGAATTCGAATGAGTAGAGGCCGTCGAGAGACGCTCCTCTTCGGTATGTTTTCATACGATCTCACCTTCGCGGACGGTAATGATCGTCGTCAAGATCATCGTCGATCGCCAGGAGGCGAGATCGAAGCAATTGTTGTTGCGCTACTCGATCGTAGCCTAGCCGTGAGAATCGTAACGAGTGTTCGCGCGGCTCGTAACTTTCAGCGCAATCGTCTCCCCCGCCAGTTCGCTCGATCATCGTCTCGATTCTACGTAAAGACGTGGAACGGGAAGGTTCGACTGGCACCGTGGCGCGTTCGTACGATTCAAAGGGATCAATCGAAGTTCCTGCGCTGCCGCGCCGGTGATTGTCCTCCTTTCTAGAGTTGACCTTCTCGATAAAAACACCTACCGCGCTGCTCTTCCGCTCGGTACCTTCCTCCGACACATGCACGCGCCGAAGCGACGGACGGTGGATTTTGCTAAAAGCGACCAGTCACCATCCGCGTCCAGCATTAATTAAACGGTGACACCGTCCGGTCGGAGGCGAGGTTTCGTGGATTCTTTCTTCATTTACATGCCGCGTGAAAGTCTGCCGCGCGATTTGTTTTAGCGGAACTATTTTAAATGACCGACGTCTCGTTACTTTCGTCGCGGCACGTCTCCTGACTCCGGCACGACAATAGAATTTTCCTCTATCCACGAGCGAGAGACTGCGGAACTCGGTTTAGTTCCGTTTTCCAGACTTTTTAGCGTGGATGCTTTACGACCTGTACTCCCCCTCCCCCGAGACGCCCGAGTCGGTTACCCTCTTTTACTCTCCTTATGTTTGTCGACTTTCAAGCTAGGGATTACGAAAAAAATTACGGTTTTTTTTACCTCTGGACTAGTGACCGTTACTTCACTTTTTATTAGCGGAAGACTGCTTCTCGGGCTCGTCTTTACTCGAGAACTAAAGAAAAGCTGGAGCTGACCAAAAGCGGTTCGACCTCGGACAGGTCAGTTTTTTACTGCTTGCAACTCCCAGCCGTAATTATCAGGGACAAATCGTACTAAAAAGCCGCTATATTTTACGTTTTTTTACCAAAGATTCTTGCTTATCCCAAACATTTTGGAATGTCGCTTGAAGAGGTCGAGCCTACGTAAATATAGAGGGTATCCGCGAAAGGATGGGCGCAGCGAGTTTCGTAAGTTTTTTTACGATTACGAGCCTCTTCCGTGTCTTCCGATCTCATCTTCGCGGCGCGGCGCGATCCAGTTTGCGGAGAGCTGCTTCCGGTGTTTCGAAACGAAACAGCGCGGCGGCGTTCCGGAACGCGTGCGCCGCAACGACCGGCCTTCGCGCGATGCAACCGTGGACCGTTTGTTTCCGATGCTATTATTCTATCGCTGTTCGATAGCCAGTTCGTTCTGATTCCTATCTAACTATCGCGCAATGCGCTCCGTGTACCGTATGCTATTGTGCCCGACCGTCAAATATATGCTCGGACAGGAACGTAATGCGACGCAATGCACGTAACGTGCAGTCCTCGTTCTCTTTCCAACCACTGTATCTAGCTCTAAATCTCTAGCACGATTTCGCCTGGCCATATAATACGGGCTCGTTAGCAGGATATTTACAAATGACACATCTAGAAATTATGCCTCTCGTTGAAACCCCTGTTTCATTACCCGCCGTGATTCACAGTGGGAATATTCTGCTCCGATATCGTTAAAATCGAAGCAGATACGATCTCGCGTTGCGGAACATCTAGTGAATCAAATAATTAGCCTAATCACGACGCCCGAAGGCCTTCGGAGTGCCGCGGCGACCTTATCGCCGCGCGCCGGTGAATTCTCGTGTCGGACGTACGTCGGTATCGTCGAAATCTTGTCGAACCGTGACGATTTTCGTTTTGTGTCACGATCAGAGACAAAGAAATCGGTCGTCGTCGGCGGCACGCGTTCCAAATTGCGAAACGCGATCGTCCTTCGGTTCTTCTCCTCGACTCGTAGATGTCATAATGCTGGTTGATCAGTTTCCACTTAAACGCGAGAACGGACGACTTCGCGGAACAATACAGAAACTAGTTCGAGGTAAATAAACGTGTTATGTGTGGGATTCGTTTTTTTATTGACACTCGGTGACAGTTGCGACTTGTAAACTACCAACTGCCTAATTTGGGAACGTTTCGAATATTCGATTGTTCGTATTTCGCGAATCAACATACCTTAGAACGTCGGGACGATTAATGCTGCGCGAAGTTCATCAAAGGGTGATCGATGAATGCTCCGCTCCTTGTGTCACAGCAACCAACACTTTATCACCATGATAGTTGCGAACAGATCCGACACTGTCAATCACTCGGAGGGAATCGTCGAAACGTCACGTGTCGGGAATCCCGTGTTGATCGAAGCCGAAAATTCAGTCGATACCTGGTGCACTGACAAACTCACTGAGTCCTCTTGTGAACAACATCAGGCGTAAATAGAGATTGATGTTAACGGTCCACGATTCTTGATCGGTAATTAGTCCACTCCGAGGTGTCACTTGAATTTTCTTCGAGAATCCTCGTAACGAAAACAAGATCACTGTTCTGTCCGATCGCACTCGCCCGAGTGTCTGTTTCTACTCGAGCGTCTAAAGGACACGCCGCGTAATTATTCCTCGGTTCGATCGTATAACGGTGGAGGTGTCGAGCGAACAACAGGAAAAAGAGTTAAGAAGATGAAGAAGATTCTTGACGCGGCGATGACCGTTAGGTGAATGACTTTGGAAGGCGAGGGTGTCCACGTCGATTGTTGAATCAGCCCCCACCTCCAATTATTTTCTGCGGTCCCACTTCGGCCGTGCCGATCGGTCGGTTCGCTCGCTCGCCCGCTAGTCTCGAGAGCTCGCGCGCTCTCGTAAGTATACTTCGAATGGGCCTTATGGGCACACTGTGCGCCGGATCAGCGGAGAAGCATGCAGGATCCATCCGGGGCACAGGTGGGCTACGGGTCCTCTCTCGGTCTCCTTGGGTGGGGAGTTCTTACCGGACGACCGGAGGGATCCACCGAGCCCGCGAGGTGGGAGCACAAGGGAGGGGCCTTACTGTTCTATCCCTCTCTTCGCCTCCCTACCTCCTCCTTTACCTGGACACCTCCTACCCTCTCGAGGTGAGATCTGCTGGACTCGAGATATGTAAGCGCGCGGTGAAGCTGACGAGATCGATAACGATCTTGCGGTCCCGAGCACTTTTTCCACTCCCTCCTCTTTCACCGGCTTAGCCTCGACCACACCAGAAGCTCTTGGTGGGGCAGTATTGTTCTCGTTGGGACTCTGCTTTACTTGCATCTCGTTTCTTCCATTCTTATGTACTTACGCAGACGTACAATGATTCGTCCATTTCACAAAAAATACACTTAAGGTCAATCATTTAGTCTCGTGATGTTTCAATTGCTCTTTAGGAATTTTTTACGAGGCTATATAAATGTAAAAATTTTCTTTTGGACTCCGGTTACCCAGAAACTAATACATTTATAATAACAATTTTATGGCAAGATATTCCCTTAGCTGAAATCGGCTAGCGATTTTAAGGACAATTGTTCTTAACCATTCTTGTGAAATAATTGTATGAATTTTCATTAATTAAATGTTTATGGGCGCAAAGTGTTTTAAGCCATTAAATTGAAAAGTCATTTTATCGAAAGGTCATTTTGGTCATTACATATGTTGTATATGATTAACGTAATGTGCATTTTAGTACTCGAGACTATGATTTCGAAAAGTTGTATCTTCTTTCATTAATTACCGTAGGTCAGTCTTTGGGCAGCGAAGCGATTAGACGAGCGCTTCTTATCAATATAACAATTGAGAACGATCACGTGTTTTTTATTCATAGTTACAATTTTTCTTGTCAACAATGTAACAATGGTAATGGCAGCGAACTGAGTTCGAGCAGTTTGCAAAACACTCGTAAAACTGCTTTTTATGATAGAAATGCAATCGGTATTGCAAGGGTAAAGCGTGCACGTTCCCCTTTTGTCCAAGGTCGTTCAGGCTAGTCCATCCTAAAGTCCTACCTACGTTCCCAGTAAAATTGAGGGTTTCCAAGATAACGACTAAACTCGACAAAGACTTACCACTAGCCGTGGGCCAAATATTGAGGAATGGTTGGTATTGTTTTGTGTGCGGAAAGAGGAAAATATCCTGAAATAATGATGATGGTCAAGGAATCGGTTAAATCGGTCTCCTAGGTAGTTTAAGGTTCCAATTAAAATGGAATATGTACACAGAAGGGTAGCAAAGAAATTCTAGAAACCGTTGTAAAATATATTCGGAAAACTGCGTTTCTCGGCGTCTATTTTTACGACAGGCTTTCCACTAATCTTTATGGTCGCGAACTGTCGCCTGGTCGGTAAAAAGTGACCCGTAGTGCTTAAAAAAATGGCCTACAATCCGACCGAAGAATGATTTAAAAATCACTACAGCTGACCGTCCTTTTTTCATTTTTTTTAGCGTTTTTCCGCGTCCTCGGGGAATTTCGGTAGTTTCTCTTTTATGCTAAGACATCTTTGTCTCAACAGCTGTTTTCACCTTGAACAGGAAACGGTTGTTGCCACGAACGAAGATTTTAGTTTCGTGAAAATTCGATCTATCGTCATTGCGTTTTTTAAGCCGCTTAGCTGCGATTAATTAATCTCTCAGCATTTGGCATCAATAATAATAGATATCAACGATCAATGATATTTTCTTTTTTATAAAACAATGACAACGACAGATTAAGCTCAAAATTTTACGCGTTGTTTTGTATAAAAAGTTGAATATAAAAATTTGTTTGTAAAAAAAAACATGTGAAATTTTAACCTCCACGAGTTACTACGTCACGTAATGACGTATCAACGGTGACGGGTAATTATGCACTTTTTGACCTTTCCGCAACATAGTTGCGAGAGATTGAAACGGGGGATTATCTTACTGACGAAGCGATCGCGAGGACGAGACACGCAACGCTAATCACGAATGCAACGTTTGTATCATAGGTGCCGCCACGTGCACCAACTCCGAGAAATTCGTCTCCCCGGTCCCCATTCAAACGAGCTAATTAACACTTTTTCCTTTATCCGCTACGCTGGACTTCGACGTACGATTGTGTTCATTCCCAGGGTAGCGGAGAATTCTCGGCGCCCCGGCAAAAACGCGAGATCCTACGCGAGCTACGTCCACGGACGATCAATTAGGGAAACGAGTCGACGGAATGCGTAGCGATTATTCTTTGCCGCCACAGAATGTCAATTCCGCGTTTAGAAATTCTCTCATCGACAAATTATTATACGATGATTCTTCGTTATTGGAAAGAAATTTATCTGACGATCTAATCGTTTGTTTTATATGTATGAGACTGCAGAAATAGGATCCATAATCGTGTCGTAAATTATTATATTATACAGGGTGCTCCAGAAAAAGTGTTAGAGCCGAAGAGAGGTGATTCTGTAACTGTTTCTGAACAACAACTTCCTTTGCCAAAATGCATAGTGAGGCACTGTTTTTGAATTATGAACGAAAAACACTGACCAATAAGAGCGCGCGTATGGCCCGCGCTATGCCACGGCCGAGCATCACGTTTCGAGCCAACCAACCCGTGGCTGGGCGCGGGCCCTACGCGTATTCTCATAGGTCAGTGTTTTTCGTTAATAATTCAAAAACCATGGCTCACTTTGTATTTTACTAAAAGAAATTGTTGTTCAGACACACCTCCAGAATCACCTCTTTTCGGCACTAACACTTTTTCTGGGACACCTTGTATATTGCAATAGAGATTGTTATAAATATTGATGGACAATTTTTATTTGATTAAGAACGAAGCTCGCAACCGGCTCGTTGGTCTAGGGGTATGATTCTCGCTTCGGGTGCGAGAGGTCCCGGGTTCAAATCCCGGACGAGCCCGCGGAAACACTCTACTTTTGCAATTATAAAATCTGATACAGTGATAATTATACTATATTGAAGTTCGTTCAACATTTTGTTCACATTGAGACAATATGAAACGATAAGATTGAGATAAAACATTTACTTAGACCAAGTTTTTAAGAAGACTACTCCGTCTGTGATTTTCACTTTTGTACCCGTCTGATTCGAGCGTATATTAATCTGGACAATGCTTTCCCATGGTTTTCCATTTAATTTCTTCACAAATTAATGCAGTCGGAGTGTTGCCAATGATCATTGCAAAAGTACTCCCGTAAATGAGCAGATGCATCAACTTTATCTAATCAAACTCGCAAGTCACCGTACTTCAACTACGACTCGCCTTTTTTTTCTTCCACCGTCAATGCGATTTGATAATGAAACCTGTTTCGAACTCAATTTCCTCCGTGAATATTAAACCCCGCGCAGTCTGTCATTTCTAATAAACGTGGCAATATCAATAAGTCACACAACTTTCGAGCAATCATATTATTAATATACAATCCGATTTAACATCAATACTGATTTCTTAATCAGAGAATTTTTATCAATTAATGTATTGCATATTATAACTTCTTCACGGAGAATGCGTCTTGATTATCAAAAAATAACAAAGAGTAAAACAATTACTGGTTCTTCTAAACCAAAGATTCCCAACAGGGTCGATAGTCGAATCAGACTCAAAAGAGATTCTTCTTACCTAGTCGAAGTAGACATTTTGATGATTTAATTAAAATCGAACTTCGGTGCAATTCTTGAGTCTGTGAATCCCTTTTATAGGCGAACATTTTCGTAACCTTTTCTTATACGCGTTCAATTGACTTCGAAGTCCATGAAGGACCACCTTAAATCGTGGCTGATCGATCGCGAATTCGTTAATGCGATGACGTGAGTTCTAAAAGCATTGAATTCTGTTATTCTGTCCATCGAACGTCTACAACGTTCCGCGCTGGCCCGTTGCGACAATCCTCTCGCCGTGTAGTGAGGGAAATAAACATATAATAAGAAGACGCGTGTCCCCGAAACTCGTTTTATTGCCGAGCCTTTGCTCTCGGTTCTAAAGTTTGAAGGATTTTTACGAAGGCCATCTCGTTATGAACGTCGATTCGGCCACCGATGACGATAAAATCGTTGGATCGACGTTTTATGGAAAACCTTAGCATTAACGACGGGATAAAAGTCTATTTTTTCGCGATAAACGTATCCCGCGGTGAGATAAGAGAGCAGCGAGACACGACCGAATCGCTTCGGCATACTTAGGTTTGTTTCACAACGGTTATGTTACGTCCATTCGTATTTGCTGTGTAAACAATTTGAATAACGCGTCGCCGTCTCATCTCCTTTTTTCTCTCTCTTTTTCGTCGCCACTTTACATAACGAAATAGCTCCCGGCTATTGTGCATCGGCGACGGCGTCCGCGAATCCGCGTGACCAAGTACAATCGTAGTTAATTCGAGGCAGAAGTTTCGACACCTGACATCAGGCAGACGCGCGAGCGATAAAAAGCGGTCAGAAAAAAGTCCACGGGGCTTGTTACACAACGATTCGGACGCGTGAAACGAGCTGATGCGAAGGGGGTCATCCTTGTTTCTAAAAGTGAACGTTTGGCCAAAAATGTACGGGCCACAACGTCCCGCGAGACGAGTCGCAGATTCTTTCATCGTGTCCGAAACGAAAGAAACCAGGATGCAGCTTCTATCCGTTAAGTCTTTTTTCAGGCCCGGGTGATTAAGTAATACGTAATTAATAAACCATTTCATTCCGATTTTTTATCGTCCACGGGAACACGCTCAAAGTAATTACCGGTCACCCCACTCCTCCGTCCCCAGCCCACCGCGGCGTGTATATACACGTTCGTAATGTTGTCTACATCACATGTACGACAGGGTCAGCCGTAAAATTCTGAACGTGCAATTAGGGCCAAGTCGTTAATTTATTTTTCTCTACGTGTGGCCTACACTTTCAACGCGCCGTCCACCGTCCGTATTGTCCCATTGTACGCGAATACCGCGCGGCCTGGCCTTAGGGTGAAGAAAACTCACTAACGATCGTCGATTAGCCATTGATTTGCCAGGACTAAATTTATTCGTAATGTCGCTCGATATGATCGTGGCGACAAAAAATTAGGATCGAAGGAGGAGGACACAGTGTCGGTGATAGTTCGCCGCAGGGTTATGAAGGTAATCACTAGCGTAACGCGTTAATTAAAATAACGTTGATCGGTGCTCTTTATTGAATATTTAATGCCCTCGGAACCGTCCTTAATAACGTTCTAATACTACCTTTACCCAACCTGCTCAAGTATCGTCATTTTTCTTCCCCCTTTTTTTACTACCATTCCAATTAGAAGCTCACGTTTTTCCGCCGACGAAAGATGCCTCGTTATTTATTACCCGAGCGGCTCGCGTAACGAACAGTTAAATCTCTCTCCGATTCGGCGGGAAAAAATTCACGCACGACCGCACGCTCATTATTACATATGCTCGCGCGCGGATGCGCACCTGCACCTACGTACGAGAGCCCGCTCGTGGTTTGCTCGGCCCGTTCTTCGCGGCCACCTCTTTCAATTACCCGGGTCAGCCGGGAGGTCGATGTCATTTATGCGCTCTGAAGGCTCCGGAGCTCCGGTCGAGCCGATTATACAACGATAATATATCGGCGCGTTGACGTTCAACGGATTTTTACAGACGCGAAAATCCTTCGCTTCGGCCACGTTAGCCGACGCGCATCCGCGGCCGTGTTTCGCGGCTTAACTTTATCGGCCAATTAAACAGCCGCGGTGGAATATTTTCGAGTCAAACACCGGTCGCTTTCGTTGAGACGAGACCGAGTAACGATACCGCACCGGGCCGAATGGAATCTCCATGGGAATCGGGGATCCAACCGTCTTCCCTCGCGCGCTTATTCTTCCCTCCCGCGAGCCAGGAATTTTTGCTGCTTTCAGGAAGAGACCGTTTGTCTCGTCGTTTAGAGTGCCCATCGCGCTAATCATCACGGCAAACGTGGCAATCTAGTTTCGGATTTTTTCTGTGGATAACATCTTTTTCGGCTGGCAAAAGTAGGCAAACAGGAAGCACGGTCGACCTGAACAGAATTCTGAAGTAATTTGTACGCTCGAACGGAAATCTTCCGTGCCTTAAACACAGAACACACGCGTAGAGTGTTTCCCTCGGTTCGGTATAGCGAATAATGACGCTTGTTTGTGCGTTTCGTTACTTTCACCCCGGATCCTTCCCGCGTCTAGTGGATCCCCCGCCGGATTCCTCGGAGTTATATCGTGTCAGGAGTTTAATTAAAGATAGTTCAGCGGGGGGAATCCCAAAGAGAAGTCTCGCTACGCGTATACTGCCATACACAGTCATCGAAGGTAGATCGAAGAACGAGAGAGCTAAAGCATTATCGACAAGTACAAAGTTCACGTAACAATTTCTACACACTGGGTTTTTTTTCTATCATCTTATCAGTAATCATGAGTGAGTAGAATTTGTGAGGTGAACAGAGATTGGGAAGTTTACTATATGCGAGAGGAATAAGAATTTTTGATGAGTCGTACGAGCGTAAGTAAAGGACAGGAATGAGCGGAAGCCAATTTCGAGGCGAGGGTATTTCCGGTACAGAGGATGTGCTCCGGGATGGAGTTTCTCCATCGCGGCATCTTCACTGGCCGAGGTGCGTGGACGAGGTAATGTGGGAGAGGTCGCGGTAGGTCAGCGGAGGTCGTGCACGAGGCACGCATGCCGGAATACAGGGTGCTCGTAAAGTCCCGATTAGAGAAGACTGAGACGAGAGTGTTCGGCACACCGCGTACTCCATTGCATCGCCACCGCAAACGACAGAATTCCCGGAGTTCCAGGCAATATCCGTGAGCGCGCGAGCATCTCTCCACGGTTCGCCGAGGATCCGATACATCGCATCGATCGGGGGGTTTCCACCGTGGCGGGGACCTCGGGGTTAAACGTCGAACGTATCTCAAACAGGGCAAGCGGGGAAGTCGCGCGCACGTAATACGTGTAGAAGACGACCCAGCCAGTTTTGTGATTTACGCAAAGTAATCCCATTACGGGCCGCGTCGCTCGTTAACGTCACTCGTCCCGTCGCGTCGCTTCTACGAAGCTTCGTCGTACCGTTTGCAGTCGCGTCGGTTGAATGCACGTCATCCCGCTGGACGACACAGAATGAAGACGAAATTCATTTGAATGTTTAGTTTGAGAAAATGAGAGAATCTATGAAACGATTCTGTGAGCTGCAGCATTAAGGATAGTTGGAGCTAGGTAGGTGGTCATGCGATGACAGGGCAAAATCGATTCACCGCGATATCTGGTTTTTTTACCTGTTAGCAATGCCTTTCAGAGGCGTTTAACAGTATCGTACGGTCACAGTTAACCGGGGCTCATGGTCGACGGAAATTTTTACTTGGTCCCCGACGATCGGGCGAGTCCCCGTATACGCAAACGTCCGTTTCTTCGACTCGCGCGCGCGTTAACGCTCTGTCGTGGCGAGAGATTTTTCAGCACACGGGTGGTCGCGGCGAACGAGGTCGGGGTAACGAGGTCGTAGAACCCTCGCCGTCTGAAACTCGAGCGATGATTGAATAACGTTAATAACAGCTTCGGCAGCTGTAACTTGGCCGCTCGCGCTTGCACCTCGTAACTTACGACGGGAAGAATCGTTTTTACACTGGACGCCGCGAACCAGGTGGCACTCCTTCTAAACGCGATAAAAATAATTCCGTAACGACGCGACGTCGCTGAAACGTGGTAAGAGGGAGAATGGAGAAAAAAAAAGAATGAAGATGCGACAAGATTCCGCGTCAACGATGCGACGTTTTAACAGCGGCATCTCCTCGTTTAATTTGCCGTCGTCGTTGGCGATTGCTCGTGCCGTACAATGTAATGCGCGACGGGGTTAAAGAGCTTACGGGAGAGGCTATATATATTCCAGTTGGAAAGCGGTTACCGCCTGAATTTTCAGCTGCGCCGCGGCGAACCGTATAACGTTCGGTAATGGTCATCGGACGCGACAGTCGGGAAAAGCATCGTCGAGGTTAATATTTAGCCGAGGCATACCGGGAAAACAAAGTGAAAGGTAGTGCGCCAGCATCGTCATCCTTCGACGATGTTACCACGACTTCGCGCCCCGCGTACACCGCGAATATACACCGTTTATATGGCCTATGAATCATTCAGTGCCGCGATGACCACGTTTAGCCCCGAGAGCTAATTGAAACTTTTATTCGTAATTACGCTTCTCTCTTTCGATGAATTTTTTTTTTCACGCGCGCGTATTCCTCTCTGTAATCGCGGCCCCGGCGTATTTCATCGTTTGTGAAACGGCGACCGTTCGACTCTGACGTGAGCATGTCGGTATCCGTACACCGGAATTACTTCGTACGCTTTACTGGTACTTCTGCAACGGTTGTAACGAGCGAGCAGCGAGCTCGATGCCCGATTTTACTGCCTCGCCGCCGAAAGGCTCGGCGATTAGATCGGTCGTGATTAGCTGCGGCATTTTTGCCGGGAGACGTTTTCAGCTGTCCGCGGGCAATAACCATATACTTTCCCTACACTGTAGCAGGCCTCGGTATCGGGACCCTGCGAGCGTAACGAGGTGCTCGTTCGCACCTCCGCGGAGTCCCGGTATATTCTTTCCGTTTAAATAACTGTTTACAGCCGCGTCGATCTTAAATCAATTTCACGCACGTCCCGCGCGCCCGTAGAGGATCTGCGGACCGTAAACCATCCGGCAAACGATACCCAATTAACCGTGATTAATTAACTATCTACGCGTACGATCGTTCCGAATTCGGCCGAGTTAATAGATTCCACGATTGTCAATCCGCGGACGGGATTCATCGTTCGCCATTAGTTACGATCTTTAATAGATTGCGATGCAGATAATGTATGCGTGGAAGCTAACTGTGCTACCACTGTGATGAATTATTACAACGTTTAACATCCGCGGTCGATCCATTCCGAAAAATCCTTCCGCGAGTAATAAACTCCGTGGTTACGCTCGAGAGATGAACCGTCATCTCCTGCTTCTCGCTGCTGATCGTATTAGCTGGATTTCGCACTTTGACCGCTCATCGAGTCTGCCCGGGCACGGAGCGAGATAGAGATATATATCGAGCCACACGGTCAAGGCTCCTCGCAGCTACCCCCGGTGAGGTCTTCATTGGCTACCGCGACATTGAGGAATATTCCCCTCTGCACCTATCCCGTGGTTTCCTTGAGGAATAGCCTCATCGTACACAGACCGAAGCGAGTCAGAGCCGATGCTAATCACTCGAGCGCCGCAACCAAAGTTACATTATCCGGCGCGAAAAATAAAAGGAGCTCCGGCTACTCTCGCCGCTTCATTAGCATACGCGTTCTCTCTCTCTCTCTCTCCCTCCCTCGCCCTTTCCCTCCGTAGAGCCCTTTCGTATTTACGGCGCGCTCGTCATTAGTCCGAGACGCGATTAATAATTGCCCGGGACGGTTTAACAGTCGAATGCTTATTTCTTCATCGTGCGTGCACGCGGCCCGGTACCTCCGTCTCCGTTCGTTCTCGCGTGTACGCGAAACGCGTTGCCGTTAGGCCCGCGAATAATCACCGGTAATTAGACCGTGGAATCGAGGCATCTTTATCACCCACGACCGCGAGATTATCCCGGTCGTTTAACGTCGCGCCGCTCTTTTTGTTCCCGGCTACATTTTCATTACGGCCGACATTATATTTCACTCGCTCGGTACCGGCGGCTGCGTAATTCCAATTGAGATGGATCGTACCGGTCCCGTCTACCGTGAACATTTTCCAGCCTGATCGATGCATTGAAACGTCTCGCGGATAGACGGTTCGAGTAATCGGAAACAGCCGCGGTAAGAAATAGGGTAGGTCTACCATTTGTGGCCAGTGTCTTACTTATTCTCATATATTAAGTATTCTGGTTTCAGTAGAATGAATATACGTCCAGAATAGTGGTATTTTGGTATCATTGTCTATTTCTTTTTACTGCCCCATTATTTTCTAAGAGCATGATTCTAGTTTTTTACGTATTCATTTCACATAATTTGTACTGCTAAGGATTTTACAAGAATATTAACTGTATCACAAATAGTTTCGAAATTAGATGCTGATCAAAAATGGTACAACGAGACTGGAATTGTATCATTTTTGCCCAGTAGTTGAAGCACATACAGAAGTCTTGCTTTCATATCGAGAACTATAGTTCCTGAAAAAACAGCTAATCGCACTTTTGTGTGTCTAAGCCCGTATCTATTCTAGTAAGAGAATAGTATAATTCTGTAATGGGATACGTAGCGTTTAATAAATTCGCGCGTTCGATGGTCGGAGAATTATGGCAGCTCGCGGTTACGTCAAGTTTAGAAAGATTATCCGTAGATCTCGGGTAGGACGAATTAAGTCGGGATTACGCGTCGTTCGATCATCGCGAAAACATATTATTATTAAGCTTCTTCGATACGATACACCGTGTCGACGAAGTAGCAGTTTGTAAAGGCGTCAGGTTTCTCAATTACCCGTTGCGTAACTTTTAATTACGATATGCCGCTGCAGCGTGCGATAATTCGTTACAATGTCCGTTCTCTCTTTCTCTCTTATTCCTCGTGACCAACGTGCAACCGGCACTTACACGCGAAACGATGTGTACCGAGCCGATGAATTCGGGTAACATTGATCGTAAAAGGATACCGACGTCTAAATACCATTAGCGATTCTCGCGATATAAAATATGATTGGATAATCGTCCGAGAAAAATAAGGAATACCTCGTTTCGACAACGAACGGTCATCGTATCTTCTCCGATGTTTCTTTGAAAAAGCGTGTTCCAACGATTGTGAAACCGCGCCAGGACGTAGAGAGTGCGACGCGGCGCGAGAATTCATAAATTACATCCGAGGGGAACGGCTTATTAAAACCCATGCGCATATTTTATTACGTATCGCCGTGATCCTCATAGACTACAGAGGGAACAGGCACCTATCTACGTCGTGTGATATAATATCGTCGACCACGAAAAGGTCCATTCCGCTGAACCGTTATACCTAGATAGGCGCGGCAGTCGGTTTTATAAACGCGCCTCCTCTTCGTCTCGCCTTTCTCCTCTCCACGAAATGGCGTTTTAATTATTACCTGGCGCATTAACCCTCGCGAACCCGTGGCCACGCACCTGCACAGAGGAGCGCGTGCCCCCTCGCGTGGGCGCACGCGATTCGGCCGAGAAGATTTCACGTTTCTCTGATTCTCATCGCACTTTTATCGCCCACTATATATTTCCGGAATGACGCGCGTATGAAGCATTTGCTCTTTGAAAGCTCTATTTCTAGAGAGACGTATGTCTTTAACGATAAAAGATTCTGTTCGGAGGACATCGTTTCCAAACGTTTACTCGATGTTCGCGAGGAACGCGAGACAGGTTTCGAGTAAAACGCGAAACAAGCAACCGTCCTGTTTCCTGCCGGCAATTACACGATCATTGAATCCGCTAACCGTCGACTATGTTAAGCAGGTCGCCAATAAACGCCCACGCGCGATTGCTATAGCGGTTGCACGCGCGAACGATCGACGACACCTTCCGAAACGTCGTTCGAACAACGCGAGAGTCGTAAAGTGATTTAAAGTGGCTGCGACACGGGGACGGCGTAGCGGATCTACGTCCATCGGTGGGACAGTCGTACCATTTATTAGAATACCCTTTTTTCCAACGCGGATAATCGTTCCTGGCCGGAGATAGGCTCGTTCCCAGGGAGTCCTAGGCGCGGTTCGGAATGGTAGCGGTTGAATGGAACACTTCGGACATGAGCTTGTTCGTTCCGAAAGAAGTCCGCGAGACGGAGAACACGGTGGTCCGTGGCCGATGCAAAAATGCAAATGAGCCAGCTCGGCCCATATAGCGGGCGTGCGTAGTGGGTCACATTAATCAGCCAGGACCCACCGGCCAAATCACTCGCTTCTTAGGCCTCCCTTTTGGCCCATCCTTTACTGACTCTTTCGGCTACCACCCCTTACCCCTGCTGCTCGAGGAGTGTCGCAAATATTATCGCGAACCCGGGATTCTGTACGACCGGTTCTCTCCCGGGCTGTCCCTTTTTCTCGAGATAATGGCAGCGAGTTTAAAACGACCGGACCGCCGCGCCACGCACCGTACGGTTGTTCGTCTCTCGACGCGAATACTTTTGTCTTCCGTCCCCGGCCAGTTTTGTAACTATTTGTTTCGACCGCGTCCTCGAATTCTTATTTCCTCGCCCGAGATTCCATCGGGAGGATACCAGTTCGAGAGGCACGAGCCTCCTATTCCCCGATTTCGAAAGAGAATCCTCGAAATCGTCGTACCATCCTGTGCTCTTCGATCGAAGCTGAGACGATGTTCCGCTCCTGTACGCGCGGGTTTCCGAATTTCGGTGTATCGATTATACGAGCAAATTATCAGCCCGATTGGAAGAGTCCGATTAAAGGGAATCTCTGGTTCACCGCTTGGTCACGGGTTCGCCGCTCCACAATCGTCGAATGGCGCTTACACGGTGCTCACGCATGCACACCAACGAGCCACCGGCCACGAGCAGGTTGTACTTACAGGAGACCGTATTCGGCGCCACTTAAGCGCCGACAAACTTATCCGTAACTACACCACCGGATCGACTCTCTCTCGCTCTCTCTCTGTTCGAACCACTCTTGTCCGGCAGTTCGAACCACGGAGCAACATATCGAGAGCAAACGGCTCTTCCGGAAGTCTTATATGGTAGGCGAGTTAACTACGGACTCGGACTGCGTCGGGAATAACTCCGGGGCAATGGGCCCCTGGCGAGTATCGAGGCGCAGTACCAGTCGCAACGCTGGAAATCAGGAGAGAACGAAAATGATGCTTTAACGAAGCAATAACGTAGGCAAAGAAAGGGTTATAGACTCGTAAGTGGCCACTTAAGCGATGGTAAATGGGAGCTTCCACGTGTAACGGTCCTCCGTTCGAGCTTCCAATTGCCGGATCGAAAAATCGATCCCGATCATTCGCGCTATAACTCTTCCTACGGTTCCTGCGTACCATGCACACGGTGTTCTATTTCGAACAAATTAACACTATACTGGACAGACGTCACGAACGAGAAACGATCGACTAAATTCGAAGTTGTAGACGAAGGTGTTACAAAATACGTATAAAAACAGATCGAAAGAAAGGATGTAATTTCTTCGTTTGACGCTCTTAAATATTCCAAATGTTCACACAAGTTACGTTATTCCACACGATCTCCTTGTAGAGTCTTTGGCTCGGCTAGGAGCGTTTCCCATTCGAGACAGGGTATCGCTATTTCTTCACACGGTGTGTCCTGCGCGTAAAGAATCCGTAGCATCGTCCCATTATTCCCATTCGCCTCGCGAAACAAAGCGCGCCTTTTCCCCTTAATAGTCGCAGATCTGATTGCGATTCCCTGCGAGCTCGTTTCGCCGCGTTGCCTCGCTGGCAAACGATTATTCCAAAAAAGTCCCTCCCGATTACGCGCATTTAATAGGCTCGGACTCGAACGGTAATTGCGAGGTTAACTGATTTTTAATGACGGGTCTGTCGATTGCTACTGCGACCGCGCTTCTCGTCCTTCTTCATGCTCCACCTTCTTCCTCCTCTTCTTTTTCCTCTCGTTCCGTCTCTGCTCTCTTCTCATTCGTGATCCTCTCTCACGAACTCTACGATTCCTCTTCGCGTCCGGACCTCCTCTTATTCCATATTCCCTTCCAACGTTTCGGTTTTTTCGGCCGCGTTTGGCAGAAACGATCGTTACCCCGGCCTGCAACCGGTCGCGTATCGTTTATTAAATCGTGTTACGAGCTTTTAATATCTTCTACCACCGTCAGAAGATACTAGACCGCACCGCGTTGTTATTACTTTCTGAACTCGGTTCGATACATCTAAACTTAAATATTTCCTTGTACAGGAAGTGAACTGTAAAGGTAATCGGCTATTGTTCCTCTCTTAAATAATATCGCATCGTACACTGTATCGTTCTTGAGATCGAAGAAGATGCCTTAAATAAGATAATAAATTTACAATCTGCGGCATCATCTCTCGCGACAACATTTCAGCACGTCATTTGCTATGGGAGATTATTGCCTACGAGCACTAAACTCGTTAGGTACCCCACGAGCTATATACCAGGCATATACGTGCATTTGCCATTTCTCGAACTTTTAACGCAAACCCCGGCGATTTACTATCTAACGAGGCTATTTGCGATCGAGCAGAGAAAAGAGAGGGAGGGAGAGAGAGAGAGAGAGAAATAACAGACTCAATAAACGCTCGGCCCTCGCAGGACTAAACTATCCGCAAAATATCGTTCTTCTATATCTTTAACAAGTTCTCTGTCCATAATCACCACTCTAACTTCGCCAATAAATACGGAGAGTCGAACGACGCGACGCGATGTGGTTACGTAATCGTTATTGCAACGCCGATGTCGATGATTACTCTCTAAATTATTAAAACATCCTCCGCTCTATGGTATATGGACGACATAGCATAACATTTATCACCTGCCTTCTTTTTTCGAATTATTTATTTATAAAACTCGCATCAACGACAACGTCATTAGCCACCATGCTTACATACATCATATTTCATATTATTCTATAAACTAATTTAACACATCTATATTTTATATTATGTATATATATTTATCATCCGAGGCTACCAATGCACATTTGCATCGTCTCCCTTTCGATAATTTCAATTCTAAGGAGAGTGAATTTTAGTTTTCATTAGGAACTAACAACAGTTTTTTTACCAAGTTTACTTGCAAACACAAATCCATAATTTCTCGCTAATCCAATAGTTTCTCATCGCATTTCTGCAATTTATGTCAGACATGCGGAACGTTAACCGTACGTTCAGGATTTAGCTCTGCGCGCTGGGAAAACTTGGCTCGTTGCTGGCCGACCATCGACCGAGTATAGTCGGACGATACTTGTGCAGGGCAGACGATAGGTATCAAGGTTTCGTAATGCAATTATCATTACGTAGCGTCCGCCGGTTATAGCGTTCTTTAATCGGCGTGGGCGTTCTTCGTAGGAAGTCGAGTAGATCCGTGACTTTTCAGATCGTCGGTTCGCACGATACTTTCGGCCGTGACGGTCACCTACTTCTCCTGTTTTTCCATATTTTTTTTTTTGCGTCCATAGAGAACGCGAAATCATCGCTTAGGATGGTCATTAGAACGACGGTCGTAAGTCGCTTGTTGATGGTCGTGGTCTACATTCGTTACGTATGTAGGTACGTACCAGGCTCGCTTATGTCGTTCATTGTTTCGAAGGATACGTAACGTGGAAGGGGGGAGGCAATTATACGGCACGCCAGGATCGAGGATAATAATAATCGGTAACTTGAATTGTATATTATGGTAATTTATGTGGCGTTAGATGAACGATGGATAACAATTTATTTGTTACGAGCTCGGCGTTGCCTGCGAGACGGAGCTCGTTAAGTGAATAAGCACATTTTTCGTTTCCGTAGTGTAAAACACTTTAAAATAAGAGAATGATGGAGCTTCCACACAATTTGTCAAAGTGGGTGGCTACGTAAGCGTGCACGGTATTGAACACGCGCGTTATAGCTACAACTCGCTGCAATCCGGTTGAAACAATGGACACGGACAACGACATTGCAAACCTCCCAGTTTATTGTCCCAGGCTAGATTCTAGACTTTTACGTCGTCGCGGGAGACGCATTAAGGAATCAAAATAAATATTCCTCAACGTGGAGTATCGTAAAAGCGACGACAACCGCCACGGCAATGCGATTGCGAAATGTCTCATTCGATGTGGAAGGAAATTCTCCTTGGGAAGCGAACGATAGCGTCCGACTCGTGTGGGTACGACAATGGTGCCGGAAATGATTTTCTATTTTTTTTTCTTTTTCCTTACCTCGCCGCGTTGCATCGACGCGAGCTTTTTCGCGCGGTGAATTAAGACCGTGGACAGCGGCTCGAGATCGTTCGCAGCGAAGGGAGAGAAAGGATGGCTCCCGACAATGTAACGGAAATCGCGGCTAATACGTTGACACCCATGCACGTTATTACCTTAATGTAGCTCGTTGACCACGGCTAGGGTCCCGTCGCGTCGTCGTCGTCGTCGTCCTCTGCTCCAATGGCCCATTCAGACGGCAAGGCGAAGAGGTCCGAAATCCGGTCGCCGGAATGAGCCATTGTGTCGCCACAAAATGCACCGAGTGTCCTTAACAAAGGAGTCGCTCGCTGCTACCGTGCGAATAAGTTGCGACAGGACAATTGTTGCACCCATGAAGAAGCATGGTGATGCAAAGTGGAACGCCGAAAACAGAACGAGCAAAAGGAGTCGAGGGCAGCCTATGGATTTCCATTCAGTTATCCTGTTTCGCTGTAAAAGTATAAAGAGTATTCGCTGCCACTCTATTGTCAGTAAACAGTAGTTACAATCTTTACCATTGGCAAACTGTATCCTGCTAACGAAGAGGGTTTCGTCGCCTATTAATTTTGCTGCAAGTCAAGAAATTGATACTTCAAAGCTTCATTTAATAAATAATTAACCACCTCATCCATGTTAAATTTGTTCAAATTATAAATTACGCTTAGTGACGATTTAGTTCAGATTTTTTTGTTGGCAAAACGCTCGTCGATTAAAGTTCGAGGCTTGTAGAAGTGGCTGCTCTTTTTACTTTGTGAGAAACATGCGAAGCCAGTAGTAAAGTACAAATTTCCAAGTTGCATAAAAAGTGTACCAGAAGAATAACCGTTTGGTTTAATGAAGTATGATACGACGTGGATGAAAAAATGGCCCAAGTGCACGAATACGATTAATAAAGCGTGATGATGACCGACTCCGGGTGAAATTCTCGACGTTTACGAGAAGTCCCACCGTCTCGTGCTTGTTAATGCACGAAGAGTGGTGCGGCCGAATCGGTGAACGAAAGGGCGAGACGCGGTTATTAACGCCAGTACACGAACCGGCAATAAAACGAATTTCGTGCAGCGCGTACGTCAGACACCGGCGGGGTATGCAAATGGTGGACAGGCATAAAGGGGGCGAACGATAAAATAAATCGTAGCGGGCGCGCACGCGATTCGGTGCGCGCGGTATATGCGCCGCGGCTCGATACACATTTAAACGACATAGTAGTTGCACGATGAAACTTTATGGATGCTATTAACCGGCACCGTGGCAATGGCCGGAGATGGGAGCCGATAAAGACGTTGTCAGGCACCCCGGGCCAACCCTTCTCCTTTTTCGGGGATCGTCTCTAGAGACCTGCAGCCTTAAACCCTCTTTCGGACGTATCCCGGTATCCTCGCTGACTCGACGCGAACGTTAGTCAGGATTAGAAGGGTTCCTCGGTCGGCCTCGCCTCGAAATTCGTTAGCGCGAAGATGTATTCACAGGATAGGTCCGTTGATGAAGCGAGACACGGCTGAGGTAAGAAAGAGAACGCGAGGAATAGAGCGGTCAGGGAAGCAGGAGAGGGAGGAGGTTTGAGATGGATCTCGGTTCGTGAAAAGGACGCGGCGCATTCCAGCAGATCGAAAGGAAGGCACGAAGGAGAAATATTTAGGGCTCGTCAGCATAATCGCGCTGTTGGGAGATATATTTTATCGCCGGGCCCTGGGTGCACCGTGTAGTCCCGACAGGTGTGACTATTCGAACAGAACCCGCAAGAATAAAACACAGGACCTTCTTTCGGTTCCTTTGCGGCTAAATCTTAACATTTAAAGATCTCCACGTTTTATATTTGATGTTGTTATTACAGTGCTTCTTATGTATCTTGTTTTGCCTGAGAAGTAGCACTAACAATATTCATAGTCAACGTACAATGGAAAGAGTAAGCGTTCTAGGCGGAAAAACTCATGCAAACAAGCAGAGGTACATTATACTGTCTTCCGAGACGTTTGAAATAACAATATTTCAACGTTGCATGATTTTTTTCCATGATTAGAATATGAATCCGTCCTACTGCACGCAGTGGTTCACCCCAAATCCAATTCAGAGTATCTTATACAAAATCCGTTTTGCATAATCTCCGATGGCTCGAACGCGACGAATCTCCAGAAGTGTTAACGCGGCTCTTCGACGCGTATTAATGATACCATTCGATTATACGAGACGAACGTGGCGCGAAATATCGTAATTACTTTGCAATTTATCGTGGTAGAAAATCGGGTTGTTCATCAATCCAAGTCCGAGTCGGAGGACCATCTATCAGCTACCATATGTCGTATCGTCGTACAAATTGTCTCCCATCTCCTACGTGAAACTTTAAAAACACTTAATCGATAGAAAGTGGAAAAATCAATGTAATCTGTAGAATTATGTGCGATCGTGTCGCGAGGATCACGAGCAACGAGGACAAGTGGGACGGAATCCTGGCACTGGTAGATGACCGCTTAAAAAGGTTCAGACGCACGCTGTGCGTACGACAGAGGGAGAAGGAGAAGAAAACAGTCTGGAGAAACTAGTTTCGTCGTCCGCTTTGTCCCTTTCGGTTTCACGGCCGCCCTTCTCGCTTTATGCTCGGTTTCGACCGCAAAACTCGTCCCGGAGCTTTCCAACGCTAATCGACTTAGGTAGGCAAGCATATCCCGTGAGTAATATCATCACATTAACCCCGGGTCCGTCGGTTGCACGCATAAATAGAATCGTCTTTGGACCACGGAGAGGGTTCTAATATAAATGTGCGTGCGCGCGAGCGAGGGGTCAAGTCCTCCGCCTCCCTCGGCCCCCTGGCCCCTTCTTACACGCTAGATTGATACTTTACGCGATCTCAGCCGCGGGAACACGTACGGTGGTCTGCGAAAATGTGCGGGACGATCGTTAAGGCGTGCGCGTGAGCGCGTTTACCGCGAGGTCCCGGGTTGAGTAATTGATTTTAAAGTGTGCGACACTTTATGCCCGATTCGCGAATTACACGCTATTCACGGCGAATCTGCCTCCGCGTGCACGCGATCGGTTCCACGCAGCGAGAGAATTATCGAGGGGATTTAGGGGCTAGAATGCCGGTAGATCTAGAAACTATAAGACTCAAAACAATTCCACACTCACTTGGCATGCACGCATGCAAAAATTAAATTTTTATCCGAGTTCCTTTATTAGATTATTGATGATGATTAGACGAAATATTCTAAAGTCTGTTTTAAAAAAAATTCTGACCACTTTTTTATTTTACCTTGTATTACTTGCATTTTATTATATGTCAAGAAATTGTTCTCCGTGTGACGGTATATATCACAGGATGTTGAACGTTTCGTGACTGATTCGTCACATAGGACATAATCTCAATTACGTACAGATAACGCGCGGGGTGATTCGACTTCCATGGGAGACCACCGCCATAGACGTCGTTAGGAAATGTCACAAATTGGTCCAATTAGTGTTCCCGTTTTCGCGGCGTAACGATCTCGAGAACTGCGGACAGATTGCGGGCAATTAGCCGTTCGATGCGTCTCTCGAGACGCTGCGGAGTGACTCGAGAAAGGCGGAAAAAAGAGCGCCGTGGAACGTGGAACGAGTCGCGCCGAAATGCACAGGCTAATCAACGATTGGCTCAACGGTGAAAGTGTAACAAAAAAAGCGCGGAATGGGGATCGTATGATACGTTATATCTCGCGTAGATCGCAGAGGAATGCCGGTGATTATTGGTCTTAGAAAGGCAAGGGAAACAGCTATCAAACTGTATTTGTCTGATCGTTCGCTCTTAAATGAGCTACACGTAATACTAGCTTTAGTCTGTCGAGGAACATAAAGAAGGGAAACGAGAAATTACATTGTAGGTATTAGAGGAAAAGAATGAACGGGTTCTTAAATTACGCCGCCAATGTAAATATTCTCATAAATTTGTTAGTTTCGTCTAACGTTGCACCGTGTCATTATATTTCGCTCACGCGATCTTCTCCGAAGCAAATGCTCTTCGCTCAGGCCGAGTTCGTTACGGGGAATTCGACGGTTCGTGGCCGGTTAAGTTTGCACCTATTTACCTGCATCGCGTGTTTCCTTGAGCCGGCCTTTTACGTAATCCTCCCACGCGGGGAACTGGCGCGGCACAGCGGCGAGCGGAAAACGAGTTTCGAGCCTAGAATTAGCCCCGACGCGCTCGGAGATGTGTCCGATGCTCGACGTGTATCGCCTCATGTGTATCAGCGCCGATGATTCATAGATTTCCGAGGCGTACTGCACAGGCTAAGGCTTTCCTGCCTTTACCTAAGTACGTCCCACATATCCGTATCCACCACGTGCGGATGTAAAATTGCGCGCCGAGGAAAGAGTGTGGCAATCGCCTTCGCGAGGATTACCACTTGCTCGCTCCTTTGCAATCGCGTGATTTTCGTACGAAACGCAGTATACGAGCGTTTCACGTTCTATTCAACAGGCTAATACCAACATTGCTACCATTCCTGTCGTGCAACAGACTACATATCTTTTAATTATTTTTATCTGTAGTCTTTTTGAACGAAATATTCTACAGCCTCTCAACGCAAACCTTTCAGCTGTTTGTAAAGAACTTTTAAATAATCTGGAAAAGTATGATTACCAATATTCTTCGAGTAAGAAGAAGGATTTGAATGGAAGTAGCTACTATTTTATGGTATGCTCCGATCCCGTCCCTCGGCGAATAGATATCGATCTGTCCGACGATACCATCGCCGAGCCATTGGCCCGATTTCGTATCCACGATGTTGTTACGCTGCCTGGCTAGGCAGGTAAGTACAACGACGAAGACGACGCGACGTCGAAGCCGAGACGCGGAGGATCCTGAGACAATGGGCGGCCCGGTTGCGCAAGATCTTCCGCTGCCGGAGCCACAGTTTGTGTTGCTCCGTGCTACGAGCCACGAACGGAACAGTGTCGCAATCCTCGCAGAAGGCAGGATGTCGACGAGGCTGCCTGGGTGCACGGTTCTCTGCCCATGCCGATCCTGATTCCGTTTGGACATCCTTTCGGTCTCCTCCACCCGCTCCACCGGAATTGCGCCGTTCTCCGTAAACTTCTATTCAAATCCTTGACGACGGCGCCGCGAGCTATGCAATTAATCAACAACCTGCGTGATTCTTACTTATGAATTTCGAAACTCCCGGTTTCTGGGTTCTTCCCTTGGCAGTATTGTTGAACGATAGTCTTCTATTGATGCTTAGATCCTCATCGAGGAACTTCTTTTCCAGTTATCGTAATACTTTGATCAGATTTCTGTTTGGTATTCTGTGTCACAGAGCTCTTCACTTGAGTTAAAATTGACATGCATATAAGTTATGTCAAAAAAATTAATTCTCTTGAAAATTCTTTTCGATTTCTTACGAGAAAATAATATGAACTGTTCGAGGCAAGTGAAGTAAAATTTCCCCTCCTTCGTCGGCCGGATTAATAATAAGTTATTTGCGTTACCATAAAGTCGTGTGCCGACCCAATTCAGTCGTGACTCCGACACATGTAACGTCTCGGAGCAAAATCGTAAATCGCGCGGAATCGGGGGGGGGGCGGGGAGGAACGACGCGTTGAATATTCGATGAGAGGGCTGTTCCGAGTCACCCGAGTCCTAGATACGGTTACAGTCACGGCATTGTACGTACGCGCGCGTTCCTCTTACTTACCTGGACCGACAACGGCGGATCGTCTTCGTCGCCCGATCTATCGGAAGTTGACGCGGGGAGGGGAGAGGGCGCTCGGTAAAAAGAGGCTGCGTTTCCGGCGACGGAATCGACAAGGACGAGTCGGGACCTCGCGCCAGATGCATCCTTCGCTGCACAAGCCCAGCGGTTTTCTTTTACGTGCACCGCGCCGATGGAAAACGGAAACTTCGCGGCACGATGAACACGAGAGTAGGTAGTACGCGACTCGTGCGACCTGTCGTGACGACGATGCGCCGCTAACAATACGGATAATGCGGATTTTCGTAACGCGGCAGGAAAAGGGGGTCGCGAAAGATAGACACTGAATGACGAATTAGCGTGCACTCCCGTTCTCTAAGCGTGCAAGCGTTCACAAACGGAAACGTTGCCGGAAAGACGACCGAGCTGATAAGAGATTGCATCGTTCCGGTATCTATGAGAGAGATTCATTGATACTCTTGAACTCATGAGAACTACCTTCTTTTAATGTACGATTTTTTTCCTCTCGTCGAGGCAAGGCGAGAGCGTGTCACTACTCAAAACGATTCCCGATCCATTTGTCAGTTTCCCTGTCTATCCATTACACGTCTTAGGCTTAAAATCGAATGGTCGCAAACGACGACGGGCGTTTTCTTTTGACCAACCACCTTAGCGACTAGAACTTTTCTTTTGGCTGATGTCTTTGACGGACCTCGTGGAGCGAAGTTCGTGGTCTCGTTTGGAGACCGCCGTTTTTCGTATTCATGTATGCGGCCACGCCCCGGTAGTACAACGCCGGGGTCCGCTTCTTGCCTCACTGTCTGGTCTACTTCATTAGCGTAGATCGGCGCGAGCATATACGCTTATGTCGGGACTTTACATATCACATCAGTGAGTCGAGCTGACGACGTTGAAACAATATTTCGTTCGTTGATAGATCTACCTGGTCCGAGGGGCGACGGAGATTACGTTTGGGGGAAAATTCTGCATTCGTTATCCACCCACGTTCGACTGTCATTTTATCTCATCTAACAGGAGACTCTGATCGCTCCTTCAAAATCATTAGCTACTGTTAGAAATAAGTAGATTCTTGATTTTAAGAATGTTTACCTGAAACACGTCTTTTGAACTGATATGATAAATGTTTTATTTTGCACAGAGATCCGAAGTCTCGAGACAGGATAATAAGCTGTCCTCTGGTTTTTGTTACGTGCTACGAAAAACGCGACAGGTGTCTCGACAATAATCGTGTTGAAATCGGCTGACCCGCGGGTCTCTGTGCCTCTAATTTCTCGGCTAACAAGAGTAAACCGGCGTTGCTCGCCTCGGCGACCTCTCGTAAACCTTTCGCACGTTGATTTACGTATCGTTTCGCGATGCGGTGTCTCAAACGGGACCCGCGAGTTTCACGCTCCTCCGCGACGGGAGAAAGCGAAACCGATTTGGAAAATTTACCGACGAATGATGTACTTTTCAATTGAATAATAGTCGCCTTCGGCCAGTGCCGCCAACCGATTTTAATGCTCGGCGCGCGTTGAAAATATTTATCGCCGGGCACATCCTTAAATTTAAAGAAACGCGATACTCGCTAAAGTCGATGAATAAATTTTTCATGACTTGAGAAAATCTACTCTTAATCAACGGCATCACGGACGTCGGGACGTTTCTCTTCTTTTTATTTGTTTTAAAGCTTAATAGCGTAGAGCTCGTTAGATCGATTTTAGTACGTGGTTGACAGTCGAAAGAGGAAGCATTGAGTAGGTGCTATTAACTTGCAATTTGAAAAATTCAGATTTATTGATTCCGACATCAGTGACATTTCTTGTTTTCTGTTGGGATGGATGACTCGGTTTAATGTTCTCTCCACGGTATAAACATCGGGATTGTCCGATCAAAAAGTCGTACGTCTGATCATCGAGAGTGGTCAGGAATTCTACTTCCAAATGGTTCGATTAAGTTTTTCAAACGATCCTGGACACGTCGTATTTTCTCTGGACGGACAGGCGGTTTATAAGTCGGCATGTTTCGCGCGTGCCAGCAATGATCGAGGATGAACGGACACGGTGGACTGGAATTATTCGTTTCCCCGGTGGTTCGAGCGGTAAACGAACGGGGCAGAACGATAAAAAGAAAGGGGATCCAGGACCGGGACACGGGATGCCGAGCATGCCGTCGTGTCGACTCGGAGATTAATGGTGCTTTAATAACGTTAATTGAAGCCCTTAGAAGAATCGATACGGCGCCGATCGGACCGGTATCGTTCCGAGATACCGATCGATCTTATGATAAATAGTCAGCGGCACTGCGGGCGACCGTTCCGACGCCTTCGCCCTCGAACGAACACCGACCGGGGCACCCTTGCCCTTCCATTTCAACTCTTTCTTTTATTACGCTGTCCCGGAGTGAGCACTCGCTCTCTTATCCCCCTTTTCATCCTATGTATCATGTGCGTCCACCTACAAAGACGCGAGTCGCGCGAAGACTGTTCTCTTTGTACCCTCTTGTTTCGAACCGCTCGTTTCATTTCTTTTCGCTCTCGTCTCGTTCGATAAGAAGCGCAATAGTCCGGAGTAACGCGAGCGCGAGATCAAAGGGAATCGTAGCCTCCGTGTTTCGCGTGAGAATCAAAGGCACGGCCACGAAGGAAACGAAAACGCTCGTGCCGCTTCGGTACTCGACATTTGCGTGACAGACCGAAAAGTGGATTGCATAAATCATCGCGCATCGGCCGGAGAGAGGAAAGCGGAGGATCAGCGGCGATCCTCTCTAGCGGCGCGGCCAGGATGAGTGCATTTAACCGAGATACGAAACACCGACGTCCCCCACGAGAGAGCCCGCGGAGTTGCGGAACGCGAGACGAACGCGTAATCCTTTCTATCTTGATAAACGGGCCGCGAGGAGTCAGCCGCGGATTCGGATTGGCGAAGTGTCAGCCCGCGACCATGACCCGTCGGCAATAAACCAGTCAACAATAGACAATGCCGATCCCATGCTCCACATACGCAAGCCGCGATAGGTAGGCACGCGCGTGCTCGCTCGGGTAACACGCGAGAGGTAAACGAGGGAGCGAAATTTGTGCCGTGCGTGAGCGCGTGCTCCTATTTGCTTATTCGTTAAGCTGACTACGTATAGTGACACCCATTAAGATCCGGGCACGATTCAAAACGGAATAACTTTTTTAATGTCGAACTAAACGACTCATATAAGTGCTCGAAAGATGAAAGTACGGTTCATAAAAGTTATTCTATTTTAAGGCGTGTCGAAGTATTAATGAACGTCACTGTAAGTATCCAACGGATTTGCGTGTTACAAGATTGTGCAAATTCTAATCAACCACATTGTTTAGTCGAAGTGAACGTAAGATTCACTTTCGCTATTCAACGTTGGATCATCCAATTTTAATTTTGAAATCATCGCCCAAGCGAGCATTCATCAGGATGAATAAGAACTCGTATTTTCTTTTTTTGTTCCGATCGCGTTCGTCGGCTGGGAACCGCGGGGCTCGATTTACTCGTTCGTTTCTCGCTGGCAAAAGCGTTGTCGCTAATTGTCGTGGCGTAATCGCGCATTGTCCGCGGATTAATCGTCATGAGAAAACGTCAGAGCGCGCGCGCTGCTATTGTTGCCCGACAGGCGAACAGACGCCGCCGTGGCAGGGTAGAAGAAACTGGCTGGCAGAAACCCGCTTAGCTTTTCGATCGCAAGTGTTACGCGGTCTCTTACAATTCGGTGTGCGAAAGTAACACGGCGCGATAGACGGATACTAGATGGTGGGTAGGTGGTTAGGTAGGCAGACAGATGGACGGACGGACGGACGGATGGATAGGTGTTCTACGTAGGTAGGTAGACGCACCTCCCTTGCGTCGTGTCGTCGGTCTCGACACGAACTCGCTCGTTCGCATTGTGCATCGGCTTCGTTCCGAATCAATTCTCCCGATGGGGCGGCGACCATGATATGGGTGGGGAGGAACTATTCGATACGAGTTTCCACCGGTCGATCGCCTTTTGTTCCAAGAACACCGCGGTCCCGAGCGTCGTGCTCGAGATCTTTGTCGGCGTGAAAATTACAGCACGCGGTGTTGCTGACGGATTGACAGTAGGCGCGATAGGCTGGCATCGAGCTCTATTCTGTCGCCGCGCACTCGTTACGTCTGTATCGAGACGGAGTCAACTATTTAGAGAGATCTTTTGTAACGCGTTGAATACGTAATTGATCAGAGAGCGAGCTACGCGTTCCGTCAATTAAACGATGCTTTTTTTCGCAGTTGTTATGAATGACAAAGCTGCGATACGATATCTGTCGGTGGAAATTGTTAATCTGACGGGTCGGATCTGAGATACAAACGACGCGCGCGAGAGGTGTCTCGCAATATCTTGTGCAGCGCGGTTCTTTTTCCGAAACGAGAGTAGGTCGAATTTACTTATTTTTTTTATAAGTTGAGAACTCGTATCGTGAAACTCATTATCGCGGTTTTCGGAGGGTCGTGAAAGGCACGAGGCGGATATACGTGGCCGTGCTCGTGCCACCCACGCGAGGGCTTTTCACGCCTCTGACACGACCATAGTTCCTTTGCCGGGCACCGAAAGCCGTCGCCGGTGTTGGCCCTTCGGATATCTCGGCCATGACAGATAACACAATGGCTCTAATACGGCGCACGGTGAAAAGGGTAAAGAGGTACCCACGAGCGCCGATGAATGGTGGCCGCGAGAGCGAGACGGGGAGAGAAAGATAGAGGGGCTGCACCTATCTTATCGGATCTCCTTCGAGTCGCGCCGCACCGAGCGAACTCTTTGACAGTGGTGCCCATTGTTCCACGCGATTCCTTCTCCGACCTGCTCGCTTTCAACTCGCTCCGATCATCTTATGATCTCACCGTTTACCCTCGATGCTCCCTTCCGTCGATCTTAATGATGCCGCGTTGAAAAGAGTCTCCGAACTTTCAGCAACTTATCAAAAAACGTTTCACTTCAAGCTGCTCTTCCAATCAAAACTTCTCAAAGAGGCTATCGCGAAATCGTTTTGGATAGCTGTACGATTAACGTTGCCAGAGACGATCGACTGTGACTTCACTTACCGCGTAAACAAGAAAAATTTTTTTCCCCAACCAGTGTGTATTCTGAACTATTTTCACGAATGGGTACGACAGATTTCGTAATGAATGAACCGTCGTACCCTGTAGGCAGAAGAGGAGCATTGTCCTGAACGTCGAGAAGTACGGATACTCGGTATGCACACCCACTCACCGAGTTCTCTTCCATCAGGAGCAGGGGTTCGTTTCCCATGAAGTGCTCTTTCGCCTTCAAATGGAAAAGAATTCGCGACTCTAAGTACGTGTCTCTCGAGCGATGCCGGCGCATATTGAATGCAAGCCGCGGCACCGTAACGGATTAGAGGTCTCCGTTCTCATTGTGGCTGTCTCGTTAATGGCTCCTCGATCATTTCCATAAATACAGTCGATCGGTGGTCACGGCGCGTTCGCTCGCTCGCGGCAATTCTCTCGCTTCGGTATCTCCGCTCGATATCGAATGTAACGCCTTCGATTACAACTATAATAGTACGCCCCCTCGGCCGTGCATCATCGCCGGTGAATGACTTAATAAAAGAATTTCGATTACGTCAACTGCGAGATTCCAGCGGGCGTCGCGGGCGAACAAAGGGGCGACCGGCCTCCCCCTCGATTCAGCCGGCACTCTCGCGCGCGAGGAAAAGGCCTTTCCTGGATGGCTAATGCCACGGATTTATGTGGGTTAGGGCGTCGACTCTGCTGCTCGCGTATGCAAGAAAATCTCACTTGCTCTAGCGCGAGCACCGTGACTCATACCGCGTCTGCCCACCTAATCCGGTGTCCGCTCGCCACGGTTACTCGCGAAGGGAACAAGGGAGGAAGAGGCACAATGAAACCGTCGAGAAACGACGAGTTGGACGCGAAACACAATGCGGGCGTGGGTCCTGGCAACGCGGCCAACGAGGCGAATCTCGCGAACGTTCTTTTTTCTCTTCTTCCTTTACACTTTCTTCGCTCACATCGCTTTTCCATTGCTCTGTCACTCCTCACTCTCGCGAGTTCTCCTACACTTTTCCTTTCGACCGGTGCTAACGTGTCGTATCACCGCTTCTCGTTGCTTTCACGAGCTCTTTCTAACGTGCCTGTCAATTATTTATAGTAGTGATAGTGATATTTTTTAATATTCCGCTGTCGCCGATCATGACTCGTTTTTCACCTCTGATCCGAGCCGCGATGACTTTATACCGGTCTATAGCGTTTCCATCATCGAGGACGTGGTCGTGGCGTTGTGCAAGGGTTTTGACCCAGCTGAGCGGCACGAGCGTATCCGCGCGGAGACGCGCTTCGCGCCCTCGTTACTTCGCGCGCGGAAAGCTTCGCCGCGGACCTTGAAACCGTTTTCCAACCATCGAGATCGACCTGCCACCGCTCTCTTGTTGATCGCCGGAGCGAAAACCCGCACCATTCTTGGGGAACGGGCGCGCGCGCGGCCTTTCAGACGCGGCCTCGTGCGCACGATTTTCGACCGCGTTCGTTCGTGCCTTCTTGAAATTTATTGCGCGCCGCGAGATCATCCTTCTTTAGTTACGTTTCAGAAGATTGATCGACGATTTACGATCTCCAACAGCTTATAGTAGTTTCATATCGAAATTCTTATTGAAAAACAGGAGAGGTAATTAAGGTTGGCTTTGTTCACAAGAACGAGTTTATCGCGGTGATCATCTTCTACGATATATTCTAGCTATCCGTGGGTAATCGGACCGTGGCCCGTTGCAAGGTCTGGGTTCGCGTGGTAATAAGATTCAACCGAATTAGTTACCTACTATATCAGTCAAGAGAGAAAACTGAAACAGCTTCAAGACTTCTGCATTAAAAAGGAATTTTGGTCATTATATCATTCTATGTGGAAATTCAGTACTTTCCAAAAAAATTATACACTAGAGGTGAAGATGTTTTTCATTTCATCATACTTTTCAAGCATTTGTCATTATTTGATCGATTGCAATAGCCGAAGAAAGATAGACTTGATTTAGGCAACAACTACCCTAATTTCTTAAGTGCAGTAATAAAATTGCGTTAAATATAAATACACGTACCTAATCTTATCGTTGAGGACCTGTCCCACACTTTCTAATCGTGCGACAAGATCGTTTTTCGTTTCGGGGGAAACGAGCCCGATAGCTTTAGGGTTTCGAACGCGTTTCTGCGGGAAAGTGGACGTGAGCTATCGGCGGTAGCCCCCGGGATGAAGACGGAGGTAAGAGAAAATTAGCCATGGAACCGCGATAGCGTGTGATTTAACAGTATGCATCTCGTCCGATCGGTCTCGGGCCATATTTATTGATATCGTGGTCGCGTTAATCGTCCTTATCGAATCGGGGCCGGTTCGCGGCGTGCACACGGGCCGCTGTTAGACGCTCCGATCGCCGTGTTACAGGCCGTGTACAGCCGAAGAATGCAGGTATACACAACTTGAGCGCCGTCGGGACCCCGGTGATTTACGATTAGGTAGTCCAGAAATCGACAGTACATAGCCAATAAGAAGAAAATAAATGCCCGCAACAAGGCCTGGCGGGCACGATCTACGACTATAAGTAAGCTGATACGCTCCCGTGAGCGAGTTCGATCCGGCAGGTTCGCGAAACACGACGTGACCTTCGTGGGTAAGATGTATCGCGAAACCAGGGGGGAGGGAGGGAGGTTAACAGAAACTTATCCGATCGAGAGTGACAAGAAATTTAACCGCGCACGGAGGCCTTAGTTACGCGAGGAGGAATCAAATGCCAGCGCCGAATCCGCAATGTAAATTCGCCGTGTTCGCCGATTAACGATAACGTTAAGTCGAACATCGTAGAGCACGATGTACCGCGGACAGACGGGGAAAGAGACCGGCCTGCGAAAGAATCGGAGGAGGGTACGGAAGATTCTCAGTTATTCGAACGTGACCGGGTGAAATCTGGGGAACAAAAAATGTTTACCCTTTTTCTTCGATCCCTCCTTTCATTTCCTGCTACGCCGATCGTAATAAAACGTTAAAACGTAACCTCCGAACGGTTCGCTCGCACGGCAAACACGGAACTGCCCCAAAGCGCTCGATCTGCCCGTTCCTTGCTACCTGTCCAGAGATTTTAATTTTATGGCACCCGTACACTGTGGGGCACCTGTTTCCAGATAAATGCTGCGTTTATACGTGCGGCCAGAAGGTGATCATCGACCCATTGTCGTGGGCAGTTTGCTTAGGATGCGTTTTAACCATCACAGCCGCCGACACGGGCAAATGCCTAGCTGTTTCTCGTTCGGCGTAATCCGTCTTAAGTGGTCGACATACCGTCGCTAATACCGTTTTATTGGTCCTTTTCGCTAAAATTTTACCCTCGGCAAACACCGGGTCCCGTGCTTTACTTCGTCCCGTTTTACTATTACGTTAAATACGATCGAGAATCGGAAACACTGTAGTCCTTCGTTATTTGTATATATGAGAATATGAAGCTGACACCTTCGAACAATGGTCGACCGCGTCCCGCCCACGCGTTTATTCGACGTGACTTCGTTCCACGTCGACGATAACTGTCCCGGGGGCTTCGTCATAAATTGTAACGAGCTACCGTGCACGAGAAGCTATTTACGACGGCGTAAAACTGAAATTTTACGTTACCTCGGCGTGTTACGCCGCTGAATCGTGTGATCTTGTTAAGGGGATGCCAAGTTTTCCGTGAGAATAACATACTGTTATCGTTTGTCCATCCATATTGTAGATCTTTCTAGTTATATCCAACCGTGGACAAAAATAAGTGTACAGAGAATATTTCTCAATGAAATCTAATGTACGTTGAACCTTCGCGAGGAAACGTCTAATCAAAACCGAGTATTTCTTCGTATCGCCCCGATTCGCCTCCCAAATTAGAAATTTCGTTTCGTGGCCTAATCACTTCGATTGCCAGCGTCGACTCGTAATCGTCGCGTCGTCACGTACGCCAAATCGGTTATCATACGGTAGAATTCACGATGGAATTTCGCGTGCGTGTCGCGCGTTCGCCCACGTCTTATCCGCGTGTGCGTAGTCGCGTACATATGTACATCCGCGTGTCCGTATTCGTGCGCGATTCGATCGTGCATCAGCAAGATGACACTTGCCGCCCTGGTCACGCACAAACTATATTCGTCTCACTGTCCACGCAGGGGCACACAAAGTGAAGAGAAGAGGTGATGACCAATGTAACGTAACAACGAGATCGTGTGCGACCCACGCACACCGAAGCCGAACCCCGTCCGCGGCCGTGGCGAGGGTGAAGACACTTCAGGGTCAGACATCTGCGCATCGATATGAGGACCTCGTATCGACCGCTCGCACCGGCCCTCATACTTATGTTACGCTTAACACGGCATCGCTTACCGCTCCTTTGGCACTCAGGTATGTCCGTGATCATTTTTACAATAAACGACTGTATTAATTGCCGCTGGCGGAAGTTGCTCCGATTCGAATTGACCCTGTCCCGGGTAATCTAAAAGCACACATATGAAACAGAGGAATTGTGTTTTTAATTATCATCAAAAGAATGCATCAAATGTAAGCTTGATGAATTCTAACGGATATACATACGTCGATTGAATTTCGCAAGCATGTTACGTGGCATAAACGGCAGAAGCAGTACCAGGAAACTTGAGAAAAGTGTCGGGGCACGGTCCCTGCGAATGAAATGAAAAAGATTTCGAATTTTTCCCGACCAGTTTAGAGTCGCGGGAGCAACGCGACCGCGGGAGGAAATCGTGGAGGCAGACGCATTGTCATGTGCGAGCATGCGAGAGCTCGCGATATGCAGACTCGCATCGCGCGTCTAAGAAACCCATAGTTAAGAGTTAGAAGCCCACACGGTAGCGAACATTGTTATTCAAATCAGGCATTGTCTCCCGGCTCGGCAGATGCTAATTTTTCGGTCCCCCGGTTATTACACGCTCGGCCGTTTCAAATGCGTTTCGATGTAGAGCGAACGTACCGGTCCCGAGTTATCTATGGCAGCGACGCCGTAAACACGCCGTTCTATTATCGTGTTCGATACTCGGCGATAACCGAGTACATGCATAGCGTAACGACGCGAACCTCGAGCAAGCCTCGACGACGCCTCTATTCTCGCGGGTTCCCTCGCTCGATTTAATATCATTAGCATTCACCACCCCGGCTTCCCACATAATTACGACGTACCGGTCTTAATCGGAGACAAAGGAATCGTTCGTTACGACGCGTTAACAGAGACTTTCTCCTCGAGACACGAGATTCCTTTAAGACGGTTCTCGCGGTTCGCTATTTATATCGCAATATTAACGTGGCGTCAATATTCGGTCCACGTGCGTCGCAGTGGCGTTGTTTATCGTCGTTCGCAAGGTTTGCAAGCCGAATTTCTGAACGGTACCCGGACGATGACGATATGCTGAACTTATCAAATAAATTGCTCCGCGAACTGTTCTCTGTACGATAATCAATGCGGACAAAACCGCAACGACGGATGCTACTAGTGTTTATTCATAAAAAGGAAATCGGGCATATTTTATTGTTCCTTTGATAATAATCTCAACGTCTCTCCTTTGGCCAAGTATACGAACCAGTTTCACCACTCTCATCCTTTGAATCATGTTCCTCCTTTTTGCATCTTGAACCGAGATCATCGAAACCACGCATGGATCGTTCGGATTCGATTCGCAAGTCGAACAGTGGCGCCGATCGTGCTGGTACGTACGTGTCAAGCGTAACGCGGCTCGGCGCTGCGGGATATTTTCGAAGGCGAACGATAGAGACATAAAGAAGGGACGTGCGACATCCTGCCCCGCGGGCGGGCATTGGCGTGGTATAAATCATCCGCGCGAGGGATTGCATTTCAATGCTCCGGGCGGATAAGTACCGGGAGCGCGTATAGTGGAGAGAAGTGGCCACGGTTGCGCTGGTCCGCCCCGATAGCGTTGCGCTTTTATGCATCGTGCGCAGCGACACTGTCCACCGCGCCGATGCGACGTGTCTCGGTAGCGTCGGTGGCGCGCATCCCTCGTTACAGATGCAGAGAGCGCGTATCCGGCAAGCCTCCCGTACCAGGACGACGACGAGGAGGGCCAGCTCTCGGAAACTCGAACCAACGAAACCCCACCACTCCTCTTTTCTTTTCTTCTTTCTCTCGTCACGCGTCCGTTTGCCCGTTCAGTTGACTCACCTATCCATTCGCGACTGAAAGGAATCGGCAAGCACGAAGCAGAGCGGCGCCCTGCGCACCTTGCTTTGCATCCAGACGATACTTCGTTTCCTAGCCGCACCTGCTTGACTTACGTTCATTTGCACATAAAATATCTTTGCAGATTCTTCTTGCTAGTTTGAATTATTCACCTTTTAATATCGAAGAAAAGATATTCTATTTTGAATTATGTTTGAATATTAATGCGAGTCATTATACATATTTGTACCCTGAGTAGAGCCATATTCTTCTTCTTCAAAAAGTGCGATTTCATAATGTCCTCAGGGCTTCAGTCAGGGACGAGGGTGACAGATTCACTGAACAAGAGTGTGATAACTCTTTGGTTGAAAGCTGAGTAATAGATGAGCTTTCTTGTAATAAGAGACAAAGGATTGGTGCATCTGTTTGTCCTACATCGTACGTAGCTAATTTTTCGGAAAGAGATAACGGGTAGATACGTTTAAAAGATGAGGTAGCCCGAGGTAATCATGAGAGGATAATGGATTAGGATAATTAATATGCACGGGGGAAAAGGTCCTTTCTTTTCGATGCTTTTGCTTGGTCACGAATATTGCACCCAAGCGTTGATTGAATTTTCGATTTTTAAAGAAGACTGTTAGTACTTTTGCAAACTTTCTTCATCTAGCAAAATTAACAAACGAAATGCATATAATATATTCGTTTTCTTCTCTCAATACTATAAATTGCATTTCACTTTAGGTATTTTCTATTTCTTTACATATTACTGCATATTGTGTTCCTTCAAATTATTTAAAATTCTCATAAACGCGCAAACGTTTCTAGTAATCATCAAAAGACATAAAAACAGGATCACACTGTGAGGTATGATTAGATGTCTACATATCTGATCCGGGCGCGTGGAACGAGCGGTGTGGTTCGCGGCCAATGGCATAAGTCAAGTAAATCTCGGTTTGCGGCGGCACGTATGTGCGTGCGGTACGAGCCACGCACTGGGCGTGTCGCACGCAACGCCTGGCACGTGGATAGCTGGATACGCATCGACGGGCTCCTCTCGTGCGCTCTCGCATGAATTGTACGCGCTCGAGCGGTTACGTGTGCAACGCGCCGTTGCACGCGTTTACACGTATTTCGACGACATTACCGTGCTTACATACCCACTCCCGGGTTTCCGCCGTCGAATCCGAAAAAGAGCAATCGAAACAGTTGGCTGGTGGTCAATAAATTCCGTGAACATGCATTCGAAACGTATTACTGCTACGCAGTCCCCTCGATTTTCGTTAAGGAGATTCGGTTAATATATATTACTAGAAAGTCACTTGACTTATTTTTTATATTCAATTTGAAAGTTTGCGAACGACCCAGGACTGGATAAAAGAATGGAACCTTCCATCATGACCCAGGATCTTGACTCTTCCGTTGATTATCAGCACCCTCATTGTGATGCGAGGGTGGACGTGTTCCGCGTTCGCAGGTCTCATTGCACGCCAAAGATAATACATCCGAGACACCTGCTTTAAGAGAGGCGACCGCATAGAGAAGCGTGTACGAAGGGTGCGTAATGCAGTTCTCCATGCCACGGGACGTGACCAGACGCGAAGCGTCCTGTGTCGATGAAGAAGAGGCACTGGTCTCTCGGATGAGTCAGTCTCTTAGAATGTACGATAGCGTAGTGGTCGATGCTCGCACGGGAATACGAAACGAGCGTGCTTACATGAAAAAAAGAGGGATGTGGCAAAAGAAACGCTGCTACGCGGCTTTTGATACCGGTTTCCCGCGTTTCCGTTCAGATTCGCGTGAAAATTACCCGTCCACGTGATTACCTGTTCGGTATACTAATGTTCATCAAAAAGAAAATGGAAGGAAAATTTTTGTGTCTCAAGAGCTGAGTGTTTCTGAATTCGATCTTATCACACGAATGCAATACACTTGAAATTGTGCCTTTGACACATTTCCTCTCTGAAATTGGAATGAAGCTTTCACTGAAATCGTTCGTCGCCGCGATGGTATCGCACGCGATTTTCCGGAAACATAATGCGGTCAATGAACGGGCAGCCCAGTCGTCATTACGATGAGACAATACCCAGCAAGCGAACCGTGATCGGCGACCGAATTATTAGACGACCAGTTGACTCGAACGTTTCTAAATTCCACATATCGTGTAACCCACGAGGATCGATCTATCCGATATCGTCCGGGTCAGAGATGATTAAACGTACTCGGAAGAATGACCTGGCCTAACCTAACGCTACGTGTTTAACCCGGCGAGGCAATAAGCTTTGTAGAGACCACGAGTTCCCGTAATTCGCGTCAGCTGCTCCTCGACCAGGCCTCTCACAATCAGCCGCGGCGTCGATTTCTCTCTTTCTCGTTCGCCAGACCCGAGCGTAGGCCGGAAACATAAAAGTGAATTGGGATTAGATCGGTTCCATCTCGCTCGCCGATCGTGTGCGGTTTAATTCACACGTGCTCAATAACTCGGGTTCAGGTGTCGAAGTTGATACGGCGATTCGTGCTCGTATAAGCCGTTTTGGAACAGTTACGAGACCGCGTAAGGAGATTGGTTGAAATCCTTCGGGAAAGGATTTTCTGTTACGCAAGATTAGTAATATAATCTCTTATTGAAGTAAGTATCTGTAGAAGAATCTCTCGTTCAACTCGAGAGAGACGATCCCACGAGGTTAATTAAATCGAATATATTCATTTTTTTCGGGGCAACGAAATTGTCTCTCGCGCGTCGTATTATAAATGAATCGAGCGCGAAAACCGGCACGGCGATTGCGGCGGCAGCGTAATAAATCCTGGAGTACCTATCGATTATTTCAACGTGTGGGTATCACCGCTCCTATTATAGAGCGTCTATCTCACGTTTCGTAACATCATCCGCGCGGAATGTGCTAATTAGTTCGAACGACGACCTCGCGTTCATGCGTCACTCTCCCGCGCGGAGATTTAATTGCGCGGCCGTGCTGCACGGGGTTAAAAAAAAAGCGCGCACGCATACGTTCGTACGTGGTAGGTACGCGCGTGGAACAGTAGGGGACGATAAAAATATTCGTTAATTAACGAATGTATCGATCTTCGTTGGAGCGAGCACCGAGAGCCGATGGCTCGATATCGGCGCGCGTCGACCCTGGCACCTCCGCCACGCACGATGCGACGCGGATACGATTTCGTAACGTCGTAGCATCTTGAACTTTTACGCGAAGACACACGATCGCCGCGTCGCGCCGGTCGCAGAAATGAAAATAAGGCGGTAATACGTTCGTGATCGTCGTGTTGCACTTTCTCGCGCCGTTCTTAGGATCCTCTCGCCTCAGGACTCTTGCCCCTCTCTCTCTCTCTCCTGCTCGTTCCAATCTTCTCTGGTTATTATCCTTCCCCTCGCTAGACGTTCTTTCCCCTTTTTTTCATCAATGTTGCAATGAAGACGTCAGGCGTTCTCGGTTAGCCGACGAAAGTTGATTAATCCCTGTCAACGGATTGTGCGCCGTTCGATTCATCGAATTTAAGCCTCTCCTAGGACACAGATCGGGAGAGGGACATAGGTGGCACTCAATTAAAGACGTTCTCAAGCCAGTCGTGGCGACTGGATTAACAGGTGGATTGGATTTCTAAATGGCTTCCTCCCACGGTACGCTCCTGCTCTCTTAAAGCTGTTACGTCTCAGTCGCTACTTTTTTCCCTGTTTTCATCTTCGCGTGATTGGTCCACGCAGTAGACGCTCGTACACATGAGAAAAGAACGCGTGTGTGTGTGTGATTAATCGATCGTAGAAATTGAACGCGCGATCCGTGACGAAAATGAAATGTAAATAGAGAGATGTGTCGCATTACGTTCTCTGTATCTCGTATAATTGCTCACGATCCGAGTTCGAAGTCAATGAAATTCGCCGTCGCTTCCCTCGAGGAGGCTTATGTATATTCAGAATCGTTTATGCACAGCCAATAAATATGCAACGATGTAAATCAGATCAGAGATTTGTACCGCGTTCATGTGCCGGACGTTCGTTATAGTTACAAGCCGGAGAAACGAATATCGTTTTAAATATCGTGACTCGAAGAGTATGCGAACGGATTCTGAAACGGTTTTTTGTTCCGTTCCTCGGTCATCAACGAGATCCGTGTTTTCGCAAACAGCTAGCTGGACATAATAGAATTTCAAATGTATCCCTGCTGCCATTTACGCGGGACGGTTCATTAGCACCGTACGGGCAGACAGTGAACAGCGTGTCTTTAACTACCTGAACCGGTCGAGGCGGCAGCGATAATTTAATTATTACGTTAGATTTGCTAATTCGTCTTGTGGGGGTGGTGCCACGGGTCTCGCGAGAACAGCTTTTTCCCGGGGGTGGTTCGAGTAATAAGCAGCAGTGGGCTCCTCCTTTACCTGACGTGCAAGCAAAATTCGTTCTCGAGTCCCAAGACCTAGAACCGCTGTGGGCATCGCACTTTCTTTCTTTCCATTGTAATTCTCTCTTCTATCTTCTTATTGGGTAAATTGATTGCCGACGTTTTTTCTGACCTGGCACGCCTACCGGTTACATCGATCTCATCTTCTTTATTGCCGATTGCTCAATCCCCCCTTGATTTGAAACCGTTAAATTAGCGGATCGTAAAATTAAAATCGCATCGCTTTAATCGCCGTTTAATTAATTCTTGATTCCTACTTGTTAAGCCGTGACCGAACTCGCGTTTTAACATCGAGATAAATATTAAAATAAATATTAGTCGGCCGTTTGGAATACATTAAGGTCGTACGGGCCCTTGGATAAAAGCAGTTCTTATAACGTTAAAAGTAAATCGATCTCAGAATGATAATCAATTTGCACCTGTTTATTCAGTCTATTTAAGCGCCAGGTTCTATCGACGATATCAAGGTACCCTGAATACGTTATTCGACGGTTTCTCGAGTGATTGCGTTCGCACGATTTTCCCCTCTGCCGAACAGTGAAATTGATCAGGTATGTACTACCTGTACACACTTACGCGTGTAGGTGCGATTCGAGCTGAGACACGACTCGCTCTGTTCCTCGGAACACGTCGGTGCACGTACGTATGCATTGATATCGCAAATCGTAACGTAGGCCGATACGACCCGTGGTGAGGAATACATATATATATATCGTTATTTCATAACAGCCGCGGGTGGTGCGCCCGTCGCATATCATCGGGGCGAGTTACGAAAGAAATTGGCCGACCTCGTGTGCCGCGGGAAGCGAACGTTACGACGAGCGATCGGTAACGACCTGGTTACCATTAGATTGTTACGATCGGCCGTGAGTCAGCCGCGAGGCGAAACGGGGGCCGATACGGTCCGGACAAAAATTAATTACAACATAGACCGGCTGATTAATGACCGGATAAACATCAGTTTTCGGTCTCTCGAGTTCATGAATTATTCAGCCAGCATCCCATTTCCATATATGACGTTCGCGAATGGGTAATTCGACGGGAATCACTGTAATTAGTTGAAATTTAGGGTGAACCGCGAATTCTTTTATTACAGTTTGCCTTACATCGTATCGCGTCATTCGATATTTAAGGACGGGCGTATAAACGGTGTGAAAAGTGATGAAAGGATTTAGAGTATATTACAAGCTTATGGGTAGACGTTGAATTGCTGTTTCAAGTAAAATTAGCATCTCCTGTTTCGCTCGCATTCATTATTGTTCGTTTTTACTAAAGGGCTCGTACCTCCCAAGCGTGACCCGCGTAATAATTGCAAAGATTGGCACTTGTTACCGATAGTTACGGTAATACTAATGACACGAACCGAGTTGATAGAGTCGCGTGCGTTCACCGATAATGCTATCGTTACCATTATTTCAGTCGACCGGTTTCCCAACCGCTGCCCCATCACTTTTCCCGCGGCACAATTTACAATACGAATCAAAAGCAAATTGCTGTGCGTACCAGGCCTCGCATGCGTGCGGCTTACAAATGCCCGGCGATGGCTCCGAATTACGTAAGATTATGACATCTGTGACACAATCGTGTAAGTATACCGTACACGCGTGTACTCCGCGTGCGTGTAAACGCCCTCCTTCCGTGACGGTCGTCGACGTCCACCGACGCGCTCCGACTCTGTCTGCTCTTCGCGTCTCTCCCCCTCCTCCTCCTCCTCTTCTTCTCTTCTTCTTTCTGGCTATTTTTTCGCAACTTTCCGCGTTTTCCAGGGCACGGCTAATTGCCACCGGCGACACTCGCTTTTGCCATTCAATTCGCGAATGACTACGCGACCGCGTTACGTCGTCACCATTCGCACACTTATTTGCGTGTCATCTCGCGTTCGGCGTATCCTCGGCCAGGACTTATTGTTCCATTGTGTCCTTCCCCGTCGCGTATCTCCCGCCCGTTCGCTTGCCTTTCAAATCGGTTCTTTTAGGAAATCTCTTAATTATGGACGCGTAATTGCAGACGTTACGAGGTGTATGGACGCGGACACGTAATTACAGGCACGGTTTTTAGGATAAATTATGCTTTCGAAAGTGTTCGAGCCTTGTGAAATATCGTACCTATATAGGTGTAAATTTAATAGTATCAGCTACAGTTGCATTAGAGACGTTTTAACCGATCGCCGAGTGACCATATATCATACTTTTATATTATTTATAACGCCGTACACCTCTCTAGAAATTGCTTCCACGAAAGTAAATTTCCTAACGAAACGGTCGTCCGTTTCACTCGCCGGTCAAATTAATTTTCTCTTTTCTATCGAATTGCCCGCGATGATCATTAATGACAGTATGTAAACTCGATTACACATAGAAAATGTGAGAAAACCCGAGCAAACTTTGTTCCGGTCTGCCGCGTAGGGAAAGATCGCTGCTCGCGTCGCGCCGGTCTGACAGCCGTTCAAATCACTGGAGAGCGTGACGTTCGAACGCACCAGATGCGCATCGCGTGCACTGGGCGTTCATGATTGCAAATTGCGGAAAATATTCGAAAGTACCCTATCGGGCCAGTGTGTCGCAGTCGGGCCGCGCGTTTGCTGGATTTTTCATCTGGACGTCGAGTCACTAACGCGGAAAGTGCTCCTCTTACTTAACCGGCAATTAAACTGGTGTAACTTGTAAACATTCGAGGTGTTCGTAGCAACGATTCGAAGCAACGGTTGCCGTAACGCAATTGCTTATAAATTGGATTAAACAAGATTTATGTATTTTGCTAACGGAGGTTGAAATTAAATTACCCGTACGCGTTTGGAAATAAAATTTATTGATCTCTCAAGGAATGGTACTTATTATATCTTTTTTATGGAGTTACTTTCCTTAATCATGATTCCGATAAAAGTTTCCTGTGTTTGACGTAGGATTTAGATTTAATGCCAAAGTGCACGTAGGCAACATCGTTCAACTCTTCTTCTTGAATTACTTACATCGGACCCCTTCCGTTTAATATCTTCATTAATGTACTTCAGTAATCTTCCCGTTCTGAAAATTGCGGATATTTTGTTTCTCCTATATGAATCATTCTTGACCGAACGATATTATATACTCTCAGTTATTATTATTCTTCATTGTGACATTTTACATATATGTTATCATTAATAACTAAATAAATGAATTAGAAGAGATAGGAACGAACTGGGCACAGTAGATATCTATTTCATCCGTAGGCTTCTCCGATCGTGTGAACGAATAGCTAATTTCCGTGCTAAAATCTCGCACGTCCGTCCCCTCCGTCTGTGTATTCGCTCGGCGTAGCCTCGATTTCGAGTTATTAATCGCCGCGCTGAGAGAAATCAACGTTAGACCGGCAGCGGATCTCGCAACGGATCCCGCAACCCGACGTAATTGGATTTGAGCTTAATACATTTATAATGCAAAGTTATTAACCTAACTAACGTATGATCGCTGCAATTACGTGGTTGTGGGTTTTGCCGGCTTAACGAGCGATCTTGAGAAACCGTGCCCGCTGCCCTGGCGAAGTGATTCCTTTTTGGTTCGGTCGTCAACCTAAACGGCAACGCTTCTTCCCCGTAATAGAATCCAACGATTTCGCGCTCGAGACCTGTGGAGCAATCTTCCACAGGTATTTTATCGGACGTCGGTACTCGTTACGCAAAGGGACCCGCAGAAGTTCGAATTATCAGTCGTATCGTCCGTCGACTTCAAAACGCATCGAGCAACGTTCTCCGACGAATAATAAGACTCGTGTGAAACCATCGGCGTCTCGTCTGTGGGATCGACGTTAAACGGACATAAAAGAGCCGATCGAAGAAAGACGTGGTCGAGGAATATGATTTCGTTTTCATATTCCGGGGGCAGACGTGGCGACCAGCATGGCAATGAGTCTCTGGCTCACGACCGGAAGCGAGGGAGGCACACGCGCATCCGGTGATGCGAGACGTCTACGCAAGATACGGTCCTCTCCTCTCCCGCCTTCTTTCACCGGGCGAGACGCTTCGTCTCTCCCCTTGTGACGGACTCCGAGCCGTTTCGATCCGAGCGATGACTCGAGGAATCGAAGGTTTACTCGAGTCTAGGGAATACGTACGGAGTAAAAAACGAAGCCAGAGCCCGTTTATCTTGTTCCATGGTCTCGAGCAACCGTGAAAGTCATTTACAGGTTCATTTTCCTTGGACGAGACGAGGCGGTCGTTCTTTCGTCGTCCGCGGAGCACGTGTGCGGACGGGTTTCGTAATCGGGGGAACGCGAAGCTCTCGTAAGGCGAATTTTGTTGCATTCAGTAGAGAAGGCAAGACCTACGTAACGCACGAGTCACAAGCTCTGTAACGTTTGTGACGAGACTATCGACACGTGCTGTGCATGCTGTAATGTTTCGACTTGATTAAAGTCTACCAACTACTAGTGCGATTTCTGTTATTTACTCTCTCACGATTTTTTACGAAATTTAAATCCACGGATTATGCAACTCTGTTCCCTGAGAATGAGGAGATCCTCATTGCACGAAACTGGTTGCTTAAACTTTTCTAATCAAAGTTCAAGCAACGGATGCACGTATCAGGCCGGGTTGCAACACGCTTTTTCTACGGACGGTGCAATTGTTATATTGTAGCAATAAGAATTGCATCGACCGCGCTCCGTGGCACGCGATCAAAGCGGTCCCCTATTGGTGAACCTAATTGCAAGAATCACGGTATTTTCTCGGTCGCTTGCTTACATAACGAAGTCGCCTCCGCGCGGCTGTATCCGGATATCTCGTTGAACCGGTGTGAATCACCACCCTCACGCGAGATACTTCGTGTTTCGTGTTTTTCCCAAACGAAATCTCCTCTCTGGATTCGTTTCAATGTAAATCCTTATAAACGGATTATGAATCTTTCATTATTTCTTTTATTTCTCAAAATATCTAAAAACACATACAGCCGTCCCTCAATTTACGGAGTACACGTTCTACATGTGGTTTTAAAAATTGTGTAATTAAAGTCTGTCAGTATAAGAGAAATAATGTTGATAATAAAAGTTTCAAAAATGCAGATTTATTTTATGTGGACGGATGTACAATAGTCTATACATAGAAATTCGTTCACATAGACCTGCGAAAGACCGGTCCATATACGGAATAACGAAACAGGTGCAACTTTTTCCCTGGAATACTGAATAGGATCGTAAATCATGGCGAACCCGAAAAGGTTCAGAGTTCAAAAGCTGCTCACGTAAACCCGAAAAGTCTCTGCGTTAAACATTAACAGTCAGTCCGTAGCGCTTGGGAAGCAGCCCGGGCTACCGTGCACGCATAATATGTAAATGTATCGGGCTACCAGGACGATTTGCACCAGGAGGAGCGGCGTCGAGGGGGCGCGATAACGCGTGTGACACGCGTTTGGACTCGGGCGCGATTTATCCCGGGGGTTTGTCGCGCGTCGCGTCGGGACGACCGAGGAATCGTGCATCAGGTACTCGCCGCCGTGGGACGGCGGTTGCGGGACGGTGGGGCACGCGGTTTCCAGTGATAGATCTCCCGGTCGCGGTGAAATATACTCGGGCATAACGTGTGCCTCGCACGCAGCGAATTAACCGTGGGTCTCGGCAAAGCATCCGTCACCCGGGACTTCGAGTGAATTTCCTGTGGCGACCGTTTCGGCGAAACCGCGGAAATTTGTCGTATTTCTGTTAGGAAACGTAGGATCGATTCATCGATCGGTCTCAGTCCGTGAATGGAAACATTGAAGAGAATAAATAACAGAATTATGGATCTTTTAGAGTTGATGACAATTAGGAAAGTGTGTCAAGTAGGATATTATTCTTTCTGCAATATGCTAATTGTCGGGAAGCTTTTAAAAATTCGTAAATAGAAACTCGTTTCGCCGGTCGGTTTGACAGAAGGACGAAGGGAACGAACCAGCGGTAATATATTTCGAACGCCGGTCGAGTGAATATTTAAATTCAAGTATCGTTATGCGGTTCGGGGCGCCAGGCTCTCTTAAACGGTGCTGGGTGTCGTCTCCGAGTAGTCTCCGTTCTCCGGGAAAAAAGAAACAAAGGATTCGAGTGGCCGAGCCACCTGTCACGCGGGTCGAAAAACCAAGACCAGTGGCAGTGTCGCGTAACGATTCCTCGCCTCCGGTCTACCCGTTTCCTTTTTTCCTTACCTTCCACCTTCTTTATTCCTGGTTTCGTTCTCCACGTCGTCGCCCCACGTTCGCTCGTCTTCTCGGTTGCATTCAGCGGAAATATTAAAATGCCCCGGCGAGCCGTGCGCACGACAATAAGTTCTGTTGGCGTTCCGGACGTGCTCTGGATACCGGGTGCCACCGCTCTTAAACTACCATTCGCGTACCCGTTTTCGCTCTCCGTTCGTTCCCTCGAGTAAACAAGGGAACGACGTCTCTCGCTCGATCATAATTCGTCGGGGTGTCCCCGGGGATTGAAATGCACGCGGTGCGCATCCTGTCCGGGAAAATTCAAATGAGCCCCAGCGTTCGTCAGGTCACGAATAATCCAGTAGAGATTTGGAAATCTGCTCGATCTACGGTCCCAACGGATGAATCGCGAGATAAAAGCTCCTCCGTGATAAATATCAGTTTTCTCGATCAAAGTGACGGATCGCGTCATTTTAACGAAAGGAATTAATAATAGATCGTGTTAATCGATGAGATTAGAGACCGAAGGAGAAATTATGATTTGGAATAAACTGTTGGGGACACACGCTAGTTTTTGTTACGAGAATTTATTTATCTATATTCGTTGCAACGTTAATATTTTCTGCGTGAAGAATACACCACGCGCGCGTTACACTTCTAGTTTTCGAGTTCGGCGTACGCGAGCCCGTTGGCGCCTGGTCGAGCGTGCGACGCCGCACTCGAGCACTCTAAGTCGATTTTATAATTTTATGTGTTTGAACTTCACGCGGAAGGTCCTTCGAGGAACCTAGGGCCCTTTGTATCTGAAATGGAACGTATCAAATGTTTAACAACGCGAATACGTTAAATCGTCCGACGAGTAAAAAATGAAATTTACTTCGTAATGATTCGTTTACCGCCGGTTGACAAAGATCGTTTGCGGATCCCCCCTAAATCCGCGGGAATCTCCGTCAAGCAACAGTTTCCCCTAGTTTAACTAATTCGTACTGCATTACACGTTATGTCATCCACTTAATGCCACCGTAGCTAGTTAAATATAGCAACGAATCTAAGATACTCGACGACGTAAACAGATCTACATATTCGGTTGACTTCGAAACCTTAGATACAAAACAATTTTCTGAATGAGTAGAAATTATTTGATCACAATAACGTATTAGTTCTTTGGTTCCATGTGGGAACGGGGATTGGTTTACTCACTGGTATGCTCGACTTAAAGTCATCGACGATCCGTCGGGCATGCTTGGCGAATTTTTGCACGCATTTGACCAGGGAATCTGCCTCTTCTACTTGTACAGCTTTCGGATTCTCTGTTAGCTTCTCGGAACTGATTTTTTTGTTCGCGTTGATCGTTTTCAAGCTCGCTTCGTTAGGTTTCGTCACTACAGACGTCGGGGTTTGCAACGTCATGCCCTTGGTTAATGGCTGCTCGATTCTGCGGAACACCAAATTATAGAAATAATCAGAACAAGAAATAACTTTGACTCGTTCGCGACGCGTATTCGGCTTCCTGATGGGTAGTGAAAAATCGTACCTGCTATTGTGGACATGCTGTCGTACGCAAACTGCCGCCAAGAGACAAAGTGCGTACATAGGATTCTTCACGTAGGGAAGAGGCATAATAAATGCGCACGTAACTGTGTAATTTAGGAATGGGATTCCTTGTAACTAAAGAATTTCGATATTTTACTGAAAATTTCGCGGAAGCTATTTTTTTGTGACCGAATGGTAATGGGTTCTGGTGATTGTCTTTTGTCGCGGAAACGATTGCTGTCTGTCTATCGATCGATGCCCGCGAGTGCTGCGATCGCGGCTCGATTCGAATCACGGCTCGCTCGACCCTTGCGTGAGAAACAAATTTTCCCGTCAAGTAATACATTTTCAACGTGTCTTTCTCTGTTATATCGATAGTAGGCAAAAATAGTGCGAAATATGAGTTTATGCCATTCGATTCTATATCTTTGTTTCTCAGAGAATCGAGGGAAAATTTGTTTTTATTACCCATTTATTTATCGCCTAAAGTTACTTATACACGAATTATATTTGCTAACACATTTTTATCTTAATATATCCCGTATTTACAATTAAGGATGTATTGGCTATACAGTCAATCCCAAAAGATTTCTCGCATGGAACACGGGTAATCACAGTTGACGACGCGAGTAACGCTGTTCGATGCGATTTTTAACGAGTTTCAAGATTACGGCTCCCATCGCTCGGAGCAATTACGCTCAACTACGTAAACGTTCGATTATTTGGTTTCGCGTCGCTTCAACGCGGCTCTTCGTTCTCCTTTCACTTTCCCGCGTGCTCGAACAGAAGTCGCAAGTTTAACTCTTTTTTTGCCCTTCGCGACGAGATGCACGACATTAACCTTAATTCACTATGCACGATGCAACGATAACCGCAGAGCTACCGTGCTTCATTCAATCTCGTAGATTTTTTTGTAATTACACTTATGAACGTTAGTAATATGTCAATTACTATATTAATTCGTAATTTCTTCTACTCTCGGTATCAGTGAGCAGGAGTTCAGTAATTCGGTACGACTCACATTTGCTAGGCAAAGGGGTATGTCGAAGGAATGTTGTAGATTTCCATGACGCTCGTATTATCCGCGGAAATTGGTTCTAGCAAAACGCGCGGGGTCAGGAAAGACCAAGGCCGACGCGAGGATCGCGTGCAGGACCGACTACTCATCCACACACTCGAGTATTAAGCGGCATAAGTACCACTTATCTATGCCCGATTCCCTATGCGAGCACACGTTTCGTCGTTCCCTTCGCTGCCCTTGTTGTTGCCCCGGCTTCGACCGGAGTTTCTTGCGACCCGTCCGTTCTCGTCCCGTCTCGCTCGTGGCGATTCCCGCGAAAAACGGAATCATCGTGGAACACATCGCCGTCGGCCGAGATTCACCTTCCGTACCCCCGCAGATTCTCCACGCACGCGATAAACAGTGGAACGTGACGGTCGAAACCGAAACGGTACATCCGTTAACCCCTGGACCCTCTTGGCCTCTCGTGTTCTCTCCTGTAACCTGTCGATTATGCTGTTCGACATTTCGGGTAGCGTGAAATTCCTCGGCTATTTCCGATTTAGTTAGCTCCGAGTTAGTTTCTGTTTTGTCGCTCGCGTCGAACAGCTTCTAGCTCTCGGCAGAGCGAGCGGTGTACTCGGCTCTGAAAGCGTCGGTCCGGTCTCGAGATCTCATGGTGGCGCGAGATCGTGAGAAGTACTCCAGATCACCGAGCAGGATCTCCAGTACAGGTACATATCGCGAGGCTGTTAGAGTCAGATCGCTAACAAAGTGAGGATCAAATAATAACACGTTTGGATCGCGCGGCTCGAAGATAGATAGCACTCGGTGTGAGTGAATAATTTGATAATGGCGGCGGGAGCGACGCGCTTCTCGTACTTTTCGCCCCCGCCGCCCCCTTCCTACGACGAGAATAAGAGCCGGTCGAAGAGGGAAGATGATCTCCGATCGTTGCTCGAGATCTAGCACTCGTTGTCGGTCCTCTCGCTCGTCTTCTTCCTCCTCTACTGTCCATCGTCTCGTTCTCTCCCTCTGTGTCTCGCCCCTTCGCGTTTCCCCTCTTTCTCCGGCCCGACTGTTACTCTCGATCTTGAAAGATCATGCCGCGAGATCACGGGGCTATTCGTGATATACCCGAGCCGCGGACGGGTTATGCGCGTACCACAAGATCGCCCCGTGTTGTAAAGGGATATTCCGGTGTTTTCGAAATTTTTGCAGACGGCCTTAATGGCGGATGATTGTGTGCCAAAGGTAACCCCAGGTGAAAATGAGCTAGATCCGCGTCGTGGTTCGCTTCGAGATGCCTCACCCTCGGTGTTCACCGCGATGCTCCTCGGGTTGAAACGGTAACCATCGACCGAACCGTGTTTTCGTTCTCCGCCTCGATGCTCTTCGAGTTTTTTTCGTAGCAGCGAGATCACGATGCGTGTGCAATTTTGTAGCGTTCTAAAGCGCAATAATCGTTCCTAAAGCGCGGCCGAGATCCGCCTCGCAATCACGGAATCGAATTGCGAGCACGGCTTCTTCATTCCCACGATACGGCGCGCAGTGCTGCATCCTCGCCCGAAATTTGTTAGAAATATTAGATTCTATTTTTCAAATATCGTCACGAATGAACAATCGATGAAGTTTCGAAGTTGACGACCTATTTTTACAATTTCTCCAAATAGTTCTAATTTCTAAATTTAACTTTACTCTTTTAAACACGTACTTGCTTTTATATCGCTCTACTATTTTCATCGTCTCACCTTTCGTCCGACTTCCTACATTATTCAAACGAATCTGTAACAAAGTCATAGCATACCGTGGAATCACGAGAGCGCGTAAAATACTGTTGCAATTATACGAGATCGTAGGGATCCTCTCGGCGTAGCGCGCATCATCCGATTTTCCGCCGCGGAGCTGCCGGTAATTTAAGCGGTCGCTGCGCACAATTACTCGTATTTATACCGGCCTGGCCGGCTCTAATTGCCTTGTGTAATTCTCATAATCGTAAATACACGCGTCAAAAGGTGTTGAAACCGCAGCACGCCTCGGGGAGGCCGGCGAACGATGAATAAATCACGGGGCCAACGCGAGAGAGATACGTAATCTAATTCCGCGATACGGGTAGCGAGAGGCTCGAGCCGATCCGCGAGGTGAACCTACCTCGTCGCGGTGAGCCGATGGAGACAGATAGTTTTATGCAGAGAATACGTAGGAGCCTAGCCTAACGTTTCAGGGATCAAGGTGATCCCTCTGCCTACTGGGTTTCGCTTCGAAATGGCATCGGACGATGGCGACGTGCTGCTTCTCTTTCGCGTCTCACGATCGGAACGCCTGATTTCGCGTTAACGCGCCCGCGTTGGCCCGAGAGATTATTTCGTGGAGTCACGTTAAACTCCTCGATCCTAGCTCGACGATAATGAGTCTTCCCATCCTCGTTTACCCTTTATGCTCGGGCCTCGGTGAATCATAGACGTTACCAGCCGGAACGCGTGGACGTTCGATCTCGCCGCAGATTTTTCCCCGTCGTCGCACGCCTGTGGGAAACTATTCAAAACGAGCCGGCGCGGCGCGACGACGACGTCTGATCGAGAGCATCCAGTGCTGTTCCTTGTTACGTGCTCGTTGTTATGTCAATGGGAGGGAGGCCAGGAGTTTTGTAATAGTCAGACACCTCCGTAAATTCTCGAAAGATGACTTTCGTCTCCAATGAGACGAAATGAATGCGATTTCTCAATGCACCGTGGCGTGGCACGGCGAGAGGCGTGTTGGATCCTTTGTGAAGGGATTTGTTCTCTTGTTCCCGATACGGCTCGCGAATGTCGTTAATAAAGAACACGTTCCGCGATGTCTATTGATTGGTTCTTCGAATTCCGTTATTTAGAGCAAAGCTCACTATGTCGTATGACCAATTTTTCTTAAAAACGCGCCGCGATCTACCTACTAGAATCCTGACGTTTAATACATTCAAACATGTGTCTCGTGTACTAATAAGTGACGTTATGAGAGGGGTTATTAAGCCAACATCATACTTTATTAATGATATTTATTAATCGTGGCCGACTCGTTGGCTATTTCTGATTCAGAGGAGCTTCAGTTACCAGTTAATTAATACACTTGATTTTTAATCACGGATATAGGATGGTATAAATTGATTGTGAGACCGATGCATTATGATTCAGCATCGCTGGCCAAAAGAAGGCAAGGAGCTCGGGCTAATTTCCATTAACCAAGTTTCACCGAGCGGGGAATCGCGTTCCATTCTAATCGGCGCGACGCGCACTGGAACCGGGCAAAAGAGGCGAGGGCGTGCACACGTTAATTCTAAAACGTTTCTAACGATCTCTCTGCTTGATATTCCGTCTGGCGAGCGCGAAATGGTGGCTCGGAGTGGCGAGCGTGTCCGGTCGCTTGTCGAATTCGATCACGTAGCGTTTTAACGCTTTACATTGAACGCAGCGCGTGCTCTGTGTAGAACGTAGACGCGGTTACGAGCCGATAATACACGACCGGCGGATCTCTGTGTGCGCCACTCGGTGAGCGCGCGGACGCGCAAGCGTGCGTGCGTACGCATAGAGACGAGACGTGGGTGTCGAGTCGTAAAACGAAGTATGTACTCTCTTCCTCAGAGAGTTTAGCAGCTCTCATTGGAATTTATCGAAGACACACGTCGAGGACGAGCGGAGCGGGCGAAACCTTTCGGCGCCGCTGTCAGATTCGCTACGGACGGGCAATGTTTACTTGACGCGTTGATAGGTAGCTGAATCATTCTCGATTAAATGTCCGAGACCAGAGAGAACGATAGCACTCCGTGCTACGCGTGCACGTATTGCGCTCGTTGTTCGATCATTCATTTGTGACGTAAGTTTCGCAGCGGTAGGTCTCGTTCTAATTAAAACTGACGTCTATTCAAAGAATTATTTATTTGTGTCAATTTATGATATTGATATATTGGATCAGCATACATTCGATTACTATTCATGGCAAAACTTTTTTATGCGTCCCTGGTTTCTATTATTCTTTTTACAAGTAGGTGGATTTGAAACTCGAGGATAGGCCAGGTCGAAATCACCTTTTTTAACTGCTCGAATGCGAAAGGCTACGAACTTTTGCACCGACTACATCAACGAATTCTTGATTCAGTTAGAAGTTATTTAATCAGATAGTACAATTGCGTAATACAGTCAGGCATGATTCCTTAACGAGCCACTGTTGTCGAATATAGTCTCGTCCATGGTCGGGTCTCGTCGCTCACAAGCCGAACGGTATGCAAATAAGCTCGCGACCCGTGCACCTAGAAAGTGTATAATTACCGCGCCGTGGTATTTTAACGATATGTTAATCGCGCGATCGGTGTCTCATTGTAATTAAATTAGTAACTACCCCGAGGTCTGGCAGCGTACGCATGCCGTGCAGCTCCGCGTCGGTCCGCCGATGCGCTTCGTCGTGGCATCGAAATCCATCCGCGGCGGACGAACGTGAAATCGTTGTTCGTACACTTTTGTTCGAGCATACGAAGTGAACGTCGCATAAGTACCTCCGCAGCCGATATATCGAACGCGTCGGACCCGCGCGCCCGTGAAAATCAATTGATATGTGTCACGATGCTCCGAAAGCTTCCTTGAAAACGCACCGGATGCACGATGGGGTGTTGCTCGGCCGACAGGCATTGTCTCGGGGCCTCCCTCTTTCATCCGACCGACATGTCGAATGCTGGATGCATATCAATTTATGCCCCATCTCAGAATTCACTCTCCGCGCCGTGCCATGCCTCCTTCTTTCTCTACCTTCCTTTCTCTCCTCTCTTTTCGTACGTCTATGTACTCCCCGGCGCCTGGCCGACGTCCGGCGACGGCATTTCCTTTCGATATCACGTATGTTCTTACGATTCCCGGTGTTACCGTCTCCGCGACGCAAGTAAATCGGTTCTGTCGATTCCTGGAACGGGAGTGTTATCGTATCTGCAGAGTTTGATCTCACGAGGGAAATTTAATTATACGCGTGATGTCAGAAATATTGTTGATATGTTTTTCGTAAGAAAATTCGAAGGCGAGGAAAAACGACCTGCGTTTCGTCAATGAAAGAAGAAAAATATTTCTAGGCCCAAAGTATAGTAAGTACCCCTTTAAGTCATTCTTTCTGTAAGTCGTCCCATAGCGATATTAATTCTTCAACGCCGATTCACGAATACTCGCGGTAGTTCCTATCGCGGTTTTATACTTATTGAGAAACACTCTTACACTTCTTAGTAGACTTTCCTAAGGCATTCCATTACCACATCCATTCCGTAGGACTTGCTTGATTTTCAAACACAATAAGTGTACGTATTAGTTTGCATAGCTCAACCCTGTTCACCTAATGGCGCGGTACTCTTCTGTTTGGATTAAATTGTCCCTCGGTCGCAAAACACAAGGTTTCACTCTCGTGAAAGAAGACGTCTCGGTCGCGCAATTAGGCCTGATGATTGATTAAGGAATCGGACTCGAGCGAGTAATGATAGTGCGAGCGCGAGGTGGCTCGGAGGCGGCTCGGTCGGATTATCGTCGAGATTGCGTTTGGGGGGATGGGGGCGAGAGAGGTGGACACCAGGTCCCGGCGTGGATCCATCACGCCACCTCTGGCAGCTCCATCAGTATGCGTGGGAGTCCGTGTGTTTCGAGGACCAGGAAGTGGGTGTTGCTGCACTCCATAATTCACCGGGCGTGTGCTCGTGTGCCTGCCTGTCTGCCTCCGTTGAGCGCGCGAGCGCGCCGCTCCTCCTGGTCCTGCGATCATACCGGACGCCGCGGATCCGATGAAGATGTTCACGTGAACGTTCTCGAGTGGTGCAACGACCGTGGAAAGATACAAATGCGACCGCCTTTCTAACAAATCGTCGTTGAACACGTGTGAAAATTCATAAAAACGCTGAGCGATTCTCTAATCGATTTGATTTCCAAAATTCCACGATTTAATTCAGCGCTTAGTCCAAAATCAAGATAGTGTGAACTTCAGGTGTCGCAATTCGTTAAAGCCTTTACAGCCTTTAATGTATCATATCTAGTCAAATTATATAAAATATATGTATAAGATATAAAGGTGGCATACAAATGCCTATACCAATGCCCAAAATATCTGACTGACAGACATCTGTCGATATCTCCAGATCCGTTAAAAGAAATTTACTGGAATCTGCAGACTGCACGAAATTCTTGAATTCCTTGAACCAATCAACTTAGTCCACCGAATATGATAATAGTAGCTAATAATCTTTTACGCGAGCTTAAATGACCAAATAAAAAAGATCCATTGTGTACATATTTCAACTTGGGAATAGGAACAAGCTCAAACTCATCCGGTAATAAAACCACGCCTTCGATCGAAAGAGTAAATACAACGTGGCTGGATCGAACCCGTTCGAATTCAATTCGATTCCCTGCAGTCGATATCAATGATTTAAGTCACGATGGAAGTAGGAAAAAAAGTGTTTCGCCCGATAAGAACGTATCGGGCGGCGAGGAGCAACGGGACGAGAGGATTCGCGATTCGAACCAGCGGCTATCTGCGATCGGTACCAGCAACCAATTACGTTTGTTGAACCGGAAAACGTCCGGAGATCGTATTCTACCAAGGTGGTGCAGTCGAGCCCCTCAAATTATAAATCAGACGATAACCCCGTCGGCTGTATCGTTTCTCGGTCTCCGTTCCTCTCCACGCGTTTCGCGTACGAACGTACGGACGAGAGAAGGAGGGTGGTACGCGGTTCGTGACGGCTTTTAAGCTCGTACATCACCGCGTGGGTCACGCCTCTCGTATTTGCTTAGTCGTACGATCGGCCAGGCGCGGATAACTGCGGAGATGAGACAATTAATAATCCACGCGAAACACCGAGTACCGTGGGCCAGATGTTTGCTCGCCGAGGCTTCCTCTTCTCCGGCCTTCTGCCCGGCGTCTACAGCCGTGTTCCCTCGGTCGTCGTTCCGCCGCGCTTGTCCCGGTTTCCATCACTGCTGCCGGCGAGCCGCCATTCTTTGGTCCAACCATAATAACGTTGGCGAATATGAAAACGCGGATTCGAAAGCGCGATCGCTGCTGCTCTGAGCGAACGAACGACCGACGATCGTGACGACCGGTGGATGAGAGAAATTTTGCGCCGCGCTCTAATCCGGACTTTCACTGTACCGTGTAATTCTATACGTTGCACGTCTGCCGATTGTCGTTGGACGGTTTAAAACGCAACTTTAATTCCGTTCGGGAAAATATTTTCACATCTTATTTCGTTGCGCATTGTGACGTGCTCTTCGTTCATCATCAGAGCATTCACTGTTTAGTTGCATCTGTGTGTCAGCGTACTTCTGGGTTCTCAAGAAGATTTAGATATCCCGTATTCCGTTGCACCGTTTCAAGATTTATCTTCTCGGTACGCGATTAATTACAATTATAATGCGGGCCTTATTATTCCAACCTGAGAACCATCAACCGACTCCATAATCTTTGCCTTTTACATCTAACAGGGCAATTTGTTTAATCTAACCGTCCGCCTGGTCTAGTAGTACGAACACGCGCGTGTACTTAGGTGCCTACACCCGTTGATATTATTCCGAAGCACGCGAGCGGATTTATGACTGGAAATGGTGGCTGCGTCCGTATCCAGATACGTGGAGGAGAGAGGATCGGCCGTTTTGAGAATCAACCGTCAGGATCGTTCTCGCGCGAGGACGTAATAGCAGCCCCGTTCGGGACACCAGGAATTGCAAGGTTGCCGCGAAGGAAACACGCGATATCCCCGTGTTGAAAAATGACGATACCGCGGGCCATATCTCAGCGTCTGCACGGGATATCTTAATTATCGGGCAAAAATTAATTACCGTAACGCCCACCGTGTCCGTGCAACGGAGCGAAGGCGGCCCGGGGACTCCCGTAGGGCATTCGTGGGAGTAGAGCACGGAACTCTACCCCCGCATCGGTAAATCGTGCCTAGAAATTTGAACTCTACAAATCAGCTAATCTTTTTCGACATTGTGAGAAATCTATTAACGCTCTGTTTCCCGTATTCTGAATCAATCCGATTTTCTCACGTGTTTGAAAGTTAGGTAGAATATAATTAGAAGAACATTATATTTTATTCTCATTTTACAAAGTGTTTGGAGTTGCGAGAAAGTGGGGTAAAATATAAGTTCCGAGTGCGAGTGCTCAGGGATCAGGATTTACAAGGATAGGAATATCAGGGTTTCTCCCATGAGTATCTCTACGTCTAACTAAAATACTAAGCAACGTTGGTATACAGCAGTGGATACCAATCTGAATAGAACAATATATCGATATTCCGTTTTCAAAAAACAGCTTTATACCGTTCCAATCCCGAGGAAAGCACAATCACGCGAGATCTCCGACTTCATTTATCACCGATTTCCTATCCCATTAACTCGGACCTCTCTTCTACAGCTCCGCAGCCCGGCGTCCGTGATATCTTCTTCTAATTACGCCGACGTGCTTTCCAATGCCCACGGCGACGCGACTATCGAAGGATCGCGCGGAAAGTTCGTAAAAGCGGCACGTATGAATGGTCGATAAAATTCCATCGGTGTCCTTTAACGGCCCGTATTCCCCGTTTCATTGGCGACCGTTGCCCCGGGCCGAGATCCATTTCCAGATTCACCCATGGAAGTATACCTACTATCCGCCGTTTCGTGCGTCTATGAGCCTCTCGCTATCGTCTGTGGCATCGTATATCGGTGAAACGCAGAATTATTATACTGGTACTTTCGTGGAAGCGTATCAGGAGAGGAAGAACGGAACGGCACGAAGCGTCGGGGAGAGTAACACGAGTAATTTCAGGCGATGGAAACGGGTCCCGGCCACGGGATCCGTCGACGGGTGGTGGTGGTGTGGGAGTCCGGCCAGTTTGGGTTCAAAGGTTCGCGATTATAACATTCCGGGCATGCCGTTTCGTGTGCATCAATTCGGTACGCCAGTTCCCTCTTTGCGGAGTTCACAGCCGCGCGAGGAGGCTTCTCCCTTCTCGTTTCTTTCGCCTCTTCGTCCCGTGCTTCGGATCTCGTTCCGAGGAGAACTTCCACGGAAGAACGAGGTATACGTATCGCGTCTCGGCAAGAAGAAACGGGCCGATCCTTTCCAAGAAGGACCTGCTATCCGGGAATCGGTAAACGCTTCATTTTCCTCGCTCTCTTTTCGTGCGGTCCGTTCGTTACCCTCCCTCGCGGCTGCTTTATCCCACGTACTGTATGAACACGCTTCTTCCCGGGGTCAGCTTCCGTTTGCTCGTGATCCTGATGAATGGGTACGGACGAGAAATAGGAATCGTATCGGGGAATATCTGTTTCCCCGTTGTAATAGGAGAATAACAAACGATCTTGCCAGTTATGAATATTTCAAGTATGATGATATGTATTTATTGCTCCCTTTTAGCTTACAATTATTTTTATCCTATTATTTATATTTATCTCGCTTTGCATAATTCGCTTTATTATACTAGCTCTCCTCCATCTAATTTCATTTGTTTAAACATGAGTGACCTGCAATATTTCATGAGCACATGTAATTGCAATTGTCAGGCGTTTTCAAACTTAATAAATCCAGCTACGAACGATTTCCTCAGTTGTTTGAACGGAAATTCACTGATCGTTCCCCCGTTCTGTCGAGAACAAGATCGTTTCTCGTTCTGACCAATGGAACGGTCGCACATCGAGGATCGTTCGACGTGGAAACGGCGCGGGATTTTTCCGATGTCCGTCAACGTGACCGACGTGGGTCGAGATTACAATAAGGTGACGTCAGTCGAACGTGTAGCCGAGGAAATAGGAACGCTGTAAACTAGATCACCGCAGGATTTATAGCCGGCGTATGCCTTTTTAACCAACGGCTTTATCGCTCCATTGTCCCGTCTCGCGTTTTGTCGGTCGTGTAATTTAAGCGGTTGGCCACGAGGTCACTGCTCGCGGTCAACGTATGGTTCCGTCACCGTCGATCGAAATTCACATGGTCGTAAAACGGGGCGACAGAAAAGAATTCTAGAGTTATCCTAAATCATACGTTACGATCCTCTGTCCATTCTACTTCGATCGTACAATAGGACAAACCTCGCGTTACGGGGGTGGTCTTTTTATGTCGGACAGATTCAAATAAAATAACAGAATTTACTGGACTTGAAGAAGTCTAATCATTGGTGTATAATCGTACTTGAAGAAACGAAGCAGATTTATCAGTATCTAATTGCAACGATTCAAAGTGATCTCTGAGCAAATTCCTCGAGGCATCGCGGTTCCCGCGACGTCGCGCCGGATCGAAGCAGAATGCGCGCGATCGAATGATGGGCGCATAAATAACAGGGGAAATGGACGACAGCGACAAAGCTGGCGCTGATTTCGCTGGTAAAGGCGAGTTGCGCGCGAGCGGCGAGCGACCAAACGGCCTACCGAGATGGATTTATGCCAGCGTCATTAGGGATTAATTATACGCCTTGTCAGCCAGCTGATGCTCCTCGTTCCTAGCTCCGAGTGCTCGCGCGAGAAATCAAAGACAACGCGAGAACCAGCTTCCCTTCGATCCGCTGCTCCTTGAAAACGAACGTATTCCACATAGAATATATCAAATAGTCTGCTGAATATTCAAAATAATTTGAAAAAGCTTACACTTATTTTTACAATTCAGTTTTATTCACTTTGTTGTGAACGACATCGACTTTAAAAGAAATAAAAATTCTTGGATCGAATGGATCCGTGTTTATGGGTCCACATTTAACGTCCCTTTCTTTTCCGGGAGCAATGATAACGGATCCCTATACGTTACGTCAGGTGAATGGAAGCGGTTAACCGAGTTTGCGAATTATCATACGCGTGCGGGGCCATCAGATCCAGCGAACTTTAACCGTCCGTTTTAGGAGGCGGAGGACGCGGCGTGCGGCCGGTTAGGCAATTTTGCGAAAAGGGAAACGCGAAATCCGAGGGACCAGAAGGAGACGCACGCTCGGTCGCCGTCTGAAACGCACCCATAAGCACCGACCGCTCTACACTCACGTACTTCCTTAATGCCGAATACGCCATCCGTTTTCTTGCCATATAAGTTTCTATCAAAAGGCCGGATCGTAATCCAGAAATCTCTTCTCGCGTGACCCCATGGGAATACAGGGCTCGGTGAAACTCACGCACCTTGCCCGGTCCGTCACGCTTCCACGACGGAACGAAATCGCCCGTTGACTCATCCGTTTGTTCCGCGTCGCGAAATGAATTTTTATTATCCCATTCTATGAATCCGTACCAGTAATCGCCGCGACATTCAATTTTCATCTTGTTAAAGTGCTTCTATTAAAATTCTAAAATGAACGTGCATACTGAGCATTTCTTTGTGTCTTAATGTACCTTACAATAAAGTAAATCTACTGTTTCAGTGGTTCCTGACGATTTCTCGTTTGGAAGATGCTGGAGGCAGTTCGGCAACACAGATTCTTCGGGTGAGTGACAATATTTCCAATTATCTATCCAATTTTATTTATTGTTAATCCAAAAAACCGATTATCGTTATACGTTCTGTTAAATATGCTACGTGTTATTGAGAACGCGAAAGGCAAACACCGCGTGAAGTTTCAATTTGATCGGGTTCCGTGGGAAATGTTCCGGGCATAGCTGGCGCGCGCGATGAAAGATTTTGACGAATGCTCGTCCGGTCCGTTCGGTCGGGCCGGTGTCGGCCGCGAAGTTCCTCTCTCTCGTTGTAGCTGAGCGCGTTCGTTTGCTATACATTCGTCGGTAGGCCGGTCAGATCGTAAGTAGTAAATCGTTTTCTTGCCCCACTGTTTATGCAGGGTGATTGATGAAGTTGCATTAATATTTCCGTAGCAGAGGCCTTTACTCACGTATGCCGTGTGCTCGTGCGCTAGCGTTCGCTCGCGCGCGTAGAGTCATCCATACGTTAGCGGCGAGCAATAAAATATGTCTCAGCCGAGCAGATTTACGATATACCGGAGATATCTCTCCTAGACATATTGTGTCGATACACTCGATCCTATTTGGTAAACCGTGACGCGTGAACAAACGTGATCGTCTGTATGTATGCGGAATTTTTCTTTAAGAGCGATAATTAGTAGTCGGTCACAGTCGAAACGTTTCAATAAATCAGACCGTCGGTATCTGCCTCCTTCGCGGGACGAACCGACGGGTCTCTTCCTCGTTCGTTCCACCACTGTTGCAAAGAAATTCTGCTCTTCATGCACGCAATAGGGCCTGCGGAGTACCGTGCAGCAACCTGTAATTACGCGTACTGCGGATTGTTCCAGTCTCTCCCTTTCTATCCTGTTTATTTCATATTCGGTAACGGACTTGCAAAACGATCATTGGAATATTCGCGGATTCCTGTCGAACCATCCCTACATTTTTGTTTACTCCTTCTGACTCTGAGAGAAACAAGATCCTTGGATATAATGCAAATACGGAACTGGTTTCCGACGTCGGTCTTCGTCTCCGACCAAAGACGTTGTCTGCTCGGGTAAGGACAGCGAATCGAAAGCGGAAGAGCGCAATCGGAGAAGACCCATTCAACCTGGGATCGTCCTCGTGATCCTCGCTGAGAGCAAATCGAGAATCGGTTACGACGGAGCACACGGCCGGTCATTTAAATAGCGAGTCATCGCGATAATTCTCTCGCGGCAAGATTTATACACGGTGCTACACTTGTGTGTGCGGCGAACGCGCGCGCGCGCGCGCGCTTGTCTCTCGAGCGTGGCGGCGGCGCGGTCGCTTTCACCCGTAGGAAAAGAAAAGCCGGCTACGAATCCACCTTACCGGGGTGACAGAGATCTACGGCAGGCAATGCGCGGCGGTGAAAGCGGAGGCGGCAGATGCGGCCAGGTGCGGTCACGGTACCAAAGGTCGTTCGCCGGATTTCGGGATCACCCGGTGGACAGGTAGACGCAGAGGCAGGTGTAGCCTGCAGGCGAAGTGAATCTCGCGGAGCGAGAGCGGAGCTCGGCTCTTGCGTGGGCGCGTTTCTCAGGGTGGCTGCGATGCGTCACACTGCGAATCGCGCGCGAGAAAAGAGGCGCACTCAACGCCGAGAAGAGCGGGATGACGAAGAGGATGATGGGAGGAAAGAGGGAAAAAAACGGACGAAGATGAAGCGTCGAAGCGAGACGGGCGAAGGCGACGGAGAGAGACGACGATGTTCGTTCCCTCCTAGCGTACGTGTGCACGTGCGTTTTTCTGTTCGTTAATGGAACGAGGAGAGGAGAGCACCGAGAGAGGACCTGTAGGCGAACTATGCCGGGTATCCAGGCTGAAGGTTGGGCAGAGAGAACTAACCAGCTAGGCTAACCAGCCGAGTCAAACCAGCCCGGGATATATCCTGAGAACAATCGGACCTACCGACCGACTGGCGTGGGCGAACGGTATAACGCATTCCTAGCGAGCGCTAAAGGGTTATTACGTTTACGTGCTTCGGTGGTGGGCCAACGAAAATCTGCCTTCTTTTCTCAATCAGATATCTCGGAACTTGGGTGGGTACCTCTATTGGATGTTATCTCTGCTATAGAGGAAGATAAATGTGATTTCCATTCCATTCTTTTTGATCTACGACTTTAATCTCTATTAATGAGACGAGTATTCAGAAACAAAGAAATGGGTATGTTTCAACAACCCTATGACACTTGTATGAAGGATTCGTTTTCCCAAGCCGACGACCTCTTTCGTCTCTCATCCGACTTCGTCTTTAAACGACTACCGTTTGTTTTCGCATCTCGGGACCGTGGTCAGGACAATCTTGTTCTTAGCCGCGGGAAAGATTAGAACCCGGTTGCGATAAATGAGACGCGGTCGCGTCGTTCTTCCTCCAGACAATTCGCGGCCTCCATTAAGCGCGATCGCAGCTGTGTTCCGTGGCCAGCAGGAAGAGCGAACGCGACGGTAAAAAGCGGTGAGGGGGAGGGAGGAGAGACAGAAGCCAGGGGGACGTCATTGGGGAATAATAGGCCAACTTTGCGGTCGCTCGACGGACAAGCCGGACGTGGGTATCGTCGAAGAAACGGTCTCGGGAAGCCTCGTTGAATTGTCGTCATGAGAAACACGGAGATTGCCGAAACCCGCAGTTTAAATTAGAAGCGTACAAACTGCAAATTGAGCTACAAATTGCAAATTGCATCGCGGAATAGTTACTTCTGTGTTGCCACGGCTCATGGGTATTAGAATTTGTTCCAGCGACCGGAAGCATTCGATTTTTTCCGATCGGCTCTGATAGTGTGCTATACTCTTGCTCTCATTTCTTGGCTCATTATCGCTACTCTGACAGCTGTTCACAATCCAATAATTTACATAGCTCAATGATCAGACTTTAAAATATGCATTGTAGTGTCCGATATCTATCGTTGGAACACCGCACCGATTAACGGTGAGCGCACGGGGAGACCAGGAAGTCGTTTAGCCGAGTTCTACCGCGGTTTTACGGTTTTCCCAGCGAGTCCAATCCCATCGAAACGTCGGCGTATTTCGAACCGGATCGTAATTAACCACCCATTACTCAGCCAGCACGGGTACCGTGGAATCTTTTTGTTTCTACGATTCGCTACGTCGCGAATCTCTCTCTCTCTCTCTCTTTTCAAGCCGCGAGCAATCGCGACGATTTTCTAACTACGAGGCCAACTGTGGATTACCGAAACCCATCGTTTTCAGTATCGTGCCCTTTTCGGTTGCGTTTCTCGTTTATCGCCTGACGAAATGCCATTAAAGCGATTTAACGATTTGCTGTCGCGTATAATTTCAGTGTGACGTCCATTGATTCGGGTAGTACTCGGAGAATAGAACCTCCTACTTATCATTAACTCTTGATGGCTCCGCGCTTGTTTATAGCACTACAACACCTTCCGATATAATCGTTTCGGCCACGCATTGCGAAATTGCGACCTTTGGTATAACGGGAAGACACTACTCTCGAGGTTTCTTATGCGGCACAAATTGTACGGATATTACAGTTCCATCTGAGTGTAAGACTTTTAATTATTTCGCGGCCAAATCGTGGACAGTTAATCCCGCTTCGAACAGGTGCAATTTCGCTCTATCCGAGCGGCGATTATCCCGCGTGGACGGTGTAACGCGCGACGATTAGAGCACCGCGAAATGGCAGCGTCGCGTCGTCGGAACGATTAAAGTCATAACGAGCGCAGCAGCAGGAACAAAATGATCCGAGTCTCGGGACCACTGGCTGGCCGTAATGCGGCTCGTTTCGCGGTTTATAATGGTCTCGCAGTCCTCTCTTCGCGGACTTCCGAGTGTGCGATATTGCCTCTCGGCCGGCTGCGAAACGTTATAACCGTGCGCGGAGGACAGGTGGCCCGTTGCAACGACTCGGCTAATTAGTAGACTGATTGTACGCTCGTGCGATTAGCTCTGGAGACGTCTTTCTGTCTCTCGCGGCTCGGAATCGTCGTCGGGAATTACCTGAAAGTAGATGAGTCTTCTCTCTCTTTATTGGGTCGCTGCTTCGTCGCTTGACCGTCGTTCCCTTTAATTGCAATCTGTAAATGCTTCTCGTATCTTTTATATAAAACCTCAGAAGTTTTCATTTTATCTAGGATTAATTGTGATTTCTTATTTACGAACGTACATTGTTCAGTTACATGCATACGTGTATCAATTTTTACCCGAAGCTATTCAAGTAATTAAAATACCAAATCTTTACGGTCAGTAAGAATTTTTATTATAAAGCGACAATAGATACGATCGTGTAAAGGATTCTAATTTCCACGCGTAAATCGTCGATAATACTGTGACGTCATCGTACATCAGTTTCGCCTCGCGTTGATTGGGTGCGAGAATTGGGGCCCGCCAATTACCCGGTGACCCGACCATGATTTATGGGGTCAGTCGTAACTCACGCCGTTGCCCCTCGCGCTCCCTTTCGCGCCGATGGGGGCCCACCATATTCCATAACTCGACACCCCGTAACCCTCGACGTGACTATAGGTGGATACGTAGATACACGTATAACGGATGCGCAGCATCGAAAACGAGACGGACGATTTATTGCGGATTAAGAGACTCTCTCGAGCGTCGTACATGAACGAGGGGAGAGCTCGTTGCCTTCCCTGTACGCCGAGAATCTGTTGACGTACTTCCTTAGAAATTCATTTTCTGCTCCGAGGTATATACTTACAATTAGTTAAACTCGAAAATCGTGCTAACGCGATGTTCGAAATGTACCACTTCACAGTAGGAGATCCGGAGTACTTCTCGTGTAGTAGGTCGGACTACACTTATGATTTAAACCAAGATTATGGGATTTCTTAGACGCTTGATTATTATGTATTATTCTAATATTTGCATACTCAATTTTGAAGTCTATTAAGTATTGAACAGGATCGTTTAAAAATGTTCATAATTCATTATTTATCGCATTATACTTGAAGTAGACTGCGCTGACGTACGAACGGGTTTCGCGGAAATCATCAGAGGCAGCGTTTCGCGAGTAAATCGGGGCGAGGGTAGAAACGGGTCTGACTAGAAAGTGCGAGTCGTGCACGGCAACAATACCGTTCCGCGGAGCGCGCGGCGTGGCAAAGACAGAGCGGCAAGAAACTGTCTCCGTCTCCGGGAAATAATGCCTTCGAATCGTGTCCGGGTCTTGAGGCGCTCTTTAGATTCCCGAGTTTACGATACCCGCGACGAGGCAATATCTCCGGCCGTTCCGTTTCCCGGCTGCAGACCTTTTTCCACGACAGCTCGCGCGTTATCTCATTCGCGCCGTGAATGGAGTATGAATTTTCAGAAGCACTGACCGACGACTGCTCGCTCGTCGCAGGCTTATCGGAACAGTTCCCTATTACGCCGGTTGTTTCGCGTCTAACGTTTATTATTATCCTCGGACAACGGTTCGGTTAATGTACAGCGTGCGCGAACGCAGAGAAAGCGGGGTACGAATAATTTCACACCCGGAGCCAATTTCGTAGCCGACCGGACCTCCCTCCGTTTCAGAGCGAGTTAGGTCCGAAGAAGTATGAGCCCAGTGCTCGAGTTCACGGATACGTGGTTACTGTTATTACTGGTTCCTTTCCGAGCTTCGCTCGTTTAAGCGTGCGTACTTGGTAAAAAGAATCGTGCATGGGATTATTAAAAAGGATTCATAGAATGTATAAACATCTTCAAATATACATTTCCTTTTAACGATGATGTAACGCAAAAATCTAAATGACTAGTCTCCCTTGTGAAAATTAAAGAGTATCACTGGGTATTCGGTACGTTTCTTATTCCCAATTGCGAACTGTCGCTGGGAATTCCCGTAAAAGATGTAATAAGTGTTTACTTCTCAAGGAGCAGATACTTCTTTGATTTCACTACGTGAAAGTGACTTCGGTAAGTTTCTTTCTGACAGATCGGTGATCCTGATGAAGACTGGCACCGAAGATGATGTTTTTCTAGGATAAACAGACTCGAAAAGGTTGAATGAAAAAGAAAGTTGATTTTTTGTTATCGGGTTATTAGGCATTTTAATAGCAAGAACAGGTTCATCATCTTTCCGTGTGAGATATTTATTTTTCGAGAGAGCTATTGCTAACTATTAGGGATTGAAGCTGACAATAAGTTACACTCTCCAATAATTTTATTTATACAGTCGATAGTCCAGTTTTATAATAGAGACAAATACACGACAACCTTATAACTATAATTATTAACCAAACTAACGAATAAGAACAACAGTAAATGCGATACACGTGGTAGTAAATAGTGGTTGAAGAAAGGTGGTACACCCTCCCAAAGATGAGTGGTAACACGTTCCGATTTTCTTCTAACATCTTAAGAATAGACTTCGACCGTATGCTCGTAAGTTCACAAAGGGTGAAGTTGGATCATCACCGTACGCAGGAGTGTCTTACGGGAGGGATTATTTTTGCCGCTGGTACGAGTTTGCAGGTTGCGCGAGGTGGTGTGCGCGATCGGCCAGCCAGCAGCTCAGGCTCGGTGACCGAGAATACCCCGCGGGTCCCCTCGGGCCCACAACGGACCCTCTTGCCCTCCCACTGGCCCCTGGCCCGCGTTGCATCGCGTTGCAGCTCATGCCGTCCTCGTGTGGGCGAAGGGTCATGGGTCGCAGACACACCGCAGTGGCTCTCAGTTGGTCCCGATACTCTGAGAGCAGGTTCAACCGGGAACATTGTTCTCTCTTCCAATCATTTTCTGACCCAATGATATAAAGCATTTTGTCCCGTTTTATTGGGTTGGCAAAGAAGTTCGTTCGGTTTTTTAGGACAGAGTGAAATGTAATTTATTTGAAACATGTTTTTTTACTCTCGTATGGAATACATAGAGTGCCGTAGCAATCTTTCGCACCGATTGGGAGGGATTTCTATCGATGGTCTTGACATTGCTCGAATTAATCTTTCATGACCGGAGCATCGTTACTGTTAAGAATCTCCAGAACGGAATTTCGCAAACCATTTCTGGCATACGTAGCCAATACATCTCGTCGTTTGATACGAACAAAGAATTATAAATCGTATGAAGGAAATAAGTAGTATTTCCTAAAAGGAGAGAACCAGCTGTTCCCAGCCGGGTATAGGCGGAGGAGATGCAGCATCGAAAATCACCCACGAACAATTTGTACACGTGGCGAATGCGATGACGTCGCATAAAGAGTACGCGCGGGAACGTAGCCCGAGGGTGGAAATCGCACGACACGGCCGGGGTCACGGGGAAACCGATACGTTTCGTGGACAGCCTCCGGCGATATTCTCATACGGTCGCGGCGGAAAGAATCACGCGAGAACTTTATCCCAGTTACGGATCTCACCTTTTGGAACGTTTCATCATTAGCGATGATAATTCACTATTCGCCGGGTCGTCCTACTCGTTCGAGAGACAGGAACCGTTAGACGTCTCGCAGAGAGACAATATCTCTTCGGGAACTCGCACGGAATCGTTAAACGCGAGGGAGGGATGGGAACGGAACAAAGAAGGATCACCGGCCGAGAGAATTTTAGGATTCCTCCGTTGCGCCGATACGGGTTCGTGGTCGAAAAGTTATGGCAACCGAGAGAGAAGCTGCTGTCCACTCCTGTCCTCCCGTGCGAAAGGTCACGAATCAAAACGACTTCCCTTTCCAATATTCACTCACTCTCTCTCTCTCTCTCTCTCTCCTTCTCCTTCGCCACCTTGTCTATCCACGTAAGGGTCTTTCTCCTTTCTTTCCATTTTTTTTTTCCCCTCGGCGCACCAGGTTGCTACCCCAACAATTTCGTGCAACACGGCCAGATAGAATCTCCCAGGGCGGTCCGAGCAAATTGAAAAATTATACCGACGCGTACCTACGCGACACTACGCGTTTTTGGCGAAGATTCGAGACAATAGGATCGTGAGATAAAAAGGTGAGGACCGTTCAAAAGGGTAACGCCATCACGGTAGGCATACGTACGGGTCGCGTATATATCTGCGACGATCTACGGAAAGGTATATACATATATATATATATATATATATGTACCTCGAAGGGCTCTCTTGACGCTGCTCATGCATAAATGCGTCAACGTTGTTTCGCTCTCGGTATCTCCGATCTCAGCGAGTTCCTGCGGCCTGTCTCCGCGTGTATCCCGCGCGCAGTGCATGCGCTGCGCACGAGCTATATCGTCCAGATTTCCGATCAGCCGGTCGGTCTATCCGTCCACCGTTTCCCGATCTCTCGCCGCGCGCGGACAAGCTATTAAATCGAGAGAAAGAGAGAGGGAGAGACCGGGTTATACTTTCTACGTCCACGTCCACGCGGCCGCGATGATAAATCGCGAGTGCACGCGGTTACGTTCGGGTGAAAGGGGGCGACCGTTTCTAAACTACAAATGAAACTTTAATAAGCGGTGCCGCGCGTCCGTGGCTTTGTTCACCGTCTAATTGATCGTAAATCTTCACCGCGATTCCGCTTCGCGGTAAACAAACAATCGTTCAAATCGAGGCGGTTAAATCTCGCCCGCGTCCGATCCGGTTGCTTCCATTTGTCCGATGGGGGCCATTAAACTCGACTCGAATCTGTTCGACAGCGGGCGACCGCGAAATTACGACCTCGTGCGAGGAACCATCGCTCCTCGAGAAAAGATCGTCTCAGTCGAGCCTCGTTCCCATAACGGTAAACGTTCGTTCCGATTTTCTCGGATTCCCTTTGAAGAGTCCAAGTACCCGCGCTCCTCCGGTGATCTATTCGTTACAGTTTAGAGGCGCTAGGTGCTCGTAAACTCTCATCAGAGATCGAATCGAAGCTGCTTGCCAAGTGGAAGAAGTGGTACCGGGATAGCTGCGGGTTAATTCGCGAGTGATGATCGCGGTCCACTGTATCTCTCTCTCTTCTCGTTTCTACCGTTCGTCCACACGGCGACCACACTCGAGAACGCGCGAGTGACCACGGAACGGTTCCCACGGACGGTGACCGGGAGGAGTTCTTGTTTCGAGTTTGAAAACACCGGCAATCAGTGTAGCTGCTCCAGCAGCAGTACTATTCGTGCATACATATGTACATCTTGTGCATCCCGTGCCAAGAACACTGCGCGCCTACCTTTCTTTCATTCGCGATGTCCTTCACTCGTGTTCCCGCGTGCTTTTTGCTGGAGCACGCTGTTGATTGCCGATGTCTCTGGATGGGGACTTTGTTCCTCTTGGGACTAAAAGAACTGTGCCTTGCCTCGAATCTTGGATAATTGCAATCTTAATCAACTCGGTTTCGGGTAGCAGTAAATAAATCTGTTGTTCATTCCGATTGGAATAATTGTTGATAACCGGGTTTAATAATAATCGCAGATTAATGTTGTTATCTTGGTCACATAACGTAATTGTTTGGTTTCATTGATTATTTGGCCAACCGATTTCGACTTTTTTCTCTGTCTCTAATTATAGAACCTCTTCGGTCGTCATTACTTCCTTTCCTTGCTGACAATAGAGACCGCCCTCTCTCATTTCCATCTCCGACCGTACAACAGAGTTCGTTCCGAGAAAAGCGAACACGCGAGGAAGCAAAATACCCCACAGCGTGTTATACCAACGAGCGTGTGATTAAAAGTCGGAACGACTATTCCATCGTGTTCTTTCTTTCTCCCCTGGTTCCGGAGGATGTGAAAATGTTAGAAATTGGCGGAAGCCTTCCTTCCCTGACGCGGTGCACGTTTCAATGATTCACTTGCTATGCCGCGCCACACCACGAGGTGTATACTATATCGAGGTTCTCCCATGACGAACTGGTGACTAACAGTCCTGTCGTTGTAGCATGTCGCGGACGCCAATATACCTCGTGTCGCGATGATGGCGCAACGCAGTCTTTATTCTCGGCTGCGTTACACGCGACCCTGTCTCCGTCCAGAGGGGAATAAACGTGTCATACCGATAAGAACGGATGTCCACCGAAAGCTTAGAACTTTTAAGTTTCTTTTACAAGAACGAATATTTTATTAAAAACATACTCGTATTACTGTTACGAAAACTATACTTGATCATAATTAAAGATAAAAGCTCGAATTTACATGGCTGAAGCAACAGTGAAAAGCGAAAGGTATACCAGATTTTTAAGTAGTAACGTGCATTGTGCACTGTTGTGGTTACGGTCTTGTCTCCGCGTGGGTGGAGTTCCTCCAGCCAGGAAATACGCAGTGGTAGGCCGGTAATCGAATCGCTTGCCAGATAATTACTCGATACTCGTTGGGTGTCACTCGTATATCTCGCGGCCAATTGGCGTGCGCCAACGTGTGCCACGAGTAAGTATATAAGAGAGTCCCGCGGATTTGAACGATCGTATCGGGCCGAGTGCGGGTGGCGAGTGAAGACCGATGAAGCGGTCTTCATATCACGTCTCCTTCTTTGATTTTCGGGAAACGTGATGTTCACGAACGATGAAATCGATGCGAATGAAACCGCATGGGACGACGACAGCCCCGTGAAGCTTATCCAGTCTCTAATAGACATCGAGGAGACAATGGGTCGTCGATAGAAAATGAAATTACGGGACAGCTCATCGAGAGCCCGAGCTGAGCGGTCGATCGGTGGCGAAATCGCTGATGCACACGCGGCGACGACGACGACGTACAATGCGAGGCGACACACGTAGGTAAACGATCGTTTGTCCTCCCACCTCCTCGATTGTCGTCTCGAACGGTCGTGTTGCATCCTCGCGGCTGCAAAATCACACGCCGGCCCTCCGATGGAGATGAAGGTGGAGGTGGAGGTGGGTGCCCCTCTCCGTTGAGTAATTGGAACACGACCTCTCCGTCCAACCCCCGCTGACCCTAAATGGTCAGCGGAAACGAGCTCACCCCGGCGGCGGCGAGGAACCGAGCGTCTGTTGCCCAATCGGCTTGTTGTTACGTTATTATCTGCAGATTTAGATGCAGATGGCCCATCCCGAGTTTACTAGCTACTTGGATCCTTTATCGTCCCTCTACGATTATTATTTATACCGATATCATCTAAACATCGTGTGCGCGATGAGAAGAGCGATACAGTGGAACTGGTTATTTTTTAAAATCAGTTTGTTTGGCAGGGGTTCATCCTTTGGACACTTTAATGATGAAGTCCTCCGTGGTAGTAAAATCTTTACGTGTCGTGTATTATGATATGAACTATTATATTTTCGGAATTCATCCGAATGGCATTCCTTTTACCTGCCGACGCGACGGGGATAAGTAATTGGCTGTCAATCCGGGCGATCGATATTTCGGAGGTGGCCAAAGAGGTCGACGTCGTTTCTCGAGGATTCCGAGCGCGTTACGAGGTAATAAAAAGGAAAGCCGCCACGAATCGGCGTCCAATTAAAGAGACCGATTTTTAAGAGACGAAAAATATTGATCGTAAAACGTCGCGTTACGTCGACATTTAACGATTATCCCTCGCCTCCCGGTTTTGTGCTTTTCGTGAACGGAGGATGAGAACGAAGCGGGAGATGTATCGGCGATAAATTAGCCGGTGAGAAAAGATCGTCGGACAAAACGCCGCCGGTTTTTATGCGTTTCGCGCGATATATTTTTCGCCCGGTTTTTTCCTTCGTCGTAAAATATTCGCGGTAATACGTCGAAGAATTATGCGAATTTCACAAGAGACGTCGAGATGGCCCCGCGCCGGCTCGTCGTCTCGTCCTGTCGCGTCGCCTGGTTTTTCGCCGAGATATACTTACATACTCTGAGGAGAGAATCGAGTACGAGCGACGAGAAATCGCCCACGCCCCGCTCCCAGCCATGATCAAGGAACAATGTATAACAGTTTCTTCATGGTTGTCTCGTCAAATCAAGTATTAGTCATCTGCCAGGAACGAGATTCAGCGAGCGTACGTATACATATGTAGGTATATGCACGCTCGCCTTCTCGGGCCAGTACCTGGTTTCCGGTTTCCATTCCCTTTCCTGTGTGAATCTCTCACCGGCGCGGTCGCGGCTCTCGCCGCGGCTGTTGCAAAATTATCGCAAGAGCAATTCAATTCTGCTTGTATGTGTATATAACTACGTTGGTTTTTCCTGTTGATAGAAATGTCTTCGATTGATAAATTATGGGATGTCTGAGGTTCTACAGTGGGTAGAGAGTTACTCAAATCTTTCAGCTAAACGATGTGGGATTGTGTGTTATTAATTCTCGATTTGCAAAGACTAAACAGAATTACATGGTTAAAATTATCTGCACTTTTTCTCGTGGTTAATATTGAAAACGAATTATTTTTGCTCGTTGGAGATAGTACAATGTGCAATATTTAATGACGAATGCTTTGAACGTCGTAGGCGGTGATACACGCGAATCATGCTTAATTCGCTTTACTCCCATGCTCTCAGACCTTTCGCATTATTGCGAAATAGTTGGTCATATAGAATATTAAATGCTACCTCGTATATCGTCTAACCCATTCTGGAATTTTCAATTTGTCTCGGTCATAGATCAAAAGTCAAAGAACTACGATTTTTGAAATTTCTAATCGCTCGTAACTCACAGTAAGAGGGATTTTGAGTCGACGTCTTCTGAAACAGAATACTTGTCTCACAATTTCTGTTTTAGCGGATATCCATTCGATGCAGTCCCCGACTGTACGTGCTCGTTTTGAAACGAGTCTGATTTGCCGATGCATATATCAGGCGAATCTTATCGAGCGGATCGGCGGGACATTTTTCACCTCTGACCGTAGTAAACGAGCAGATCCATGGCCCACCCGCCGTCGATCCCCCGGCGCAGGTTGATCCCTGTTTAAACGCGGGGAGGGTGTTGCGTCCCGAAGGGTATCGATCGCGAGGTATCGTTCGCGGGCTGACAGCGCGATCAGAGATATATATCTCGGGCAGAGGTTCACGCGGGGGTAACTCAATTTGTAGTTACAAACGAGCATAATATGATAATGCCCGGCCACGTTCGACCGATACTTCTACTCCTCCTCGCCCGGTTCTCCCGCTTTGTCAGTATGGACCAGCGTTCTCGGCCACGCTCTTCTCCCCAGCTGCGCGCTGTCATTTGTTCACGTCTGTCAATACGTCACTGATCGGGCGCACCGCACCGGAGCGGTGCTCGTTGGCCCCGCCGTTGTTCGGGCATCTCGATACACCGTCAAGGCCATGAATTTTCGGGTCGGTGCTTGAAATCTAAATGGGAGAACGACCGACGTACCACAGGTGAATCTCGAACACGATCTTGTTTTTATAAACTGCCTTGCAGTGCATGCCCTTCGATTTTACGTACCTCTTTCAGATAACAAGAGCAGTGAAATAAAGTATCTGAGAAACAATTTGACATGACGTAAAATCGGAATCCAATTAGGTATGCTTGCGCAAGCCGACGAACCAGGGAATGAATAATAGAGATTGATCACGGAGAAGCGAACGTATCCGAATCAGCGCGCGTAGTTAATCAATCCGCGGGAAACATTCCTGGCGCGCCGGATCGGGCCGAGATGATCGCGAAACGGCGCTAATAACGCGTGTAATTCGCGGCGGGGGAAAAAGGGGATCTAGGTTTTACGTATAAATCACGGGGCGCGTGCGATTGTATCGGGGAGCCGAGCGAGGCGCGCGCGATTCGAAAGTAACACAACGCTTGTCAAATTGGCTAAACGGTTAACACCGAGGAGATACTATTAAAAAGTGGCAAAAAATTTCGAGAAATGCTTTAAATAAACGTTGAACGTACTGCTATTACCTGATAAAAGGTCGTATAAAATTTCCTTCTATCTCGAATACTTTAAGAGTAACCAATTAATTATTGCGTTCATCGTCAATTACTCTTTAACGAGTGGAGTTAAAAGGAAATTGCATATAACCATTTTTGTATCTGACAACTACCAGGTTGCCACTCTTTAATAATCTCTCCTCTAACTAACCGAGCCACCCTATATTACACTTGCTCTACCTAAAACTGCTCTTTCTGCCACTATTACAATTTATTATTGTTATTTATATTTCAACAACTCCGTATATTTTCAATTTCATCTGCTTTATTAAGCATTTCGCAAACCGTAAGCTCTCGGGCGAAGTGTTAAATATTAGCTGTCAACCGGTTCTCGAATCCTCAATCTGCGCGTAGGGATTTTAGTGAAATTGATATACGCATTAACGTATTATCAGATTGCCGAGTCATTAAAATGGGTAGGTGAAATCTGACAGGACGGAACAATCTAATACGTTACTTTTTGCATACAACCATTAAAAGTTTATACCTTTACACGCTACGGTAATGCTCGTACTTCTCTCGCAAGAAGAAGAAACAACTTTTATTCCTCTTCAATATAATTAATGATTCCTTGGACGATCCTCCGAAAGTCCCCAGCTACGTCGATTAATACGTCCTTGTAATCGTCTATCTTATAGAAAGCGCATCCCAAGTGTCCAAGAGAATGAAACTGAAATATTTACGATATCGCGAATTCCGCTCGACTGGGAACAGTCCTTATTGCGCGGCTCGGTTCTTCTCGAACGAATTGGAAACCGATGATCCGGCGGCCGTCGCTCTATTAGCACCCACCGCGGTGGCTCGTTATCATTATCGGCTGACATCGCGGGAAATTTTAATTCGTGATTTCACCGGCACGTCGGCCGCTCGTAGAAGCCCGCCGTACAAGGAAGCAATCACCGGAGAAACGTTAAAATTGACATGGGTCGCGATAAGTTGCACCCGAGAATAGAGACGCGTCTATCGGCTTCTTTTAGCTGCCAGGAGCGTATCCTTCTTCATTACAATCGGGATTTCGCGCCTCGCTTCGATCATCCTTGTCGTCGATCGTTCGACGTCGAGTACCCGCGGCTCTGCACGCGTGTGTGTACAACGGGCATACATCGTAGCGGAGATTAATCCTTTTAGAAAACTGCCAATCGAAATAATGGACGTCCTCCACCGTCTCGGCGTGCCGCGTTATGTGTAGCGCGATGGTGAACTTTTCATTCCAGGATTATTCTCGTTCTCAGACAGAATCCGACGCTTCGGATTGACGCGCGGTTCGACTACTTACGTTACACATCGTTAACTCGAATTCCTCAATGTCTAAACGGTAGCCAATGTGGAATCGTTAAACATATCATCCGTGGATAAGCGTCTCATGTCTGACGTCGGAATATGGGTGTTCAACTCAATTATCGCCCAGACGTCGATTCTGGAATATTGCGGGTGTACAGGTACTTCCGTAATCGATTCGAGACGCGAACAACGTATCAAGCGAGTTCCCCTCATAAGTTAGATATAATCAAACACTTAAAAACAGTCGGAATACTTTCGTGCGCCACCGTCGAACCTGACATAAATTAGGAATTTTTCATTTTCTCATCACTACCTACGCGTTCAAATCTTTTTAGTATGGCTGTCTCATGATTTAACGAACAACGAAACCAGCAGTCTAACATTTACTTCACGAATAGTTCGAGTCCAAGCGTGTTACAACATTTCAAATTCCTCATTCCGCTTCTACAATCTAGCACTTGACGCAGCTTGCCGATCGTTCTCCGATCTCGATACACGGTAGACCTTTAACAAGAGGGAAGACGGGAGATATGGTGTGCATCTTTGTTTGATAGTTACGAGCCGTGTACGCGTTATAATCAGAAACACCGCGTCGTCGTCGCGTCGCATCGAGGCTGCAGATGCAACCGCGACTCTCTCTAATAAAGTTGTCGCGAGTGGGTTTCACATTGTGCTGTCGTTAGGGGCATTAAAACGAAGACGCAAGCTTCGCGTCGAAACATGCGAAAACGCGTTTATACGACGGTGCTTGCTTTATGGCGTCTCATCTCGACGATGTTCGTTCGACGATCTCAGACTTTCATCCCTCCGCACAGAGAAATAGAGTATAAACGTTGAGGCACAGAAAATCGCTTGTCTAGTCGGTCGTTCGAGATTTATTCCAGCCATACGTAATTTCACCTCACGTACATTCGTGATACGATTTTAAAATCCTGTTCGAGAGAAACGAAGGGAAATTCCTGCAGCGGTTAGATCGCAGTGATAACGAGTTAGATAAGAGTTTCACTGGTCGCGGGTCAACGAGAGCCTTAAAGGATTCTCTTAATTGGTTTTTCTAATCTTCAGCGGCGATACTGGAAATAGATATGTAATTCCCTTTCATCGAGAGAGCGGTGTGTGGAAGTATCGTTATAATAACGAGTTCATGATCGTTGAAGCGAATCGTTAGAAACAATCGACGAGACTATCGATCATGCCGCGATCGGCAGTTCGTCTATCGATCATTCCGCAGGCCACGAAATTGTTCGACGGATCGTTTCGATACATACATATCGAGGAAACGGCTCGAGAGGGCCCCCTCGGGCTACACGAGTCCGGCAGCCGTACACGAATATTGTCGTGGCTCGCACTATTAACGGGTCGAATCACTTGTCATCCTGCTTTCTTTAATTTATCATCTTCTCAGTAAATTCAAGTTGATTTTCGTGCCGGAGGTCGTCGCGGGTTACGGGAGAAATTTTTCGTTTGGAATTATTCACGGCGCGGGCCCTGCTTCTTCCTCCTCCGACTTAATTAGGCACGGACGCAGACGCGTGGAAGACGAGATAGTCGTTAGAAAGCGTACGACGGATACAATAAACGTCTGATTGCTTTCAGATGCGCAGAAACCTCGGAATTCTAAACAAGTTCTATTCTCTGTCACGTTATCCGCGGGGAGAACGATTCGCTAGGTGGGAAAATTGGGTTACGTGGAATTATTGGTAGATTTCATTCGCGGTTGAAAGGACGGGCGGTGAAAGAACTTCTGACAACGGGAAGGAGAAGCGTAAAGCAATCGCATTACGCGGTGTAAGGATAAAAATCAATTTGGACTTTCGGCGCGTAGAGCGAATCGAGCTACCATCGAGGGATGCGCACGAGCAGGGTTGGATCGGTCGTCGAACGAAGCGAATCGATCTACGACGGCACGGCGCGCGGCGGCTCGTGATTCATTATGGCCAATGTTCTCGTCTCATTTTCGCCGCACGGGGTCCTCGATCACGCCTAACGGCATCGCATCGGCGTAAATACGTTGCGTAATTAATTTCGCGCAAACCACCGCGCGCGGTCTCGCCTGCGCGCCGTATTATATTTATAGCGGTGCATTAACCCCGTGGTTGGCCGGTGTGTTTTATGCGCCGCTCGGCGAACCGTCCACCGAAAAAAATCGTTCGGAGCCGCGCCGTTGCGAACGAGAAGAAAAGAGGAAGAGAAGAGAGAAAGAGAGAGGGAGAGAGAGGGACGCGATCACAGGGGTCGAACGCCGGGTGAAAATATCGATAGGGGGTCAGCGCGAGGTTAGTTAGCGCACTTTCTATTTCCCTGTTTCTTCTCGGCTTCTCCTCTCTTCCTCCCGCCTTTCGATCCTCTTTCTCTCGGCTCCTTCCTCTTCGGGCAGCGTAGGTGTGCGGATACCCCGATACCTCGTGGCCAGTCCTCACGACGATGGACCACTGACTGCGCACAATTAGGCCTGGGCGCAGAACGAATTCATCTTCGTTGGTTGCGCGAGACTCCGGCCAGTTCGGCACGATCGATTATCAATCATTCTACCGCGGCGTTGCGCGTGCGTGGAAAAAAAGTAGAACCCGGGAACCAGTGCATCGGGGCTCATATGAACGTGAGAGGGCCCACGGGGGGTGTCGACCACCCCCGCAAAACCACGGTGCCTCGCTCCGTCGGCTTTCGACGTTCTCTGATGGACGTTTCCAGTGCCCTCCGGCCACGCCAGCATCGCGATTGGGATAAAGTGGCTGTCGGGATTTATAATGACCAGCTGAATTTTATCGAGCGCACCGGAAACTCGATCTACTCTGCCGTGATTTATCGAACCACTCTCGTCAATCTTTTTGGGACCAGGGTCTCGTTTTTGGTCATACTAGAGACATTCGTATTATTTCAGTCGAATTAGATTGATTTTCAATTTTCTGATTCGTGTAAAGAGACACTCTATTAAATAGAAATTGCACCTCGATCGAGAAAACAGCGGGGAACATCTATGATTAGATTTTCCAGCCTGAAGTGGAAAAAATACGGAACGTAATTAATGGAAATACCTCGAGCGCGGGGAAAAATGTAATCGTATAAATGTAAATTAGATAAACAGAGAGCAGTGACTATCTTCCAGTTGGAAGAGCAAATCCTTGAGCAATCGCGCCTCTATAAACGTTGCATACGTTGATAAGGAGATACGAGGGGTGAAGAGAGGAAATAGAATACGTGTAACGAACGAACATTATACGGAAGATTAACGTCACAGCTGTGGAATAGATACGAGTTGATTATAATCCGCAAATTGAATATTGTTGCGTCCACGGGATACGGATAAAGTCGTGAGTTTTGATTCGATTTTATTAACGATAAAGCGCTAGCTGGTGCTGTCTAATTTGTAATTGATCAAAATTAGCGATTGATAATCTGAACTTTCATCGAAACACACATCTTTCATAGAACTAGCTGAGTATTTCTTCGTTTGATATTTTTCATATAAGTACGACTTTTTGTTTAACGTGAATTTCCAAATTTATTAAGCACTCCGATCGTCGTGCGTATTTTTGAATGACGTGTCATATTTCTCTTGCCGAGATAACACGCCTGTAATCAAGAACACGAAAGTGACGTCTATTTGGCGCGATGAAAATTAATCCCGCGAAGCGATCCTCGGATCGGTAGCTTTGTATATTCGCTCGTAATCACCTGCCGGCCGAGTTAGAATGCATTTACGTAAGTAAACGACACGCGGATTGGCCGCGTGTCCCGGCGAGCGAGTGAGCCCGAGAGACAGAGATGGGAAGAGAAAATCGGCGCGTCGCAGCAGCATCGTCGTGCCGATGTCATTGTACCGGTTGATTTATAGCCAGTTTGCCCCTCTCGCGTGTCCGTTAGAAAATCGTTTGCATTGCGCAAAATTTAATAAAGCAATCCACGCATCGACGCGATGTCTTCCCCTGTGATTATGTTCAGAGCGTCGATCTCTCGGGTCCACAGGGGATATCGATGAAAGCTACGGTGTTCGTCTCTCGGCAATTGCGTAACTGCGATACGATTCACTGTTTCGCGTTTCGTGGGGATCGTCTTGAGAAAAATCAGCGTGCCTCGAATCGGATAATTTATGTTTGTAAAATCCGTTGGTGTGCAGTAACAAAACAAAGTGAGAATTAAACATAAAACTGAGATAACACATATGAAATGTGACAATGAAGAGCAGTGAAGTAAACGGTGTGTCGATTTCATTTGAAACGGACAGCATAGAAATCGCGAGGGATGTTTTATTGGATAATAGGAATTACTTAAATATAATCTGCCTGATGAACTACAGTATAAAGTGCATGTATCAATCAATATCCAGATAGATTAAGTTAAATGTTCGGTAAGCTGCTTTAATCAGAGACAAAGCGTTCGGGATGAGACTTGAGCTGACGATCAGCACTGGTCCGAGCAACAGTTGCAGTTTACTAAGACTGATCATTCGATCGATAGTAATTGGCAGAACGGGGAGATGAAACGGGTTAATTTAATGGGTCAAACGTCGATAGAGTCGTCTCAGTTGCCGTTTGCAAATAGTGATAATAGGCGGAATTAATAAATCCCGTTTTCCACGGCCATCAATCGCGGTCGTGCGGCTAAGCACGGATTGTTAACACGGTCTTTCCAGTACGATAGAAATATCAATCTTTCAGGCGAGATACGATAGGTGCGAGCTTCGTCTTTTTCTTCGTCTTCGTCTCCGTCTTCCTGCGTCGTCTTCTCCTCCGATAATCCGCGTTTAGACGCGATAGCAGCGGTAGTCGAGCTCGCGGACGTTCCCGCTTGACAAATGGTCGCCGATCATTTGATTCGTACGCTTTCTATGCCCGGTCATGACGGTGTGACGCAATCAGTGAAACGAAACGAAACACGACAATGACGCCTCCACCTTCGCCGACACCCGTCTCACACCTTACTCCGTTCCCGCGAAACGCACGGGAGGCTTTGCTATGCACACTCGTCTGTGTCCGCGACGTGCGGGGGAGAGAGCGCAAAGCGTCGAACCAGCCGAAGGAATATAACGTCAGTCGGCGTTGAAACATTCCCATGGGGTTGGGTATCCGGCTGCCGCGGAGATTCCGCGGGGAATATTTTTTTCCACACCGCCTGGAATACGCGGGAATCGTGCAGTGCCGCTCGTTTCACTGTACGATTTGCAAACGACGAGGCACGAGGTGTTTCATTAAAAAGTTGTCAGAAGCTCTTCTGCGGGCAATTCGTCATAGCCGGCGGTGATGTCACTGATCGTCAGCGATCATTTTGCGAGAACGTAGCTAGACCCGCGATATTAACGTGGACGAGGCGATATAATAATGTTCCGCGAAAACGGCGGCCCGATTTGCATATACGGGCCGGTCGTTATCCCGGCCGTGAGGCGAGCGAGCGGGGGCGGGTCCCACAATTTTGCGCGAACAGCCGGGTCGGGACAGCCTTCCGTAGGCCCGCGTAATCGCGGCGGCAAAAAAGTTATTACGTTTTTTGCCGGTAGTCCGAGATTAAAAACGACCGACGATGTTGTAATTGCGAGCAGATACAGTGGCGCCGCGCGAGTCCGGTACCTGCTACCGGGCGTCGCCATCGGGGTTTTTTTTTCGTTTCTCAACCCTTTGCCTCCTCCACCCGGGATATCATTCAGGGAGAACGACTGCGAGCGAATCCTTCGGGCACGACCGCGCAAATTACAGGCCGGTGGAGAGGCAGCTTCTGTCGAGGAAGCCACGAGAACGTGCCGCGTTCGACATCGGATATCATGATTTTAGGAGATTCTACAGATTTTTAATTAGTGCAGTGTCAATTACGAAAGACAACAGAGGCATCTGGGTCGTTTAAATTTTTCTCGATTCTGTGCCTGCACACACACGCGACTTTATTTGAATTTAATAATAAATCTGTCACATTTGCGGCACGCGATGAAAACTTGCCAACCCGACAAGCCGCTGGCGATCGTCATTCCGGTCGACGAGCGAGCCGACGATGTTAAGTCGCGTTTATTTCAGGATTATCGCGTTCGATCAACGCGATTCCGTCCATCGTAATTCCGCGCGCGCGCCTCTCGCCGCGATTGTCCGCGCGAACCGCTCCTGGCTCTGGGACAGCTGCGAGTTCGGAGGAAACGGTAAAGAAAGAAGCGGTTCGAGCGCGGTAGCGGTGGGAGGCCCACGAGTGGAAAGAAAACGGCAAATTTTCACCAGGGCTCTTTTACGTAATACGATTTTCAATTGCACACGCCCATCACGTATCACGCCGCCTTTCTATTCATATAATCTCGGGCCAGGGGCAGAGCAGCGCGGGGCGAGGCGCGTTTGATCATCGAAGCTGCGGCAGAGAGGAGGCGCACGGTCGCCATAATACCAACATAGACCGTACGCTTCTTAGCAGGTATGCATTATAATGCATCCACAATGCAACGGCGGCCGCCGGTGCACATCAAAGCCCCGGGTACGTGAGCGACTACGTAGCCGTGTACGGGCAATAGCCGGGAGAAGCTCAATGCTGCCGATATACTATGTAGAATACCCGCCTAATGGCTGACCGATCCATCCTTCCAGCTTTCGATACTATGCCTCCCGCGCTTTTCCGTGACTTCCTTTCTTCGATACTCGCGGAATTCCGTGAACAAGGTTCACGGACATGGTCGATGTTACTCGGCCGGTTCGACGTCGTCGGCTGGCTCGTTCGACCACTTCCGGGTATTAGATCCTCCGGTGACCAATTAAAGGTTGCCTGCTCGATGATCCATGGCTAGTGCAAAACTAAAATTCGCGATGACTTTTTACATTGGAAACGTATTCTTTACACTTGGTAAAATGAAAATTGAGTTTGAAGAAAATTAACTTTAAAGATAATTTCTACGTACACCGTTTTGCGAAATTGAAATCGTCGTAAGAACGGTATGAGCTATTAATAAAAGACCGGCAGCCGTGTGGTTGCCAGGATCGCCCACAGACAGACGGAAGGACCGCGTCTCGTGGGGTGATCGATAACGGTCGATGTACGGAGACGAGAACAAAGGGGATCTCGATCCGCGCGCCCAGTGACCCAATACCATGCGTACCGATCGGCGCTGGGAAATGCTCGACAGGAACGATCCCGCGGAATTCGCAGACGAGCAACACCGACGACGTGCGCCGCGAATCCCGGCCGCGTATCGCCACGGAGTCGATTCAATCAGAAGTGGCGCCATGCGCCGTGGAAGGGGGATGATGATCGAACGACGGAGAGAGAACGAAACGTCCGTAGGATGGAGGAAGAAGTAGAATCATTGCGTTGGCGTTCCGAGGCTTTATGATGCCGTGGCGGTGTATCGGAGCGACGACGTGCAGGCGAAACAATCACGTGCAGGGGGAAATAAAAAGGTTGCACGGAAACGAAGGGTCGGGAGGGAGGAAGTGGATGAAGAGCGAATGGAATAAGAATCCGTTCCGGTGGCCGGATCATCCCAGGCGGCGTGCGCTAACTAATGGCGTTCAAAATTAGCCCCACTCGCAGCGGAATTATTGAAATCGGATCTCACAGGGTTGCTCTTGCGTTAGTCATCTCGGCGCGGACCAAAGTTCCTCGGCGGATATAAAACTCACGGTAGCCGGGATCTCGCGACCGCAATTGCCGAGCCCTCCCGACTTCGATATTAGTTTTCGACGTCCCACGTCCCACGGCAACCTCTCCGGCCGACGTCCTGCGCCGACCGCCCCGTCGCGAAAACGTTTAACTGCTTATTACTGTTATAGAGCGTCCGCGGATAATCTATATTCAATCTTGTTTCTCGTCTTTCGTCCGCGTGACAGTCCACCGGGTAGATTCAGGCTTTTCGTTCCTCTTCCTTTCTTCGCTCGGTCTCGCTCGCTCGAACGAGGTTGCCCAGTCCCTCTCGTCGATTTCGTGGTAATAACGTCGAATGCAATCTTGACGACGGGGGTAGTTGGAATCCGGGGCTGCGCTTCAATCAGTCTGCTGCGCTTCCTCTCTCTATTCATTTATTTGTTCTGTTCCAGGATGATGAGCGGCCTTGACGGAATTATTAGCCGGGACGCGGGCACGAGGGTGAGTAACGAATCTATCTTAATCTCGTATGTGACTGAACGCGATTTACGGTCCGCATCTATTGATAATTCATTTTAATGATGCAACCGATGGATGAACAATTCCTTGTGTACAAAGTCTACCGACTTTCATTTATCAAACGGTTGATTAGTTTATTCCTCGCGAACAATCCCAGCGACGAACCCGAGTAACCCGAGGATGAACCGATGATTGACTCGTAACCCACTTGATCAGTCATTAGTACAGCTCCCGGCCGATACATCACGCACGTTTCACCGAACGGTTAATTAGAAATCAAAACCATTCGCCGCGTTAATGATTCTTCCGCGTGGCGTCGAGCTCCGCGTCGCCGACGCGACGCGACTCCAAGCCCGAGGCGGATTTTCACGCGCTGTCCATGCCCTTTTACCCTCGGCTCCGTCTAAAAGGAGTCCTCGGGGCCCTTCACTCCCGTCCAGCCATTTCGGACAACCTCGACACCTCGGCGGCGTTCTAAATGTCGGCGATGAGATCATTTATCATCGTACGAAAACGCGAGACACGGCTCCCTCGCCATCACGCTTCCGCGCTTCGCTTCACTCGCCTCGTTCCCACGCGCGAGCGGACCGCGATACGTGTCCTGCTTTTACTCCGTCTAACAGCTAGGAAATTTTGTCAAGAAGAGAATCTTGAATTAATTTTTTATCAGTTTCTAATTGAGCGAGGTGTGCGATTTACTTAAGCATTTCAAAGGTGAAGGACGGCTCTGTTAAAATGCTCGACACCTCAGAACCTAATATAGAAAATCTGTTTGTATTTAATCCAACGTGTCAATCGAGCATTGAAGCTTGTCCCCTAGGGAAAATGAATAGAATCGAAGATGGGTCGAGAATCATTGTCCCAAGCTACACATATCGTCGATCTATAAAAGAGCGATTAGACGTTAGTTCAGCGACGAATCGAACTTTCATTCGACTTTCATTATACGAAAGTTCATCGTTGGCGTCGCTCGCACGCCGGACGAGTACACCGTTACGTAAACCAGCTGAGAAGGACGCGACGCGGAGCACATTTTCAAGCGATTAAGACCGGGTAGAACAGCGTCGTCGGCTCTGTATACGGATTGTCTAGCTCTCGTCTCTGATTCTCTAATTAGTCACACCCGCGCAGGTGTATGCGCGTTCCGCGAGCCGTGCCGAGCGGGTTGCTTGCCACGGAGAAGTTCGAGGAGAAAGCGCGCGGCGCGATACGCTGGCGCACGATCCCAAGACGAATTCTACTAACGAGGAACGCGACCCGCGTTTATTCGTTCGTAAATTAAATATCCAGTTCGGGATATTGGCAATTTACACGACGGCAGTGGTAATCGTCCCTCGGGTAATGAACAACGAGTAGGATAAAGCGGGATCCGTTCGGCGAAGAACGGACGGGCGTTTAGCCGATGAAAACGCGATTTCTATGGCCGAGAGAGTAAGAGGCTTGACATTTATTGCCGCGAAAAAACGAATCGTTTTAATCTCATTCGACGGAGGAACGGCGAACTCGAGGATCGAGTACCACCATAATAGTGGATATCCAATCAACCGGTGACCGGGGATCACGCGAGTTTGTACGCGGGTTCGACGAGCTCGTTCGCGAGGATATATGTGCGATGCGTCGACGCGTTTACTGCTGAAATGTAGGAGAAAAATTCTTGTACAAACGTCAGTTATGCCTTTCGGTCTGTTTGAGTTATTAACCACTCTAAGGGGGACTCCAATTAGCCGCAGACACTGGAATCTCGTCGCTGAACATTTTTAAGAGACCGTGTATTCTTAGTATACCCGGAGAAACCATTAAGTATTTCAAACTCAAATTAATTAAATGATTCACGCGTGTTAAAAATGATCGGAATCTATTAAAGAAAATTGTACAGATGAAACGTTTGACAAAGGCTCGAGTTCTGTTTGAGTACAACTACTTTACTATCTCGAACGAGTTAAACGGCCCACGCGGTGTTCCCGGAGGAACCTCCGGGCCTCGAATTTGTTTGAACGAACCCGAGCAGGAGCTGGAACGAGCTCTACAAGTAGCGGGTTTCGCGTGTCTCGCCCACGTTCGGCTGTTGCGCTCGTCGGGTCTCGTCGGTCGGTGCTCGCTTCTGAATTTGCATAATGCGGAATCGAATTAATGGATTTAAGGCCTGACGTCGATAAATATGTTGAATTCACGCCGCTCAGGCCCGTCCAGCCATTTTGATTAGGATAAATGTCCGTATTGTTCTGCAGCCAGCCTGAAGAACGTTGTCGGCGCGCTTATCGTTAAACGATAAGAACTGAGCAATAAAATTGATTGTGTATTGTTGCCGAGAAAATTATTGGCCACAGGAGATCAATCTTTATTAAAGGTGATCGGTGGATCACTTTCGCGGGAGTGTTAGAAATCCGGGAATGTCGCTATCAAAATTCGATGCGATTAATATCTGCGCATAGATAGCGTTTCAAAGCGGAACACCGATTACGCGGCAAAGGCCGGTGAATAAGCGTTGAACGACGACAAAAAAAGATCAAAGATTGTACTAGGAGCATCATCAGCGTTAGAACCGTAGGGTCTCGGGTGTTGTAATAAACACTGAGGAAAGGTGTTAGACGTACACGTCTGTCCGGAGATCCACCGTTATTTACTATATTCCTACGCTCGCTATGACCCTTCCTTCCCATCGTTAAACCAATAAGTAGCAAAAAATAGCGTAGCATAGCGACCGATAGCCAAATCCGGCGCTATTAAAGCCTTCCACTAATGCGTCCCGGACTATAAAACGCCAAATACAGGTGGTAAATCAACGGAGCAATAAATAGTTGGGAAAGAGGAACGACGGGGAAAAAGTGGAGAAAGGTCGCGATAGGAGGACATCTCTGAGAGCGTGCGCGCGCGTACCGGAGCGCAAAGGCACCCATTACTTGTGTCCACAATGTCGAGATATTAACCTGCTTCGGCTGAATGTTCGTGGTGTCTTTGGTCTAGTCTCGGTTCGGCTAGCTCCGGTTCGCTGGACAACCGGTGGGAAGAGGCAGAAGCACGGGACAGTAAGGTGTACGTATAGGTATACGAGGTACACTTCGGTTCACCTTGCGTCGCGTCGCGTCGTGCAGGGTCCACGGACTCGTGGCCACTTGTCCTGGAATTCTCAGGGACAAGTGGAGTCCGCTCGTTCGCGTGAGTCGCCTTCCGCGTTCGATGGATTCGATAAGATTTTACAAGGCTTGGCAAAAAGGGTATGCTTCAAACCGATTCCAAATTAGGAATCTTAGAACTTTTTATCGGAGTTAATTGTATGATATACGAACCATCGTACTAGTACTAATTAGAATATTCCCTAGCTCTTTTATAAATCGTTGAAGTTCGAAATTTAACCCGGCAATGTGACTTGTGTCTGTTCTACCTGATCGCAGTATTCAATGAGAATCGTACTCTAAAAATCCCGGTGGGACTTTCCTCGTCTTTCACGATTCCCATAAACAAACGCGAGCCTTCCGTATTCGAGGAACGAGATTCTCGAATTCTGCGAGCGTACTCCGGATGGGAGAATAAATAAGAGCGGTCGCGGAGTCGGCGGCAATTCGAGCAATTCCAGCCACGTGCACGAACCGAACCGAACCTGCACGGCATGGCAGGAGGCGGCTCCGATTCTCTTGGTTCGCGGCCGATCCGAACGGCGGAACGCGAATGCGTGAACTCCGCGTGCCACGTGGGACGCGGAAAAATGTCGGGGGCCAGTTTATCGGAATTCACTTTGTGTTATTTATACCGCACACGGTTTCGAGTCGATAATGATCGTTCCGCCGCTCGACTCGTGTGCCTACGGCCTCTCCTTTGAAGCGCGACGCTCATTCTCTAATCGCTTTCCTTTTGCCACCTTCTCTCCTGCATATCTGTGCGATGAATATTTTAACACAATGTGGATTATATCGGTATGTGGATCGCCGGTTGGAATGATCGATAGATCCGTTACCGGGGAAAGGCGGGAGCGAAACGTGTTACGCACAGGTAGTGTGGATTTTCTACAATCATTTTCTACTTATCGTTTCACGAGTAATTGATATACTACGTTCAATTGTTCACCTCACAAGTGCATTCTGTAAATTAATAACCAATCCACTTTGCATATCGTTCGCTATTCGAACGACTCGTACAATAATTTCTAAATAAGTACTACCAGTTCACTCGATTCTTTGCAATCCAGAATTCCTTTCGTATCAGCGATCTCGCTTTGGCAAAACCTCGACGAAGTACAAAATATAATAACTTACAGATCAGACGTTGCATTGCATCATCGTTCTATCGGATGATCGTCCAATTACGTTAAACAGTGCAGAAACTGTTAGCGTAGAAAGCGTGGAGATTCATCTTCGCATTGTCTCACGACCCCGCTACTTTACTTTCTAACGGACGAGAGAATTAACGCGAGCACCTGTCGATCTTCGATTCTCTGTCAGGTTATCGATAGCTCCGTGTAGTCTAGAGGGAACGAGCATAACCGTGGTGAACCGAGCGGGTGCACATAGTACGACAATGAGTGTACACACGACCCACGCGACCACGCTTTCACAACGAGTTCGCCAATAATAAGGATAATAACTCGATTTGATTGCCCACCTTTGCTCTACTCTTATTAGGGTGAGCGCACAGTGAACAGTATTCGTCTTTTCCTCTACAGATTTTCTAGCTTTGCTCTCATCGCTCCATTATAATTCTTAGTAGTACAATACAGAAAATGATAGGGAATATAGAGCAGATTATACAGAGATTGCATAAAATCATTGACATTTTTTATAAAGAATTTTAATCGCTTGCTCGAGTAGAATAAATTGAACGCGTCTTCGATTAGCATTTGAAATGTAATAGTTCTGTTCATAGTTGTAAACGATTATTGTGCAAATTCAACAACCGTTTCATTGATCACCACCCACGTCTTATGATATTTTTTCTCAACCGAGAGCTGGCTCACCTTATAATACGCGAACGTGGTAACTCTCTTTCTCGCCGGTTTCCATTGAAATCATCTTTAGAAACTACGCCTTCTGAAATTGTGCCGTCCAATAACTTACATAACGCATAACTTACCGCGTATTAAAGTCGCGTAACTCTCTAGTTTTACTATGTGCAGTGTTTTGAAACCTCGTGAATTTTAATTGAATTCAATTAAGTTAATCTCGCGATCGAAAAAGAGGCAACGATTTCACGGTTCGAAACGCACGAATTCCTATAATATCGAGAAGCATTTGCAACGTGCGAGAAAATCTGAACGCATCGGAAATAGTGCGAGGGAACAGGGAATATAGAAGCGTCACGAGGATCGTTCAACCAGTGATCTGCGTATTCTGTTACGGGTAAAGAGGGACGTAAATATACCAGACTGCGCGAACCACCAACGGTGAACCGATTCGAACTCGACCTCGATTTTCCAGCGCCACGACAAACTTGCATCACCGTAAAACATTTCCCTGCCGTGACACTTTATAGCGCACTCAATTCGCGTTAAGTTCCGCGAGATTTCCTCGAGGTAGTAGAACGCCTCCCACCTGGACGCTATCGATCGCCTCTACGAATGGACGTTTCTCACTAGGAGCTGGGAATAGTACGTTTTTATGGGACGAAGTGGGTTCCGTTTCTGCAATACTCATTTTTGTAATCGGTATCTTTTTATCTCGAACTCTGAGAAATATCGCATGAAACGGTTGGTGGGATTTAATATAAATCGTGCTGACCATGAGATTCCCAATACGTGAGACGAACGATAGTATTTATTTATAAAATGGAAAATTCAGGGAAATGGTTCGTAAAAAGTTGGATGTCATTTCCGGATTACGAAATGGGTCGTTCAGAAGCGGTGATTGGGCGAGAATGGAGTTCCTCGTGGGTCCCCAGAATTTCTGCCGTTCACAGGAAAATTGATGTGACGCGGATAACAATGACCACATCGCCACGGGCATCGTTCACGGAACCTGTTTAATCTGATTCCCGACTACGCGATCGAAGCCCGTGTTACATATTAGCGTTAATAATTCACGATTTTATGGCGCGGCGGGTCTCGCGAAGTTGGCATTATCGCGCTGCCTGCGGGTCAGGCGCCGTGCCCCTTTTATGCGTTGTCTATACACTCCAATGGAACGTAAACTTGAATCCAAAACCAAAATAGATCAACCGAAATAGATAATGACATCTCGGTATGGTCCCTTGTAAGACTCTAAATACGTTTTAAACTGAGATGTACTACTTAAGAGAATTCTGGCATCATAAAATTTGTGTCGAAACGACAATTACTTATGAATCAACCTGATGTTTTTGCTCGACAAATCGAATCCCATTGATCAGTGGCGTAATCACCCTCGTAGGTGTGAATCGAGCGCGTTTCTCGAGGTGTAAGTGCCCGGCTGACGAGGTGGACACGAGAGGTCGGGAGAGAAAAGAACCACGCGGACTCGTGCAACCGTGAAACGCGATATACAATCGATAGCCGATCAGATATCGATCTCCTTGCATTGTGAGACGTAAAAACGATCACACTAGCGAAGCGTGAAACGCGTCTGGGAGTGTGGGCGTCCGCTTCCTCGGCGCGAGCCGGTGAAATCCGTCCAGCCGACCGGATACGCGGTCCGGTGGACACGGAAAAACGCTAATTCGGTGCCGAGACGTTCGATTATTCATCGATCGACGCTCATTAACCGGTACGTTTCTGTCTGTAATTGACTTCATTGGACCCGCCCGAACGATCCCGTATCGCCCCCAGTTCTGTTCACACCCTCGCCTCGTAGGTACTTTTCTCCATCGATACTTTACGGCAGTGGTTCTTAACATTTTGAGAATCACGGGATACTTATAATTTTATAAGATTTTTGTGAAAAAGAAGCCGACATAAGTACAAGTACAAACGATGAAACTAGAAACAATGACTTATGGTTTCCTTTTTCGTATAATAATTCGTATGACTTAATCTGTCACTGATATCGAAGCTTCGCCGGGACACTTTCTTCAAGTTCATGGAGCACCATTTAAGAACCACTGGTTTACGATGTTTAACACGGTCCTTCCGTACGGTTTGATTTGTAGCGCGTTGTAACGTTTCTCTTAGAGAATTAGGTGAATTATCGTTGGCTTATTTAACGTTGATTTATCGCGTCGAGCGTGGGTTTGATTTAAGTTTGTATAAGAAAATCGGAATTCATTTCTCCTGTCACTTGCCACGTGCGACTCATGCAAAATTGTATGATCTCGATCGATCGTTACTCGAAGTCCAATGGCACGAAGTGAAACTATCGGAGTAGTTTGATCTCGGACAGAAAATAATTTCTCGTTTCTTCCATATCGGGGGGGAGTCGACTTTTACCGAGCCAAAACCGCGTGGCTGGCTGAGTGCCGTTAATTTTCAACGAAACGCCCATCCGTTCTAGTGATCGATACGCGACCATCGCGGGACGTTGGCCAAGCGACAGAAGAGAGAATTGCGAGAAGCGGAGATTACGTCGCGACAAATTGCCGGTGGCTAGCTGTCACGCGGTTGCGACACGGCGGATCGCCGCTGCGTGCACGCCTAGCTCTCGGGCAGAAAAGTCGATTAAAAGCAGATTTGTCAGGGTTCCGCGCGTGCTCTGCCCGTTTCGGACGAAAACGATTAAAGGCATAGGCCGCGAGTTCTCTCCCGTTTCCGAAGACACGCGCGGCTCGCAACATTTATTTCGTTCTGAAATCGTTTTACGCCGACTGCTCGCTTTCACTGTTGACTAACATTGTTCGTAATTGCTGAAATTACCGCGGCGACGGTTCCAGTCAGAGTTGGCCAACGATCAAACACCCCTGGGTGTTCACCCCGATTTTTCATCGCTCTCGCGGCACGTACAGAACGTTTGAAATACGAGCAATGTTCGTAAAATTATCCAACGTTCAAAGGGTAATACACACGGCTGGAGGTACAAATTGGTATCAAATTATGGCAATAAATTAGAATAATCGGCGTTAAATTAAACGCAACTAATACATAATAGCCGGGTCCGGACGAAAAAGAGTTTAATCGTCGCGGAATCTTAAAAAGTACGTAAGATACGCTCGTCGAACAAGCTCATACATCTTTCAATACGAGCGATAACATCTGGCCGTTGAAATCGCCACAATTCATCTATATAAAACCCGTACACCCGGGGCAACGAACGAGTTTCGCGCGCGAGCTTTCAAACGACTCGGAACCAGACTCGACGCCAATTATCGTGTAACGCAGTACGTAAATACAGGCGTACGTAGATACACGTATAGTAGACGTACGAGACGATCGGACGAGGATCAAGATCACTGGGTTCCGTAATTAGAAAGAAATTGATTCGGTTAGCCGTGGCCTTGCCAGTTTCCCAAGGTAGCCACCCCGATATTTCGACGAGATTGCAGGTAGCTATGCGGCCCGAGGCGGTTTCGCGCTGGCGCCCGACCGACGTTTCCTGGCCTGTCATTACCATACGCACTCATCCGTTGCACGCACGGTCTACCGTGCGTGAGCACGTGCACGCGTGGGAGTCGGATCGACGTCCAAGTGTCTCGGACAATTTCACGGGAAGCCGAACAACCTGCGACGCGAGACTCGCTCTTCTATTTCTCTTTCCCATTGTCAATGGATCATTGAATTTTATCGAGCTGGCCTGTTAACGGTGACAAAGCTATTGGGAAAATTCGTGTCGATTTTCTATGCATGTCGGTTGGTTTCAATCATTCTGATATACTAAGATCTGTCTTAATCCACACACCAAAAATCGCTACGAACTTCTCGTTGGGACTGCATTTTAACAATCGTCTTATCCGCTCCTCGATCTCACACGCAGCATTATACAAGCCACGATATTCTTATTCGTTTCATCACCATTTTCTTTCATTTGCTTAATCAATCGAGGAGACACGAAGACTTTCCCTCGTTCGAACGTCTGAGATCTATAAAGCGGAGTCGATGATAAATTTCGCCATGGAGATCTCGCGATCTTCCTAGCTCGGTGGACACTGTTACGCGTTACGCAACCGTACCGGGTCTCATTGTGTGTAGACACGCGAGTTTCGTTCGCCGAGTTTCCACTCTGTAAAATAACGCTAATAACCATTCGCGTACGTCTCCATTAGCAGCCGGCGTTCATCGATGAAAACCTGCGGCGGCGTGGAATGTCGCGAACGCGCGAAACCGACGGCTAGCAATTTACGAAGCATCTTTTTTTCTTCCTTGGTCCAACGCTGACAATGGCCGAGCCGAGTCTCTTTATTGCTGGTAACGCGATGAGTATGCATTGGATTGTGGTCACTGGGAATGAGAGGAGGAAACGCGGCGCGATAATTTGTGGATTTATTTTCAACGAAGAGGTCATCGTCGTTCGTACCCGTAGCGAATATGTGTAGTAAGTCGAGTGGACTCGTGGAGAATCAGTGCCATCCGCGGCCTTTCACCGCGTTTGCGATTTACCTGCGTTCAGGTGATCTTTTTAATGCGATCGTGACAACACATTTCTGTTCCTACTCAATATATTATTATTACATCTAAATTATTTTCGCTATTATTGAAAGCAAAAGAAGATGATTAAATAGGATGCGCGTGGTTTTTATCAGCATCAGATGTACGGCTTAAAACCATGTAAATCCTACTTAGTAATTTCTGCCTGTATGCATATAAACAATTTTACCACAAATAATTTTAAGTGTACGCAGCAAAAAACTCGGAATCCAAAGATTCCATCAGAGATTTTCGAAAACATCTGCGCGCAGAAATGCCCGTCCGCATTTTCATTCCTCGGGTTATCGCATTAGTCCGAGTGACGAATCCTCGACAGGCCGAGCTGCAAAGGACGATGCTATCTGAGGCACGATTTCAATGAGCATGGCCCATTAAGCGGGACAGCCGGTGTGTCTAACGGAAGCGTGTCAATCACAAGCTGTGCGAGGCCGCAGCGCGGCGGCGTGTGCTTGTACGCGATCTATCCGCGTCGCGACACGTTTCGCGATCGCGCGACACGCGAGGAGTCTTTCGCGCGATCGAAATCGTCTGCCGGAAGGCCGCGCGGCAGCCTCGTCATCGGCACTTGAGAAATAAACGCGTTACGTGTAGAACGCGATCCGGAATCTCCCATTACATCGCGACGAATCCCGCTCAAGGCCGAGATGGGAGCTGAGAAACGTTATGCACTCCAATATACTAGCCATATTTTTTAGTAGAAATTATCAAACAATTGAAAGACAATTATAAATATGCAATAGGTTTTGGGCTTAAGAACTAAGAGATTAAAAAGACAGAATTTTTATTATAATTTGAATATAAAAAAGAATGAAATAATTGAGTATTAAAAAGAGTTATACATGTATCTGCTAATTTATTTTATACGCTTCGTGTTGTGTCGGTCGGTGTAGCTTTCTGATCGTTGTCCGAAGCAATCGGATCACGGGAGGCCGAAGAAGAGCCGCGGATCTATTTGCCAGAAATGGCAACGGGTACAGTAATGTGGAACGTCTCGCGGAGGCCTTTACGTCTTGGCTGACCTTTACGCGTCTCACCAGAGAGAGGGATGGACCCGCATATCGGAGAGACTGCTCGATTATTATTGCGCACTAGATGCAACTTAACGCCAGATTTCCGGTCCAGCATTCTTCCCACACCGCTATTTTAAATCAGTATGTGAATGTTGATAATAATTGATATTTATTAAGCTATTTAGAAAACTATATTTGTTTTTCGTTCAATGACATGACTTTTCGATTGGATTGTAAAATGCAGGTGTTCAACAATTCTTGGATTATGTGTTAATTTTATATGAAAATGTTAATTTTTTTATTTCGATCTTCCACTATATTTAATTAGATTAACGTGATTCTGTTACTTACGTACTCGCATGTATCACTGCGAGCCGAATAGGTGAACGACGATCCCGTTGATAACCGGTCGTATTCTTACCTTGATTCCCCCCTGGAAACCTGTTAACGCTCAATAACTAATGGACTCATTTGCCGATCCTCCGCGACCCGGTGACTTATATAATAAGCCATCGCCACTTTTGTTCGGTTCTTGTTTATCCCATTAAGCCGTGCCCTCCTCCACCACGAATATGTTAATTATCGTTTCAAGTGATACACGCTAGCATCCACTTAAATTATAGTATCTCGGAAATCTTCCTCCAAGCGTACGATGTTTTGCTGAATAGGTTTGAAACACAAAAAAGGTGAAGGTCGATTAGAAAATAAGATGCATGGCCGTGTCTCCCATGCGTGGAACGAGCGTGGAGACGTGGGCGCATAATTAGAATAATGGCCCGATTAAAAATCGAATATCTCCTTTTTCTCGTTCACCGAGATTCTATCGATTGACATTTAGCGCTCGACACGAATCGATATCATCTGGTTCGTGAGTAAACGTGAATCGATTCGCTTCGATCCGCTGTCCGAGACGATATATCTGTGCCCGGCGATCTCCCTGCGGCGTTAATTATTTCTTCGCGCGTTATACCGCATGTTAATCAACTACAACGTCCGCGAGCACGCCCCGAAAAATAATTTCAGGTTTCGGTGCGATGCCTGGGCGTGCGGCAAGGAAATCGTTCGCCGGCGCGGACGCGTGGTAATTAATTCGATGCGCCGCGTCGGATCGCGTTATCATTATTACGCGGCTGTTATCGCGCCGTCCGATCGGACTTTAAAAAAATCGTCCGATGCTAACTCTCCTCGCATCGGGTTTCGTAACATTGTGGCGAACCCCCAGCAATTAGCGTGTCGTACCCGTTAAAACGTATCGTTTCAACGTTTGTCGTTCGACGGATTGAGAAATGGCCTGCGCAATGATTGCTTCATTTTTCGTATACGTCGGGGCAGTAATCGCGAGTTACGGGTGGTCGCAAAGATGGCACCGATAACTTCTGATAATCCTTCTTACCCATCGAAAGTATTTTGGGCCTTCATGTGGGTTTTAAATAACGCACACGTTGAATCATAAATTGTCCGAGTAGAAATTCGCGCGAGTAATTTAATTACGTAAGAAACGAAATAAATTGAACGATTGTCATGTTTTTCAGGCAATAGACTTAATCAGATTTTAATGAAAGGTGTACTGATAGGTAGAGTATTTACGAAGACGTAGGTAATGTGTGCATAGATCAATATAAAATATCATTCGAAATTAATATTTAGTAGGATAAATTCTTATATGAAAAATGACATTAAATATTAACCATCAGAATTGATACCTGTGTATTGACAATAGATTGAAGGGACTGTAAGAAATTGCAATGGAAAAAAGTATAAGGGAAGTTCATTCCATTACGTAATTTATTGCGGTGCATTGCCGATTCGCCTAGAGGAGGTAGAGGAGGATCGGACCGAGTGAGTTAACGATATACCCGTGTACGATGCGGCTGTATCGTTACAGATAGTCGTACACAGGGAACACGAGAGTCATCGTCGTTTGCGTGCACGCCCAGTCGTAAGCCTTGATCGTACCAGTGAAACGGAACAATTGTTCTTAGGGCCGGTGGAGAGAAATGAATGACTCCGGGTTTCCATCCTCTGTTTTGCGTTCACCGGTGAACGAGCCAAGACGCTGGTCGGCATTTAGGGTAGGTGGAGGAGGAGGAGGAGGAGAGGAATGTCAGTCTGATAAAGGGGTGGAGGGAGGCGGAGGGAATTGTGAAATGGTTCAGATCGCGAGACTTTCGAAAATCATCCGCGGGGATGACTGACAGTCGCCCCGGGACGATGCTACGCGGTTCGTGTTGATGTTATCAGAAACCGGTTATCTCTCTCTTGTGATTAATGAAACTCGTTCCGCTATTTTTCTGTTTTCGGGGTTAGGATCATCGATCGATCTGATCTACTTAGATTTATAACAGCGAGATTGAACCATAGCTGCATATATTTTTTAGATAGATATCAGTTTCTGTACAGATATCATCGAGCACTTCATTTCATTGAAGAAAACAAAAATCTAAGGTAAAGATGCAGTAAGGTCGGGTGCATCGTCGAAAGTGAAAAGGCTATTACGAGCCGAGGGGAAAGAGAAAAGAACCGGGAGAGGGAGAGAAAGCACGGAGTGCACGCCACGCGTTTCGCCTGTTGGTGGTGGCCGTTACACTTGAAATTGCTCCGTTGCTCCTACGGCGGCTCGGCGGTAGAAAAATCGCATCGCGATCGGTTCTCGGGACGCGCGATCGGGCGCGGGCAACCCAGGCAAATGTCAGGTCGTGACTTTCATGCGGGTCTACCACCTGCCATGGGATCGGTAAGTGCGTCGTTATTAATGGCGTACCGATCCAATCGCATCCGGAATAGGCGTAGGTCTTCGATTTTCCACTTTCTACGTATACGTCGAATTTTTATCGACCGTCTTCGTCTAATTTCACGTTCTACGTAATTATTCGGTTCACACAGAAATAGCCAAATCTTTGCGAAATCGATTTCAGTTTTAAACGGAGCCAAAGGTAGACATTTTAGTTTAAACACCAATAAATGCTCTTGTTGCGTCACTTTCGCTACAAATCGATTCGAATCGTATCTCGTAAAGAAAATCTCTTAAGGAAATCACTGTCCAATTGAATCCGAGTACGGGTCATCTTTTTACGACTTTCCACCCACGCGGTTGACCTGTCGCGTAACTGCTTTCTCAGCTCGCATTTCGTCGCGTTCGTAGCAGAACCGGGGGATAATAAAAAGGGACTCGGGCTTCGGGAGGATTTTATGACCGGATGATCCAGTGAGCGTTCTGCTGTCTCGAGATGTCCTTTCTCTCTCTCGAGTTGCGTCAGTTTCGTAACAGGCCAAAAAAGGGCAGTCCGTTTTCTCCTCGAATCGAGAACAACGCGGAATCTTCGGCCGGAGGCGAGATTCGTCGCGGGCACACGGCGAGCATGCCTGTTGCTCGCGTGTGATATATCGATGACACGGGCGTGGGCGTAGCGGAGTGCCGACCTCAGGGGAGATTAAAACGGCCTCGGATCGGGGTCTCCCCGTGCAAAAATCCACGGCCTCGATCTCCCAGCTGTCTCGCGCGAACGCTCAACCTCGCTTCCGACATGTGACAGGACCGATCAGTTACGAGCAATTTTGTTCTTTTCAGGTACTACTATTTTTATGCACAGTAATACTTGCGCGGTATCAGTTTAAGACACGATATTTAGTATGAACGCCGTTTAATCCTTTAAGCATGCATTTTGTTCTTCATACATTTTCTTCGTCCATTATATTTTTAAATGCATAGAATCCTGCAAACTTAGATATTTCTGTTTCGACTTCTCATCAGTATCATTAAAAGTTAAAAATCTTTCGGCACGTGAAACTTGAGTTTCGGTCAATTGAAACGGAGAACGTTTGCATCCTCGTCCAAAGAAGAAGCTGTAATCACGCGCTGCGCTAGAGGGCCCTCAAAAGTGTACGAGATTATGAGGTATATCCGCGTTCATTTGAAAAATCGTCGTGCATCCCATTAGCGCTGGAACTACCTTCATCAGAGGGTCCGATGATGCACCGTCGTGTTAAGCACGTGATTTATTCGAAGCACCTGTATTCATTTCACAGATCATTGATCGCCAACCACGGTTTTCAAGCCGGCGAACTGACTGCTCATCCTTCTCGGCGAAACTGTTCCCGGATAGAATTCTGATAATACCCTTGCACGTTCCCTCGCGATAACTCTAATACTGAGTTACCCACATTAATCGCTACGAGTGCAAACCGTTCGAAATCTAAATTACAAACATATATTAAACACGGCGGAAAATTGATACGTGCTGTTCCAAGTCAACGCGAGATTACTTACAGTAATTTTTGCATTACGCGAACGAGGTGGAGCGAACACGGGCGGTTTTCGAGCAGGCCCCCGCGAATTCCTGCTCAATCGCTTATCTGTACGGTCGTTGGAGGTCGGTCGCGGGACCTGGGACACGCGGAAGAGGCCGCGGAAATCGTGCGATCGCGAAATACGTGCGCCAGGCCTGCGGGCTCCTCTTTCACCAAGTACATTTCTCCTTCTCTCAGTCGAGTTCCTTATTCTTCTTCTCCTCCGAGCGGTTGCGATTCCGCGATTTACGATTCCGTCGTCGGGCCGCGGATTCTCCGGGGACAGGCAGGCAGCCGCGACGCGAAGACGCTTTATCGACCGCACCGCCGTAACCTTTCCATAACTATCGCGTCTGTTGCCGTAGATCAACGGTAACGCCGCGCGGCGACCAATTTACCGGGCGACCTCTCGGCCGACCTCTTCCAGCAGCCTCCTCTTCGGTAATACACGTACCTGGCAAATGTATATCCGTCCGATCCGTGAACACACGCGTGCACATCGCCTCGCCTTTAGCCGCGCGCCGTGTAGTGACGCAACCCGCTCCGGATCGATGACTCGCCTAATCGAATCGCAATTTTCTTAGGTACATACTCCCTAGTCCCGTTTCAGATCGATCATGGAGTACGTTAATCCAATTTGAATTTCGACACACAACATTAGTTTATCGTTAAGATTAACTTTAGGGCAGACCGAATAGCAAATGTTTCACTATAAAAAGTAGAACATGAATTTGTATAATGAGGAAAAATGAAAGTTACCAGCATTTGAGATTGAGCCGAGTCGTGGGGTTTGTATGATTTACGGTAATCAGGAAGAATGACGGCGCGTCCCGTGTCTCATAGAAGGGGTTAATTTCGTCTCGTTAATCATTATTTATACGCGTACAAAAGAGAGCTGACAGCGGGCCCCGTATGTTAATTGCTCGGAACCGACGAAACCGCGATCAGCATAATGAAACGGACAATCAGCGTAGCGGAGCCGGGCAGCAGGTCGTCACGATTTCACATTATAATGCCGCGAGGTTCGAGTTGCCCGCGCACCGGTGGCCCGGCAGTGCTCGCTCGCGTCCCTCGACGACGACGACGACGACGACGCTGCGGCGACGGACGGATAGGCGAGTGCATTAGATCGGGTACACGTCGTCGCGGCATGTCGTGGCCTTTTTTTGTCCGTTTACCGCACGAGAAAATCTCAGCCGTGGCCGGTGGACCCCGATCGAGACGTATGTACACATCGAGCTTTACGATTGCCCTCATACATTAATGTAAACGCTGCGCCGGCTACCGGCTTCGGCAGCGGAGCACCGAACAGGAACCCGAGAGGGACGAGCGCACGTCGAAGGGAAAGAAAAGAAGGACGGTCGCGATTCGACCCTTCATGATCCCCGGACGGACGTCGGCAAAGGGGAAACGGCCAGTGGAAAAAGAGAGAGACGGGTCTCTCGCTCTTCTCGCAAGAAAGACCGATTCTCGGTGGAACCGAGCGCGTTTCGTTTGATAAAATGGATCGGTTACGTCGCGCGCTATCGATCCGTCGATCTATCGACGACAGAGAAGAGAGAGCGAGCTCCGATTTGATGGCCGTTGCTTTTGTTTCGAGCAAACTGTATCACGACGGAACTGCGCGCGTTCGGGAAGGCTATGGGAGTCGCGGTGTTTTCCACCGCGAGCCGAGAGACCGTAGCTGCACCGGCCGGAAGGAGATCTTGCCTTATGCGAATCGCTCGGACGTGTGCACGCGTACTCGTGCTCTCATGCGTGTACGCGTACGTGCATTCGTAGTACGCGTATAGAGTAGCAGACAGTGTAGAGAGACAAGTGTATGTACACTAGTACGCGCGCGAGCCTGTACGTACAGGTACAGAACGTCTGAGCTCGCGAGCGGAGACGCAGCCCTCGCGACCGGTCCATAAATCAGGCTCCGCTTCTTGCGCGCCGATCGTTTGCCATCGCCGTCGGGTCAGAGGGGACCTTGTCGACGATTCTGCTCAGCCCGTAGTCTTTCTGTTCGCGAGCCTGAACGGCTTCAAAGCTCCGGGACGTGGAATACTTTTTATTTCCCTTTTTCAGTCCCGTGGTTCGACGATCTCGCTCGTTCCCTCGATCGATAGTATTCGATCGTCTCTCTTCGTCAATACTTCTGTACCGGGAGTCATAACGATGAACCACGGTGACTGGGAAGAACATGATTAACGCCGGAGAAACGGTGCTTTAATTAGAAGAAGTGGTTCAAGAGAGAAAATGAGTTCTAACGTGGCTCTCGACGAACGATTGACAATTCATTTTCCAGGAATTATCAAATTTTTAATGAAGCGTTCTAATGCAAATTTTTTTTAAATCGTCATTCTTGAATTGACGGGTTGATCTGCAAACATTGTCTCACAGTGGTTCTTTTGAAATTCTGAAGTCAAGTGAACATGCATATTGAGAACTTCCAAAATCTCTGCTCCTCATTTCTCGGCCAAGGATAAAATATCAGGCCGAAGTAGGTTGAGAACCCCGATGTCATCTTCTCGCGGTGAAGCCGCGAAGAGGTCGCTTTCGAGAGTGGGGCCTCTATGATCCCGCGCGCATAGCATAGGCAAGGCACAACCGGTTGTCTCTTCTTTTTTTCGAATCCGCACTCTCACCCCGTATGCGCCGTGCGTGCACGTATCTATGTACCTGCATACGCGCGTGTGCGCAATAACGGGCGAACACGCGCGCAGCCTCTGGCTGGCTCGATTCACACGCACAATGACTGAGATACTCGTAATTGCCGGTAATATTCATCATTTAATGGTCTCCCGGGAGGTCAACGCATCTGGAGACCTTTTCAGTCGGTGAGCCTTGCCCGGATTTTCGAGCAACGAGACGAGCCGACAACCCCGACACGACCAACGGCCGTGGGATTATTTTCGCGGACAGGCTTCTTGCCATTTATCCGCTTTCCAACAGAAATTCTGATATTCGATTCGAATTTTTACTCGGCGAATACCGCTCTTCAAAGTGGATATAGCTTGCACGGCGAACGGTCGTGCGAAGTTTCTCCTACAATCGGCGTAACGGAATACCAATATACGTATTTCAGTTTTTAAACGCAATTAGAATCTCGACCGTTTCATTTTAGCGAACGGTATATGAAATACAATGATACCTGACAATTATTTAACTGCGTGAGTCGAAGACTCTAAAGACTTTCCTAATCGGAAACGGATAATCGTGGATCATCGGATTTAAGCATCGACGTTCAGGTGCCGCTACGTTTATCGTCGATTAATTATCGCTATCCACGCCGCGAGTCAGCGTCGATCTCTCGATCAAGGACACCTGACTGCCGGCTCGTCCCCCGTTTCGCTTTAACCGGTAGTCCTCGGGCGTTAGGAACTGACCCCCGACCCGCTGGGCCTGTTTCGTGTGAGTCGAGAACTGGTAAAGCGAGCGCAGTGGGCCCCGGTTACGACAGGTCGTAAGACTACAAGCGTGTCTAATAGGTCGCGATAACGCGGCTCGATGATATCCCTCGGACCGTATCGCCTTCGGTGTGGTCCGCGTTAAGCGCGCGATTAAATGTCCGCGTTCGAGGTAACCCTTGGCTACGATCATAAGCTGCACCGGTATGGTTCACGCTGTAGTCGCTCGTGGTTCCGTTTCGCAGGCTATGGTTGGTGTGATAACGGTTATTAAATTAATTTTCGTGGGAGGGAAGAGTTTAATTGGGGTAGGAGATGATGGGAGCTGGATCGGATAGGGTAAAGGTCGATATTGATAGCTTCATAGCTTAAAAAGTACGCGAGTTGGAAATTAGTTGGGAATTAGTACTGCGTTTATAGACTGCAAATAGTAAAATATAATGATGTTTCCAAACGTCTATTTATGTGAAATATGGGATCCCTCAGGACTCTAATATTGGGTCCCTTCTGTTTAATACCATCATTAGTGATATTTCCCGAATCTGCCCATTCTGTAAATTTTTGTTATTTGAAAATGATCTAAAAATATTTCCCTCAGATTATTATCGTATTCAATACGACTTGAACAGACTTTTAGAATTGATTATCCCTGAATATCGTTGAATGTAAACACATTTGTTTCAGTCATTCGATTAATAAGACCATTCACACCTTTCACTTTCTCGATAATCCTTTAGAGGTTTTATGCAATTATTCGAGACCTCGGTGTCATATTTTTAATTGAGCATCATTATAATTTTATTACTGCTTCTTCTTATTAATTTGTGGTCCTTATTTACATGAGCACTAAATTTTTGTTAATGTATACCAATGAGTTTTAAAAACTTGTACATTAATAAATAAATTAAAATGATTGATGCAGCGAAGAAATTATTCGTCGTGGGGTGCGTTGAGTAAACAGGGGCCACCAGGGCTGCGAAAAGCAACACGTTCGAGATAATTGTAACAATTCAGGGACCAATATCATGTAACAGAAATGACTCATCCAATTTACGAGTACCTTATCGTAATTGCATCTGTATATTAAGTGGCAGGCCCCGCACGGAACTTGAAAATTACGGCCACATCGAAAATTGATGAGGACGTTAAAACCATCGAACGTATTAATCGGTCGAGATGTATTTGGCAAATTAACGCGATCAATATCAGTCGATAGCGTCCTCGTTCCCCGCCCTTCGATCATTCCCGTTCAACCCTCTTCCACGGACAAGATTGTTTCTCAACGACCGTTTATTAAACGATTTTATGTCTCGTTTACAAGAATCCCGGAGAAAGTGGATGCGTGGACGATTCGAAATGCGCGTAAAAGTGTTTACGACGCGATCGGTGATAACAGCTGCGACATTTTCCCACTCCCCGAGAGCTGCGAGTTCTCGAAAGACGTCGCGAGACGTCATGACGCTCCCGTAGTCTCCTTTTTAACGACGCCGCTCGCGTGAGACCCGTTACGTCGTTCCGGGATCGCTTCTGAAAATTCGTTCCTCGCGCAACGATAATTTACTAGACGCCATTATCATAAAATATGAAAGGCCCTCGGGACGGAACGATTTAAGTTATGAAAGCGACGGAGGGACGGACGCCGACGGGCAGTATTAAAGCGCGTAGTTTAATCGTCCGGCAGCGGCCGATCAATTGCCAAGATTATTCGGAATCGTATCGAAGACGCCTTTTTATTTATTATAGCGTGGGACGGTACCCCATTGATTTCGTTCCGATCGCTAGTTTTTCGACATTCGTTCCTCAATGGAAATGAGTCAATTGAATACGAGGTAGATTACCTAATGACTTCTTTAAATAAACATTCTTGTTTCGTTATATAAATTTCTAATAACTCGCGACTTATCTCGGAAGGCTTGACGTCTGAAAATTAGATACCTGATCGGCAGGAGATACGGAATCCGACGTCGAGGGGTTAAATCTCAGGGGATCGAATCTCTCCAATAAGTAGTAAATCAACTTTCATCCAGTGCGTTCGACGACGCTGGGCAAAAACTCATTCAAAGAAACATAAATTCTGTAAAATGACATTCTCAATTTCAATTCATGATCCTTCCGCATACATCGATATCGACGGCAGCGTTGCAAAACTGCGGGGTACGATCCTCATGCATTTTTCACCGTCTCACACGGTTCAACCTTCTACCGTTCGAGCAGGGAAACAATGTTTAATTCAATGTTACCACACATCGGACGGATCTTGATTATTACCAAACCCAATCACGAGCGGTCACTCTCGTCGATACGCTTTTCCAACGAGAGACGGCGCAAAAAACCGTGGACGAACCAGTTTTCGCGTATGACGAACGCACCTTGACACGAGGCTCGAGTCGCCGTAGGAATTCTGCTCCGGCGATGACGAGAGGACTAGGGAGAAAAAAGTCGCTTTTCCTATAATCGGCACGCGTGCACCGGTGGGTCGCACGCGCGCGTCGAAGGCGTGGCGTGCGAAAGTGCCACGTGGCGTAACACCAGCCACCGATGATAATTGTACGATCGCCGTGGAAACGGAATCTCGCGTGACACTCTCGATTCCTTCCAAGGGACTACTATTAGATTCGACACGAAAGGAACAAGACTGATTTGAAATTTTTTATTCGGCGGATCTCGTTGGGAAGCAACAGGTGTACAGGAAAACGATACCTGTTAAGCTAGCAGTACTCCTACCTGCGGCCCGGAATCTTTACACAAGTATCACTGGCCACTTACTAGTATTAATAAATAGTTTGTTCTTGAAGCTCTCTCGAGAGTGTAAAATAATTGATGGAGTAGTGATGTCCGATTTGGTGTGAGAGTTCGATTTGTAAAATTGCGCTCTTATTGGCCGCGTGGCGAAATAAATCGGTGGAGGATCGTGCGGTGTAACAACGTCGAGAGGGATCGTGGCCTGGACAGGGTAAACGGGAACGCGAGGATCACGTCGCGTGTCGCGTCGGGGTTGCACCGTCGACGGTCGATGCTCGCGACACGGTCCCCTCGCGCAGCTCCGTGGCCCGGTCTTAGGTACCAGTACGTACAATCCTGAATCCAAACGAACGGCTTTTGAAATCGGATCCGCCAGATATTTCTCGACCCGGGGCCCACGGGCCTATGGCTCGTGCGCAAAGCGAGGCGAAACGGGGGGGAGAAGGGCGAGAGCCCCATCGTCTCAGTTACAATTTGTGTTCGCACTTAAAAGAAACATTACCTGGTGGGACCGGGTCGAGGATAGCGCGGACGCCTCGTGTGTGGTCCCGCATAACGCCCTCTCGACCGTATCTCGAATCGTTTGTTACCGATTCGATTGGAGTCCGTTCGAGGCACCGAGTGCCACTTTAAAGTAGACCTTCCCCGCGGATTTTCGTTCGATCGCTGGCTCTACCGTGTCAGGGCGACGGATTCGATTGACGTTTATATTGAAACTTCTCAAGTTTTATGGTAACGTTCTGCTGGCTCTCACACTTTTTTAACGTCCATCCGAGGCTCGAGTATTCTATTCAAGATAATAATAATAACACGTAACCTGTATAATACACGAATAAACAGGCAGAACACGTATGAAATAAAATAAATAATAAGAAAACGGTAAATAAAGAAAGAAGAAACTGACGCAATTTCCTCCTAATCCTAAGATACAAGAACAAAATTGTAATAAGATTGTATTACATAAGGCTCTGAACGTGTATGATATCTCAAGTCGGTTTAACTTAATTTCGCTTACATGATCTTATTGTAGGCGTTTACATAAATCTAAACAGTTAAACACTCTTATTCCCACGAGACCGGGGCGTCGCGGAATCGACGTACTCGTCGCATCAATAATTCGTGCAAACTCTGTATGCGAGACAGCACATGCGGGTTACGTGATATCCCAGCCCACTCACCGGGCCATAAATTGCATTTAAATCACGCGAATTCCATCGTCGACCGTGCAGGCGAAACTAGAAACAAAAATTCATGCAATTCCATTTTCCTTTCGTTTCCAGTATCCTCCCAGGTCGTCTTCGAGTTACGCAAGCCGAGCGTCTTTCTCTGCGCGACAGAAACCGGTATTTACGAAATTAACAGAGTCGTAAATGAGCAAACGCGATCGGATAACTAATCACGCCCCCGGGATCGGTCTCCACTCTATTCGAATAATTTTGTAACGCTGGCTGCGATCGCCTCGATACGACCAATTCTTTCTCGGAAATGAAGAACGAATAATCGGCCTCCACCATCTGCGAGCATTCTTCTCGCTCTGATTCCCGATTCGCGCGACTCCCAAAAATCCCGGGCTTTCGATCGAGCATTCCGATGCCACTCCGATCGCCGCGTCATCGCCGGGCTAGGGATTCCTGCTCCGCCGAAAATGCGATTGGAAGACACTTTACGCGGTCGTTTACGCCATTCTCCGATTATTTACGAGTCGCGCGATATCGATCGAGATGCGTCAAAGAAAAAAGGAGACACTGGCCGGAGAATTTGGAGAGCCCGGTCTGCTCCGCGATTTTATTTCGCTCCGGTCTGATCGAGGTACGGCAGGAAGGAAGGGGGAGACTCGTAAAACTCGCGCGATCCGCGCGCGACAGGACCCTAAAATCTCGCCACGCTCGTTACATGTTTTCGGGGATAAGGGACCGAATTGATGGGGAAATAACGGCGCGAAATCGCGAGCGAATTCTCGCAAAGCCTGATTACGGTAAACGGTAATGGCCGGCGTCGCATTTATCGGTAACTGTCTCCGCAATTTGGTCCGATAGTCTTTTTTCGTAGCTCCCTGGTGGTCTCGGATTTCTTCCCAGGATAGGTATTAGAACGACGTGTTCAAAATCGGATGAGAAATATACGTATGGTATTATAGCCAACAGTTGCGTAAGAAATTCGACGTTAGTGCAATTCTCGTTTTAAGTGGCGACAAATGGAACGTGTAAATACGATCAAATTTTTAATTGCTTTTCCATATAAAAGGCTTTTACACCTATACGTGTATATTCTCACAGGCTATCAGGTGAATGTAGTTAATCTTGGCCTGATCAAAATTATACTCTTTTAAACGACGTTTCGCCTCACTTATAAGTAATCTCGTGATTCGGTATATCATATCTTGCCACGATTTAAAGTAACTCGAACCCATCATATTCTCGTTACCTCGACGGTCCATTAAGACATAAAAATACGGGTAAAGTGTGCCTACACGAGGTACCATTCTCATCTTAGCGGAGCGAAACTCGCGCCAGCAAAAAGTCCCCGAGTAAAAGTAATCCGAGAGTTCTGGTTCGAATTAAAACATTATGAGTAATAACGCGTATCATTGCATTGGGCCTCTTAACGGAGCAGAGCTTATCGTCTGCTTCTTACCACGATGAACCGAGGGTACCACGTCCACCTTTTCCCCTCCACCGCGCCACTTCGTCACGACGAAGGGAAACGGGAATAACGAGCCGAGGAAGCTGAGAAGAAAGGAAAAGAGAAGAGTCCCTGGGAGACGTTCGGTGGCCTGAAAGAAGAGGCGGTTTCGAAATCGAATTATTTATTCCCGTGGCAGTGCGATATTGGGACGGCCGATCGTAAAACTCGAGGGTCCTCTGATGGATTCCGGTACGTTAAAAACTCGTGGACTGCTTTGGATAAGGCTGGAATTAATGGCTGGATAACGGCGCTAAATCGCGACCGAATCGTGTATAATTAGGCCTGGCCGTTGGTGACGCGTGTGCGTGTCACTGTTCCGGGCGCGTGTGTGACGGGATCGCACACGAAGGAAAGAAAGTTGACACGCGGCGATGTGAACGATTCGAAACGAACACGGTCGATTTGGCAGATCGGCAAGCCTGTCCTCGCTCGGGTCGAGGAAGCGAGATTAATAGCGAAATTATACCATTAAGTAGATTTTATACGTATCCTGGTAGAACGAAATGGTCCCCCTCTCGGCTCATTTGCATGCCACGTGGGAATCCGTTCGCTGGATTATCGGCCGATTTATATGCCGCCGTTAAAAAGAATTTCGGTCCACCGCGGCGGGGACCAGGAACTAAAACCCGAGAACGATCGCCTGACTTGCAAAACCGTTTACAACACGGGGAGAAATTTGCCAGATAAAATTATTGCCTCTTATCGCCGGTGATTGTGTCGTTCACTGACGCTCATAGCTCCGAGGTGAACAGAGGAACTTCGGTGACCTCTTGACTTTTTCTTTCTACATCTCGTGGCCACATATCGTTTCACGTTAAACCATTAAAACTGTTTAATTGGAAATTACATGCGAAAGTCTTCTGTCGTTAAAAATCGTCACCTAGAGATCCTCGCGATACGTAATCGCCAATTGGACAGTGTAAAAAAATCGTATATCGTTCGTTCGTTCCACAGTGCGCCCCCGGTAAACAGCTACGTATAAACAACTTAGTTTCTCAAGCCCATAGTCGCCACGCAGCCGCGCGAAGTTCACGGTCTCCGCGTCGCGTCGCGTCGCGTCGTCGCACGGGTCGAGTCAGCGGATCCTTTCTGTGTCCTTTCATTAAGAAGGCATCGAGCGACGACGAAGCGGCCGCCGCGCGACGCGCCGTACTCGGAAGAAGGAGTCGGTAGAGATAGGAGCCGGCGTACTTGCTCACGGCCAGCTTGAATACGCGTCCAATTACCGACGGGACCGGCGTGTAATACGAGCTTTAATGTCCGGAGGTAGCGGCTTATTAGCCGAGTCAAGAGGAGAGAAGGACCTCGATAAAGGGGCCCGAGGAGCAAGAGAGGCGAGGCGAGTTTCGTCGCGGGGTTTCTCGCGCGACAGGAAAGAACGGGAGAGAAACGCGGTCCGCGCCGCCGCCGCGACAAACGGAGGAGCGAGGCTCGCTTTCGGGAAAAAAGGGAGGACGTTAGGTACGTGGCGAACGCAAGCTGAGTCGGGGATCGACAGATCTATGGGACCGCTACTAGTTTTTCTCGGCGCGGCGGCCTGGATCTGACGCGATCTTGCAACAGCGACACTGGCCCCGCTTCGCGCCAAACGCGACTCCGCGTGGTCCGCGCGGTTTCCATCCAGCCCTACGTCGCTCGCTTCGCTTCGCGCATACCTGTACAACCCCGGTAACCGCGGGCTCGTTTATCGCGTAATAAATTGCACGAGCGCACGTGCGAGCGATCCCTGCACCGCGCCGAGCCGTCGCCTGTCGCGTGATCGATCGCAGATCGAGGATCATCGATCCACATTTCTTATACGAGCCTGTAGGAATTTCGGATATCAAGTTTGCGACAGGGTGAACGTGATCGACTCGTGAAGAAATTGAGAAGCACATCCATTAGATAAAGATGATCACATGACTGGCAAAGGATGCTTCTTGTGGTGAACTGGTTTTGCGTCTTCCAAAATGCCACCGTGCTTTGGTGCGCCGTTTATTCATTAATCATTTTTTAAAAATGTTCTTTCATTATTTTGTGCCCTAATTGGAATATAAACATTAAAAGAGAAAGATATTAAATACTTTCGCTAGAAGTACTTGTGATCGGTCCTGCGCGAGAACACACCTTGTTTCATCTTGACATTACCTACTTATTGAAAGAATAGACATTTACAGTTTCGCACACAGAAGTCGCTTACTCGATCGATCTGACAGCCTGTAAATAAGGCGGTTCGCCGAAGTTTGAAAATATTGCAGAAACTCACGTCTCTCTCGAGCTCAGGAGCGATCAATCTTCCGTGTCCGTTTCGAACCGTGGCTTCGGTGCTAAATTTACGATTAGTCGAACCCCCTCGATTTCCTGGCCATTATATTCCGCGATACATTTCACTGGGGGCCGGCATATGGGGAGCGGCGACCGGCTAAATATTACATCGAAGCCAGATTCGTATCGTTTGGCCGTGAGCCACGACTTACGAGCTCTTCTTTCGACCGACCGATCCGAATCGATTCATATAAAGCAGCCAGCCGGTACGTAGCTCCGCGTCTGTGTACGAATATCTACTCGCTCACCGATGCGAGCATTTGCCAGCACTCCCGTTGATTTATCGGCCTCCTCCGCACGGCTCCTTCCCTCCTTTCGACGGGCACTTAGATGTCGACGATCGATACGCGCGTGTTTCACGGATTTGATCGGTTTTTCAAAACCCGAGGGACTCGTAATAAATTGATACACCCTCGGCGTTATAATGTTGTTCTACAGTTTTAGTTACAGTTACGGTTAACTCGAGTGAGATAGCAGATTTCGCGAAACAATGATAGTTACGGTCACGGATGAAATTAGAGAACGGATCAAGTGAACAGCATGACGAATCCCATTCAGGTGGGCAAATTACAGTGATCTCGCGAGCAAAGAGTGATACGTTTCATGAAACAACGTTCTCGGCCCGGTTGATTTATACGTAGATTAAGAGAGCTCTTATTTGAACGTGTGCGTGGGGACTGGCGAAAAGGGAAGGAAACGGGGCACACGCAATTTACAACTCTATAAATAAAGTACCACCTCGAACCGTAAGCCTCATCAAGCTCGTCAGGTATATTCGTATCATCATCAGAATTCGATCGAAATGCACCTTGTGACCCACTCTTCTTTGATCATCGAGTAAAACATTTGTATACACGGAAGACGCGAGATACAGGAAGCACACGAAATGAGTATTTTTTGTGCAGTCATTTTTCAACCACGTGAACCCATAATTTCTGTCCGATCGAAATAACCCACCGATTCGAACGACCCGATTCGTGGTTAAGTGCCGATACTTTCGTATAATCGTGGATATCAAACAGTGGCCGGTTTCCGTAAATCGACCCGGTATCCGGCATCTCGCGTGCAGTCCGGACGCGATGTGAAATATTAGCCGGGCCTCGTTGTCCGAGTTCGCCTCCGAAGCGCACTCGTAAATATCCCGGTAATTAATTGCGCGAACGTATTAGCCGTGCCGTTCCGCGTTCTGGGATAGTCCTCGGGGTGATTAAGCCCGGACTATCCTGGATCTAAAAGTCGCCTCCTCTATGGTAGGTTGAAGAGCGCGTCGCGAAGCGTTATCTCTCGCCGCGAAGCCGCGGCGGAGATTTGCATCTGCCGCTTGTTAGCGGGGCATCCGCGCGGCCCGAGCGATTTTCTCGTTGAACCGTGAAAAATCGATCTAATCTCCGTTGGGTGCCTTCCTCGCGGTGGATCGCCATCTGCCACGTAAGTTACGACACGCCGCTCGCTGTGTGGACCGACGCGACGACTCTGCGGCGCGAGGGACGTGAAGAGGACCACCGGCTTCTCCGTCGCTCCGGCGTCCACCGGAGCTGAAAGACGGAGACCACGATGCATCGTAATGCATTGTGTTTACTCGAGCCTCGTGCACGCGCTGGTCTACCCTTTCTTCCTTTTGTTTCGTCTCTCGAGTTCGCGCAGGACGAGGCGCAATTATGCTCGCGGGAATGTACGACACTGGGGGGTTCCTTTTCGTTGGATGTCCAGCGATTTGATGGTGACTCCTCGCGTGGTGCGCGCTGTAACCCGGGTTTAACGATTCGTCTGACCTCGGTAAATTAGAGCAATGAGATCGGAGGGAAGTTCTGTTACGTACGGCTGTACTGATCTTCCTTCAGGGTGAAATGGTAATCGTTATTTAAAAAGTCGGACACAATACCAGAAATTGGAGAAATCTCATCATCTCGATTTCTTATATTTATCTATTTAATTGGAAAACAATAACGAAATGTTTGGTAATTGATTGTGGACATTGAGCTCAAAATCGAACAAGGATGTAAGATTATTGGCGTTAAGTATAAAATCGCAAGAAGAGTTGCGATTTCTTATTTACAGTATCGTCCGTTCGCAATTAATTTGAAACGATAGCCGCGCAGTTCTATTACGAATTTTAAGCAGAAGCATCGAGGCTCGAGCGCTCGGCGCTGCGCGCGGGCATTACGATTGCAGGCGCGGAGATGAATCGTGTTCCCACAAGACACGTAGAGGGATTATATAACCTTTGATCTTCCTTACAACGGTTCATCCATTGTACAGGTTCTTTCTTCGAACCCCGAGCCGCGCGGATCTAAATTATTGCCTAGAACTTACTTAAAGAGCGTAGATTATTATTTATCATCGTGATTTACGCAAATGACCGAACATTTCGAGCCACCAGATGTTTACGTTTAATAGTCGAGTCGCCTGGCCCGATCCTCGCCAGGATCGCGACGTGTCGCCTGGCTCTCGTCGTCCTCTCGGCTCGCTCGCTCGCGAGTCACCGTTCGCGACGGCTGACTCGTCGTACGCGCGAGTAGATCGATATCGGATTGCACGCCTACACCGGTCCGATCGGCAACTTGTATTTTAATTCACTCGTCGCCAGTGTAAATCAGACGTTTTTTAATATCCGTCCTCGTAAAGCATCGAGGAACGGTACGCTCGAGCAAGCGGGCAATGCATCATCGAGCTCGATGGCTAGAGCCATAATTTCTGCCTCGCGATCCTCGCTTGATAACGTATCGAACGTCTCGTTATCATTCGATCCCTGAAACCTGGCGGTATCAATCAACGGGCAACGAAATTATGTCCATTCATTGTTCTTAACGTATCGTTGATTGTTGGTCAGTTGAGCGAAACGAAACGGTCGCTAGTGGTAGGGAGGGAAACAGGTTTGCTCGGCTCAGGAGCTTAGGAGCATCGTTAATGATGGATAAACTAAGATTAAGTTTAGATGCGATAATGATAGTTTATAGTCTGGTTTTTTAAAATGTTGTTTAGAAAATCGTTAGAACCTCTTCTTTGACGATACTGGAATGTGCATCGGGGAACCTCCGTAGATACTCGGCCGTACGCGCGTCATGACCTTCTTTCTATGATTCACTCTGAAGATACAGACATAAAGTACGGTGCAATTTATTTGCATGCATTTTATGCGCCTGCATCGCGGTTTCTTGCGATCTACTTGGACGAGAAACGGCAGAATCTACGCGACCTGTGCGCATTCTCGTTTTTATGGCTCGGGTTTTCTGACTCCGTTCTTCCACACAATGTGCCTCGGTATAACCTTTTCCCCTTTAGACTTAAACCTTTAATACCCTTCGATATCATCGATGTGCAATTCTGCTCAACTCGAATTATCTCACCGTTTCCCATATTTACAGTTTGACAAGTAGCCTATGTTCGAAATTGTTAATCTTAAATTATTGTTTCGCGAAACCTTCGAACACCTAGCGAAGTTACTGTACGGTACGATCGAGAGAAATTGTAATCGTTAACGGGAAACACTGAAACTTGTCAAGACGTGGCCAGGACGCGATGAAACCATGATCGCTGCGTCTACCTGCCGCGGCGAGCAACGAGAGAACAACGTGCGAACAGGTCGCGCCGGCGTACCGAAGATTACAAATGTGGCGTTGACCCTGGTCGTTTCGGGGTCACCGCGAGCGCTCCAAATTATATGGAGTGAGTCGGACGGATGGCCAGAGCATGCCGTGAACGTGATGGCCCGATCGTGGTTGGGTCATCAGCCGCTTACCGATATATCGGCGCGCGAGAGAGGATCGAGCGTCGTATGTATCGATGCTCGAACGGAGATAACTGAACGAGATACGCTCGGTGATGATGACGATGATGAAAGGTGTCCACGACGCGTGCTCACCGCATCTAGATCACGAAACCTTTGCTCTCGATTAACCCGTATGTGGGATCTCGATCATACGTGCTCTCGATTCGATCTCGTTACTGTTATAACTACACTTTTTGAATCGCATTATCTCAAATCTTAATAAACCTGAAATAGACACGTGCAATGAGGAAATTAAGAGCACAGATTAATATGATGATCAACCTCTAATTGCTCGACGATTCCCAGGATCTCATCGCGGCGATCCAGGCGCCATTAAATCACCCTCAGGATCAATTATCCGGGCGTGTCAGACTCGCGACTCGCGAACTCGACGGGTTCTCGCCCTCACCCAGCTGCGCTTTCGCGTCAACCTCTGTGGAATCCCTTCCGATAACTCGGAATTCCGTCTTCGCTTGTACGCACCGCGCGTCACCGACGTTTTACGTACCCTCACGCATACACGCGCGTACTAAATCCAGCGAACGAGGAGCTCGTTCTCCGACGAAGAATGGCTCGTAGCCGTGAAGTATCCCGCGCTAGCCAAGAATTCTCGATCTTCCCGAGGAAATACATACACACTCGCTGCATCTCCCGGTAGAAGGGAACGACAAAAGCGCGGCCGAGAATTCCAGCCGGATGGTAGTCCGCTCTATATATATGTCAGCCGGACGGGGGACATATTTCGAACTTTCGGACCTATTTATTTATTTTATTCGGGGCGGGAAGGAGGGAGGAGGAGGAGGAGGTCGTGCCACGGTTCCACGACACAGGGGACGTGAGATTAAATTCTCGCTACGCGGCTCGGCGGCGGCGCGCGAGCTCTCCTCGGGGTTAAGTTATGCATCTCGCTCGGTCTCCTCCCTCTTCTTCCGCCGTAGCGGGGCCCCGAGCTGCTCCTTATCTGCGGGGCATCTTCCCTTTTATGCGCTTAGATGGCCGACACTGGATGCCATGCCGAGGCCGGGCCGACTCGTTCGCGTCCGTAAATCACGGATTAAATAAAATAGCCTGCTTGCCGGAGTCAAATGAGATGTCAGCGCCGAGCCCACCGCCCTCGCCCGGGATCGTCCGCCAAATTGCTCTCGCTTTCAGCCCCATCCATGGCTCGTGTATCTTATTCCCTGGCCGCGATACGATAGAACAGCCAAAAATATGTTCATTCCTAATACGGATCTGCAGACAATTTTTTCCGAATACTCTAAAATCTGCCACTGCTCTGCAATCGCATACAAAAATCTCGTTCGGCCTAATTAAATAATAGACACAAATTCCAAACATCGTTTGTTATATTTTGTACAGCAGGAAAAGGGAAGACAGTTTGCAGACTTTTAATGTCACTGAAGAACAGCTTTGAAATTTATCTGCTGCTACTAGTCTGTTAGCACGGAGTAGCGTATAACGACGGTTCTTGTTGGCAGTCGAGTCTCGGGGCAGCAGCCGCGTGTTGCGCGGACGCCTCTGGGTGCCCGCGAGCACCCTTTCCACCGCTCGCTCTCGGTATCGGTACCTCAGTGTAATTGGAGCGATCGGCACTTGTTTTCGCACGCCGCGATCACGAGCGGCGAGCGGCCGGCTCGACCTCTCTCGCCACGAGTACCGGTACTCATTACGCGGCATCGAGACGCTGCGCTCGCCTGCCTTCCTAGCCGTGTGTATCCCCGTTACGCTTGCCTGCCTCGGTATTCAATATACTCCGCTCGCGTTGAGCTATCGGCGCACGTTGTGCCGCGGAGGAGCTTTTACCCGTCGCACCTGATTTGTGATAGAAGATTCGCTGCGACTGATTCATACTACTTTTTGCGATTGAAGTAGGCATTTCTCAAATTTGAAAATTATCATCATTTGTGTCTGCACTAGGAATGTAAAAGAAGGATGAATGCCCCTTTAGTGATTTAAGTAGTTTCAGTGGTATATGGTCAGACATGATCAGTAGACTGCGAACGTTTAGGCATTTATGGAAATTTTAAATAATTCAAAGAATCACAGAATTTTGCAAGTGAGAATATCAATAGAAAGAATCTCTTGATGTACCGCGAATAGAGAAGTCTGACGTCGATAGCAGCGCATTCGATACGCGACACACAGGCATGGTAGAACGATCCGGAAGGAAAGAAGCGCATCGCTGGAGGAAAGAAGGAACGGGAGTTATGAGGACGCGTTGTCGTAAAGATGAAGGCGCCTCCGCGCTCGTGGCTGCTTCCTCTCGGTCCGTGGTCCGACGGCGTAACCGTCCAATTGACTCCTGTGTATATACCTGGACGGAGGAGGCATGATTCAAGTCTGGCCGACTACCACGTTCGCTACCAACCGCCGACTCGTGATGCTCGTGACCCGAGGATAGCCACCAAGAAGAGGATATCCCCCTTCCGCGATCGATCGCCTCGTTCTCGTCGTATCTCGAGCACCGGAGGATCGGCCTTTCTGGCTTTCGATGGTTCCTGCCGCGGTCGACTAGTCCGATAGAAACCTATACCTATTGTGTCACGTCAGAGACGAATGGGAGACGTTAGACACTTTGGGTCGCTCGACCTAAATTTTGGAGCTTAGAGGCTTTGGCCCTGCTCGATTATGATAATGCAGTTACTTTCTCCACCGCGTTCGTTCTACAGCCAGTTGGCATCAATTCCCATAACTCAGGAACTCGGATCGAGGCAACAGAAGCTTGTTATAAATACATCAACCGTGTCCAGTCGGAACCGTGGTTTCTGGCTCACGATCGTGGGATCGTGATATGTATCTTTAACCCATAATCATGAATTAAAGAGTGTTTACGGTTAGCTTTAAGCGATCCCGTAACGACGTATTCCAGACCGTGCGTCTGGCGAATCGGTCGTTTCCTTTTCGTCCGATACGAAACGAGGGCTGGTAATGACGCGAGAAGTGGCCGTATCTCGCTGATATCAAGTACAGATCCGTCTTTATTGCCACATATCTTTTTACTGCCGATTTGAGGAGAATAAGATTCGCGAGGCGCCTCGACGATCGCCTCCGGGGCACGATTCAATTCGGCCGTGATCGCGTTTAATGATCTAGAAGGCCCTAATGGACGCGTGCGTTTTCTGAAGACCTCGCTTTTCGATATCCCACCGGAGAAAGCATACGATTTAACCGTGTCTAATCGCGCCATTCGAATTCGACACGAATCAAACCTATACTACTGTGCCTGTTAATAATCGTCCACCATGATTAGTGCTTTCCAAAAAATATTTCATTTTTTACAAAAGTTATTTCGTATATTTATAGTTTAATAATTCACAAGTGTAGGCTGATCATACATATATCGATAATATGCATTGATAACACGTATCAATCACTTTGATCGTTTATAACAAATAACGTATTTATAACAAATAATTGCACTGCTAAGAAAGAGGGACGTCGGCAGCAGTTCTTTGTAAAAGGACGTGAATAAATGTTGTTAAGTTCGAAGTCCGAAATTCTTTATCTTACACAAGTAGCATGAATACTCTGAATTTATCGCTTCAACGTATCTCCGATGAACAGCAAATTGTTTTCTTAATTGAATATTGTATTATGTCACGAGTGACCATTTTGAAAGGGAAGGTAAATGATGGGCCTGCGGAGGAGCAAAGTACGCATTATTAAAAGCACGGACCTCTTTCATCGATTTTAATGGCTGAATTATTTTCGGTGAAAGAAGATGCGACGGTCGGTATGACGAAATCGGGTGTCGCAATTTCGATTTCACTATTGAAAAAATCGTCGTCGTTATGCGGGGAAGTTCAGTCATTAATTAGGGAAACGGGAGTCCCAGCTAATTGTGCCGGTTCGTGAACGGGGACTGTAGCGGGCAGATGCCCCGGTAGAAGATGCGCAGTTCTGCCGTGTAAAAACGAGCGACTCACCTCGTTCAGCGCGTTGCTCTGCTCCTGTTTCCAGGTCATCCAGCCCGATTACACAACGCTGGAGCCAGACGTATGAATCTCTTTATACGTGTATGTACGAGAGGATCATAATTCTTTTCAATCCGTCCAATTTTCAAGAGTAAATAACTCAGGAAAAATTGAATAGCTTGATTATTCAAATGGGTAAAATAAATTAAACGGTATTAGGGATCGGCGTACCGCGGAAACGAATATCACGATTTATATACCTGTGCCTGTTACTCACAATGCGATATTTATGACAGATGTCCACACTGGTTTCGTCATCGAATCACGGTTTTCTACTAGGTGCGTCGATAAACATCCGAATCGATGATACTAATTAAATAAATCGTCCTCGGTGCCTAACGGGATTCACATTTTAATTCAATTCGTAAGACCGTTCGTCCACTCCGAAAATTATCGAAACCTCTACGATTTCGAAATCGATATACATTTCCATTCGATTAGGAAACGCCTCAGTGTTAAAAGCGTGTTCCGATACCACTTACAAAATTCCCCCACGTTTTACCTGTTTCTTGGAATTTAAAGTAGAGCGTCGTCGAATTATATTATGGACACCAATTACGAAAACGTGGAATCGGTTTCACGCGCCAAGCCGCTTCCAGCCGATAAAAGAACGCGATTAAATCCGCTTTCTGAGCACGGAACGGAGGCATCTGTTACGTTGCGCCGCGGGTCAAAACAGCTTCTCTCGTGTGTTGGGAAAGGGATTCCGGATTTTCGAGAGAGAATCCTCGTTTCGTTACGAAATGGACCAACGACCACCCTGCGTTTCTCGATCGATGAACCGACGATTTCCCTGTAATTTTATCCACTTCCATTGCAGCTGGAATTTGTTAAGCTCTTGTATAGTTATGGTTCAATTTTGTGCATACAAAAATCATACTTCTTCAAATTATTGAAACATTCTTTATATTATATGTTGCAGGATTAGATCTGAAGTCTCTACGAGGGGAATATGAGTGACCGAATCGAGTGCCGGTAAGTCTGACTCAGTCAACGCACATTCCACTTTCATTATTGTATTTCTACCGGTTCATACAAGTCACAACTTTTCGGGACTTAAGGAGGTAGATTCTGAAGGTGACTACATCAGTGTTCTACCTTTAAACTTTATCATCTCCAAAATTTGTTTCAACGCGTTCATTATGATCTGAGGAATGACATCCCACAATTCGATTACGATCTGTAATATCTTGCATTTTAATCATCTTAAATCCTGCTCCCAAATATGAGAATTACAGCGAGCAGAAATTGCCACAATATCCGAATGTCCCCGCAGACCATATGAAAAACGTTAACCCATAAATCCATCAGGCTTGATTTAACCGTCGAGTAAATTCGGCGGGAGGATCAGTATTCACGTCGGTTTCTCCGAAAATTTCACCGGCGCGACGGAACGGCTGGGGGCAATTATCGATGACGCGTTCCATTCGCGTCCGCTAATTACACAGCGAGATCGCGATGCCCAATTACGTGATGTAATTGCACGACACGCTCGCGGAGCCGCGCCGTGGCCCGCAACGTTTTTCGCATACCCGTTGAGAATCGATCGACGGAAGATGCTCCTCGCGGGAGATAGAGGAAGAGAGATTCCAGTCTAACGGGACGTGCGATCGGGTACGGGGAGAGAGATAATGACCGTCGCTGATAAAATCGATATTATTACGGCGCACGACGCAGGTGGACACGGGAATGAAATACGCGGTCGTGGAGGACACGCGTGAAAGCACGCTCGTCGATGGTCAAACGAAATTACGAAACCGAAAGAGCAGACCCCGGCAGCCTGCGGAGAGTACGTGGCGACCAGGCAGAGGCCGTCGTAAAACTGTAACGTTAATCATACTGGAAAGGCTCGGGATGCTTTACGGGCTTAGGCTGTCACGGTGATCCACGGTGATCCAGATTCCTGACAGGGCAACGCGAGACCGGCTTTTTCACCGGGGCACCCGTGACACGCGCCTCCCGATCCCCCTCGGCTTCTTGCGTTATCCAGGTTGCTTCGTTAGAATTCATTACCGTACCGTTTCTCAAGCGGCCCACGCGCGACCTCCTCTCGAAGATAAGTGTAGCAACATATACATACATATAACGTTTTGTTCGATCGTAAAAAGTAACATTTCGGCTAATTAACATTTATCAAAAAAAAAGACTGAAAGACGTTTATACTACTTGAAACGTTTTACAACTCTATCCATATCCAGCGCGACTCGATTCATTTTGTTCACGTATATCGGTACTAAAAAACAGTTTTAATTAGCAGCGTGAATCCCCCTAAAGAACTTCAAGCTAGTTTCGAAGTGCAATAAATATCGAGCAGACTTTCCCTCGAAAATCCATATACATAGTGGGTCCCGTTCAATTTTCTCCTTTTAAATCGAAATTACTTACGAGTACGAGTGGTCGATCGTGCCGCTTGATAAATGCAATTTATTATTTAGAACAGAGAGATAAGTACTGGAGTGCTGGTACTCGCGATCCCCACAGCGATTTCCTTTTTTCGATTTCCAACTTCTCATAATCGCTCACTGACACGCTCGAATGAAGTCATACGCTTATCCGTCCGTGTATCGATCGGCCTGCCACGGTTCTCACAGTTATTGCCATGAGATCACGTTCGATCGAATGCTTCAATAGAAACTGTACCAACTTCCGCGATCGAGTACAATCGTACCCACAAAACGCAGAACTTACAACAGAATTGGTCCATTCGTTTCAATAACATACGAGTTACATCGCAATTTCAATCCCAGTAGCTCTGCATCACTTTTTAAAAAATAATCCTTGGAGCTCGATATGAATTATTTCACTGCCGATTTTTCGCAATTTTTCAATAACTGCATTAAATCTGCCTATGAATGTACCGTTGAAATGTGATTATATAAAAGGGAAAGATTGCATAAAAGAAGTTAACTTGAATCCGAATCTCTTTCCTCGACTCGCATTCCATCGATGACAAAATCTTAATCCGCGCACTGCACAACGTCGCGTTCCCAGCTTCGTGACCAGCTACTCCCGAAAACAAATTCTACCTTGCCAGATAATAAACTCCCCGGTTTTGTGACCGGCCGGGAAAATTCACTGTACGATAATTCCCGCTTTCAGAAACAGACGAAGCTTCTCTCTCTTTCTCTACCTTTTGCAATGTCAATTAAATGGTCGCGGGAGAAAACCGGGGGACCTGATTTCGCCCACCCACGTGTAGGACGCGTAGAAAGTTCCCCGGGCTCGGTTTCCCCCCGCGGAGAAGGGGAGAAAAAAATATCGTCGGCGTTTCATCGTCGGACGCAAATCAGCCCCTCGGCTGCTGTCGCAACGCGCGCCCGTTGAATTCATATTTTTTAATTAACCGGACTTATGGCCGGGCATCTCGTCCCATATACGAGGCACTGCATCATCCGGTTCCCCTCGGCTAAATATCCGTTCCCCTTTTTCCTACCTATATCGCGCGCTGCTGGTACCCGTTTTCTGTCGGGTTCCGCGGTCGCGTTCCATCCACGGCGAAGGTTGAATCTGAAATTCCACCGCGCCGCCGAACGATAAATCAACGACAAATAGAAACGTCGCGTCTCGTCTCGTCGCGTCGTGCCTCGCGTTCGAGCTTCTTCTTGCGACCCGACCGATTATCCCCGGCTCCCAATAAAATTTATCGGCGATCACGACCTCGTACCGATCTCCCTGATTGCGTAATCAGTGACGTTCTTTTTCTACGGAAAACCGTGCAATTTAATTTGGAATGTAAAATCGCCTGACCCTTTTCCACAGGAATCAAGCATGGAAATATATTATCTTTTATTGTCTATCGCTTCTTCTTGACGAACAGAAATTCGTAACGTCTGCCTACGATATTATTCGTGACAGAGTTCATTGATCCGTGTCACAGGGTTATTTGTCCCGGGTTTTGGTATCTGTAAGACAACTTTCATATATTTCGGTTGGCGTAGTGTCAATGCTGTGGCAGATCGAATGGCTCGGTCCGTGGCTCGTTTATTACGCTTTAAAACCCGGCTGCGCGACGCAGTCGTTAATCGGGCACCGCGACCAGCAAGATTCGACGATTATGCCCGAATATACGATTGTATCGGGACACTTGCCCCGGTCCGAATGAGATTCTAACTTGTAACTGCGGTTTTATGATGTCCCCGACGAGCGCCGCCACTATTCGTTTCGTTCAGCGGGGCAGCGGAATGGAAAAAATAACAGGGCTGCCAGAGAACAGACGTTCAAGCCACGATCCATTTTCGGCTAATTAAAAGGGACCACGCGCTTAATTGCGACCGGGTTTCGTTCCGAAATATCTTCAGCTCTTAAAAGGGAGAGTAGAAGACGCTCGAATGGATTTTAAATAGAATTCATTTAAATGAAAATTAATTGGAGCGGTGTACAATGTCGAGCAGATTGAATTTAAAGGGATTAATTATGAATATACGAGGTTCTTCAAGCAAATTTCTATTGGCTCATTTTTATTTAACACGAATGAGCCGGGAATCGGCTAAGAATACTTTACTGTTAAGAAACATAAGATTAAGTAGATGATAGCCTTCAAGTTCCATTAGCAGGCGACGGTATAAAGAAAATCGCACAAACGAATAGCCCCCATAATAATTATAACAGAACGCTGTTTAATCTGTCGCCTCGGCAAAGGAGATAACTGCGGACCCCATTAACGACGCTCTGCTACCATAACCCACGGTTCTTAGTTCTCGTTTCCGGCATCGATAAACCGTATCTTTAAACCAGCTGAGAATTATTTGCAATAATACGACACAATCTGCTTTATAGAATAAGGACATTATAGGATCTTTGCAAAACTTGATTCTGCACAGTATTAACATTTGGGTTATTTAATAAAATATGAAACACAAGATTTTGAAGAATTTTACTAATACACTCGTTAGAATTGAGAATTCTTCTTCAATTGCATTTGTTTCATGCACCCCATCTCAAGTCATGTGTTCGTAACTTATGTTGATATCTGCACCGGTATTCCACTGGGAAATTCGAAGTTCGCGTTGTTACGCTCGGTGCCAACGCACCGTGGACCGTGAGGTCGAGCGGGCGAAAAGTTCGAGGACGAGTTTTAAACGACGCCCGAACTGGGGGCGACGTTAAGTGCGCGCGAGCGATAAGCGTTTACGAGGGCTATTAAAGAACGCTGCCCCGGCTCGGTGTTCCGAGCACCGTGGGGTGCAACCTCGCGACGTGGCGACGCGATCTGAAAAGGGCACCTCTTCTCCGTTGGCTGGATCGCCGATTGAGACGACTCCGATTCGTTGCTCTCGACCTACTAAGGGGGTTGTTTACGAGGCCATATAGCGGCTGATATTTACAATGATGTCGGAGGCGGCCCGTTTAAAATCATTGCGCCCCGGAGCACCGGACTCCCCACCGGCTTTACGCTCGACGCGCACTTCCCTCTCTTTTCTTCCTTCCCTTTCTCGTTGCTCGCTCGCGATCGTACATACCTACACCTTGCCCCTTGGACGTAAATATTGTTTCGCAGATCGAGATTTAATTTTCGTGCCGGCGGCTACACTCCACTGACAGGACCGACATCGTTTCTTTTTTAATTCCCTCGCCTGAAATTCCTCGCCTCCCGACCACTGGTATTCGAAGCCGCGACAACCTGGTTTTATAATGCGAAATTTATTTTTAAGTACCAATATTAAATGAACTCGTTAGATGCTTGAAACAACGACAGTTTGAACATAATTAATTGTCCTCGGCTGATGGACTTAGAATCCTATTGAGAGAGTAAGTCTGAAAAATACCCGAAGCCAATTAAGAGTTGCGAGCAACGAGTTTCCGACGAGTGCGACAAACAAGGTCTACTTATGATTCGAGGCAGACGCAAGGCCGGGCAACGAATCGTCTAGATAAGGGCACGCAGAAGATCGATCGCCCTTGATCGGACCGCGCGCGCGCTTTGATCCCGCCTTGTTCTAGCCTACTCGTGACGCGAGCGATCAGCAAAAAATTCGCAAGAAACTTCCGCTTGCACCTAATGGCGGCACATCGGTGTTTACTCGGAATACAACCTCGCGTCGATCCTGTTGCAGCTGCGCACTTTGTCTCCGTGATTATTGTTTCACTGGTTTACGATGGACAACAATAAAGCTTGCAACGGGAAGAAATTCGAAATGGTCAATAAAATTATTCATCATTTTTCGAATACCAGTCTTAATTATGGTCAGGATGAAATTTATCAAACAGCTGGCTAAAGTAAAAAGTAGAAACACAACGAGGACCATTAACGTTCATCAAACCCTCCATATTTCCACGGTGAACACGGGGTCCAAGGGTTCAAAGCGTAACTCCATGCAGTGGAATCGGGACCTTAGGTCCAGAAGGGAGAACAGGAAGCCGGGACAGAGTGATGTACGTAAGTACATTGAGTACCTGCAGCTCGTGTCGGGACGGCGAGACGAAGAGGGTTGCACGGTGCTCGAACGCGAGAGAGCGAGGGAGACGAAGAAGAAGAGAGCGTGCACCGGCACTGACGCTGGGAGAGGGGAACGGGCAAGAATGTACCTCGAACTGGCGACATAACGGGTAGCAATGTAACCAGATCACGACGAGCGAGGTCCACGCTGGATGTACAAGGGAGAGCCCGGTGGTTATAAAGAGACACGTAACGCAAACGTCGGGGGAGGGTGGAACGCGGCTGCGAAACACGGCGCCTGGTATTACGATTATTAACAATTACAATTGATTTGCCGTTGTTCTCGGCGCTTAATCGTATTCAAATTTATTCAAATCTACCTCCGCCGTAGGGACGATCACTGTCCTCCTTTATTTCTCCGAGTGCTTTTAAACGGTCCCATTTGAATAAGTAAATGGAGTACAGGAATCGGATGGCGCTAGAAGGAGAAACTTTTTGTATTAGAAGATGTAATTTAAATTAAAGATTTTAGACGTGCAGTAGTTTTGTTCCGTCGGGAATTTATGTTCTATTGAAAAAGTCCGATTAAAATTTATCACGCTATAAATTTTCCGTTCGACCGCGAATATAATTAGTCACGATCTTACGATCCAACGGACAATCGCACATAATTCTCCTCGTTCGATCAGCAAGCGGAAAAGTATTCATATTGCGGTTCCACGCGTAATTCACCGTGCGATAAAAATTCGTTTGTAATCGTTCCAATCATCTTTTCCTTCATAAATAAGCCTTTCAGTTACAAAATTGTAGGTACGTCCGCGCTCGGCCTCGGCACGTGTGGGAGGATCGAACAGGAAATAGAAGCAACCGGCATTGCAGATGAGCCGAGGGACCGAGAGGGACGAGAAAATCCTCTTGGAGGTGTCTCGCGGCACCGTTCCGTTTCTCGGCTTATTAATTTGCATACGCATTTTTCATCGGGCCGCGTTCGACCACGAACCTCCCAGCGTACTCCCCTAATATGGACCACCGGCGCTCCGCTACCGTTTCTACCGGCATCTCGATCCTGTTGCCTCCGCGGGATACATCGAAATATACTTTATATACCTCGAGATACGATCTGCGCAGGACTGATTTCGTGTAATGATCCGTAGCGTCGTGCCATGGAAACCTCGTCGCGCGACGACGTTGCTTTCTCTTTCCCTTGCCGGGCCGAAGACACCGACTTTTCATCTCGTTCAAGCCTCGTTTTTCGATGGGCCCCGTTGATAAGAAAGAGGCACCCGGGATGCGCATTCCCTTTTTAGATCTCTGCCACTCTTTTCGGATCATCGTACGTGCGCTCGCTCGAATTCGGGCCAGTTCCGTGATAACGACCGAGAGATAAACGTTCATCGCATCGGTTCGCGATGAACCGAGAGATCTGGCCTCTTCATTAGTTAATAGCAAGCATACTTTCTCTCCTTTGTGTTTCTACTTCTGCCAGGGAATTTTGTATTTCGTCATCGGCGGATCGATACTTACGATAAATATTGCTCACGATCAAAGCGACGAACGTCGAGACGATAATGTATAGATTTGGTGGCGATCCTTCTACGAACATCTTGTTTTTATGCCCCGTTGCGGATTTTATAAAAATTTTATACCTCCGCGGTTCTTAAAAGATAAAAATCTGATGTTCCCTCGCGCGATCATGCTCGAGAAACGAATAAACCTACGACACGTCGGAAACGTGTCTCCTTTTTTACGATTCGGTCACATTTTTCCATCGGGCGTCCTCGATAGATCGTAAAGATAAGGGTACAAACAGGTGGACGGGCGTTTACGACCTCAGATCGTCTCGATTTCAGATTCCGTTTCGAGCACGCGGTGACGCGTTGCCTCCCAGGCATCGTCGCGAAAATAGTGACATGCCAAATTACTCAGACAAATTGCAAAGACGACTGACCAATTTGAAATTCCTGGAATATTATAATAAGCTATGATTCTGTAAGATCTCCAAATTTCCCATGGGAATTTCTTTCTGATCATTCACGGATAATGCAATCTACAGAAATGATCAAATTATGATTAAAAATGTAGCATCGCCATATTCGTATATCTGAAAAATACATCGTTGGTAAAGGAGTACGGCGGATGGAGCTTAGGTCTTTTAGTTTAAAAGGCGATCGCGGTTAACGCCGAGAACTGAGCCCGTAATTCATCGCTACCATTTAAAGCGCTATATAATAATATGCTCGCGTACGACTATGTATTCCTTAAGGTCTCCGCGGCACCGTAACAAACGCGCCGGAACGGGGGCACGAAACCCGGTGGAAAGCTGCGGATGCTTAAGGAACGAAGATCTTATAAAGTACGAGCACGTATGCATAATAATTACCAGGGAAAGTTATTCACCGAGATGATCGTTCTGAAAGCATCTCCAAGCTTCACCTCCACGATAAATATTTCATTTTTTATTCGTGCTTCAACCTTTTCTAATAATAAAATCAACTTTTTCAGTCTGCATACGTGCAATTCTTTTTAAAAATGTATATTTCAATTTTTATCAATCCCAATGAATTATTAATGAATCTTGTGGACATCCTTCGTGGATTAAATTTCAGTGTAAAATTATTAGAAACCTATATCCGGTCGAATGTTTCTCAGGCGTTCAAGATTTCCTCGGAATTTCGAAAAACGTCTGTCAATTACGTTGCCGAACGTGTCTCATTAACCGGTCGCGATATAATGGCGGTACCAATGTACGGGAACCGTTACTCCATAATCGTTTCAATTCGCACGAAGTTCAGCCGCGCTTCCGCGAATCCGCGGCTCCTCAAACCTAGGCCTTATCGCCGGGCATCTCGACTCTGCCACATGCGTGTACCTCCACGCCGCGGGGTGTAAGCCTCGATAGTAGTGGCTCGCGTCGTATCTGGCACCGCGTCTCGACTCGATGACTCATTAATGAAGCTTGTGCATCGCGTATTGCGGCATGCACCGCTTCTATACACGCGTACGGAACACCTACTCGCACACAGGTGAGCAGGCGGTTGTACGGCCGCGTTGGATCGTTCGTAACACGGACACGTTCGCAACCCGGCTGTACGTCTTTTGTACACTATCGTTCATAAGTACGAGAGCAGTGAAATTTCAAGAAAGTAGGTGAGATCCAAAGAACATGATTAATATCTGACTAGTGTCGAAATTCGTGATTGAAATTAGTTTTAACACGTTTTTGTGTCTGACAGTATACAGACTTTTATTAATTGCTTCAGTGTGTACTTATGAATGGTAATGTACGCGATAGCGATCGAACAACGGATCCGATCATGGGTAGATCACTGCTTTTCGATCCCGCGGCTACCGGGGTAAATAGATCGTGTTCCGCGGTTTCCAAGCGACGCGTGCAACGCGGGATCATTCTCGGATCGGGTATCTGGTATTTGGTAATCAGGTACTATCGCGATCTTGTCGCTGATGCTCGCCTTTGATGGCTCGTCGAACGCCCAATGATCCACGTCCGTTAGCGCGACATCCTGAAACCTCTGCCTTAGCATTAAAGTTTGCAAACCTCTAAGACCCCAAGAAGTGTATATTCAATTAACATCATCTTCTATTTCTACATGCATACAAAAGCATTTTTGATTGGTCGTTGAACTTTCGGGATTTGAGAATTCAAACTTGAACCTCATACTTTCAAGCCTGGAATCGGAATGGCTTTTCCGTATAAGCGTAACGCTAATGACCATAAAATTATGGCTTACAATATTTCTAAACGCTCCGACGTGTACGTACTGAATTTTTTCCCGCTACATTTCACTAATGATGCAACATTAAAGTGAATATTAATCTGTGCACGTAGCTGCACGTTGAGAAAGATCGGTGGCACTCCTGTGCGAAAGAAAGGTAAAAAGAAATTGAATCAAATTCCATTGCAGATGGCTGCTCGCGTATCTCGAACGCCTTCGACTGGTTCGACAACGGATTCTTTATGCAAATAGGTATTGACGGCACCGGGAGATTATGCGAATACTTTTTTCTTTTATCCGGACACTGACTGCCGCGATTTCATTTCTTCCCTTTGATGCGTTCATGGCCCAATACTCGTACAGAAACCTCGTTTTATCGACATATATATATTCGACTTTGTGAAATGAATGAAAAATCTACAACGTCCAAAAACTCATGAATTTTAAATTCTTACGCTCCGCATCCGATTTGCATGCGAATATTTCGCAACTTCTAACTGTTTTACATATTATACGGTAAATAATTAATTTAAATTCGGATAAAGACGAATGGTACGGGTTGAAAAGGATTACGATACATTTTTCGAAATTCCATAAGGTTGAAAATGTTGAACGAATCTATTAATATTAAATGGTTTTAAAACGAATATAAAAATCGCTACAATCTGGAAAACATATATTTCAATATTGTGAAACATTCTCCTTATATGGGAGACTGGAGAATTTCAAGATGCTTTGACTAATGCGATTATCTCCGTAATCGGAATGGAACATCAACGCGCGTAATAAAACACGTCGTTCGATACAGAAACATTTAGTTTTCTCCTTCGTTAGTTTTCATGGAATTTTATTGATTTTCACACATTTTATATATGGAATCATCGCAAACCAGTAATTGGGAAAATAAAACTGTAGAATAAAAGATTTTTATGTGCATATAACTTTTACTATGTCGTAGTAGAAATACAAACATGTGTGAGTAGAGGTACGAACATTAGAGCCTTCATTTTATACGATTAATTGAGTGTAAATGATCTTTTACCTAATTCATCCGAATGTATATTAAACTCCACGCGTGGGAGTAGAAGTTTTTTATATTCCGTTGATAGCGAAATTTGTATAACAGAGTCGAAATTGGGACGTTCACCTTAGAATGCCAGAAGCTTCAGTGAATCCTGACAACCGAATCCTGAGCATTAATCTCGCGATTAGGGGACGAACCGAAAAGGGACGAGAGAAGTACCGTTGAACGGGCCCGACTTTTCCCCGATGTAAATCCAGCTGGAACACCTTGCACGTTCCGAAACGAGTCGTTTATCCGAAACCGTTCGTCACCGGCGGCGACGACAGCGCGCGGCTCGCGATGCCCTTATCCGTGAAAAAAAATTACTTTCGCCGGTTTCGCAGGGACAGCCAGAGGGGCCGGGCCGCGGAGCTGGTTCGGTTTCGGGGCCGCGACAAATTGGAAATTACCCTTCCGCGCGCGCGCACGGTCGCCTCGATTGAGATTAATTGATTTTATTCGACGACCTCCTCTCTCTCTATCCACGGGTCCGGCCGGCGAGCCATTTTCGGCCGGCCGACTGGCGATCGAGATCGTGAGAACCGTGACGAAGGAACGCTAGAACGCCTCGGGATCGAAGAAGCCTCTCGACGCGCGAAAGAGAAAAGCGTTTCGGAACTCGCTCGGCCGTTGCGTCACACAAAAGGGGACGGTATTATGGACCCTCCACTACCCGGATCGATGATCATCATGATAATCACGATAACGCAGGCAGAAGCAGCAGAAACGGAGGCTGGAAGGAGAAAAGAGGGCCATCGGGCCGCCTGTAATTGCTATTCGCCGAAATTGGACCCGGTTGTTCGATCGTCTACGAGAACGCATGTCGCATCGTAAAAAGTCGGCGCAGAGTCAATTTCCATCGTGTCCGAATAATTAAGAGATCGTTTAACGGATAAAGAATCTCTTCTAATCCCATTTAGTGGAACCTCTCTTCTTTTAGTGAGGAGCAAATTAAATTGTTCGAGGAGAAAGTGCAGGGTCTTCTTGAGAAACTCGAATAGTAAACGTCTAGTGAATTATATGTATTGGTCTCGTTATCGTTTCTACTTTTCAGATTTATGCACAAGAGATCGGGTCTGTTAAAAGCTGGTCCGTAGTAGTACAGTAGTAAACCCGTGCTTCGGATTATTGAATAATCAATCTCCGTTAAACCGGCAATCGGTAGATTAATCAAAGTCTAATAAATACCTTGAACCGAACCGTTGCGCTAAGGACGAGATATAAAATTACAATAATTTACTCCCTATTTCTACAAAATACGGAACTGACGTCTTTCCGCGATGAAAAATGCCCCTTGCATGCCTACAATAAACGCTCATCACCTTTTGCGCAACGTAATATTTTATCGCATCGATTCGAATTGCCCAACGAGCAAAGGAATGTAAAAAAAAAAAAACACGAAAAGGGATATAAAGCGTTCAGGGAAAAACCGCACAGAAGTGGTATATACGGACGAGGTCAGACTAACATTGACAAGAAGCCGAAGACTCCGCTCGCCACCGGCTAAAGCCGGCAATTTCCTATTCACGCGACGAGGATTCTAAATGAAGCGAAGAGCGTAATTTCAGAGCCGCGCTAGCGTAATTTCATCTCGCCTTTATTCGGATCCTGTGCGATCCTTGCCGATTAGAATTGCGCGCGGTTCGTCGCGTCGGCACGACGTCCTTGATAAACGAAAGCGCCTCGTTTTCCAACGACGCGAATACACCGCTTCTCATCGCCTTCGTCGTTAACCGAACAATCTAGTTAATAGTTCATACCGCGTTACCGAGGCGTTATTGCCGTCGCTCGCGTCGTCGCTCATTACCTCGCTCGTGTTCACGCGCGCAAAAAGAAGCGCGTGCGAATAAAAGCAGGGCATTCCGTCGATGATTCACGAACACTCTTTTTCCCTACGGTAACGCCGTTATAATCATCTGACGGAGCGCTCGAATGCGCGACCGATGCGACGGCGGCGGCGCCATTTATTACCAAGCGACACAGATATCATTACGGAATCCCTATAGTAAATTGAAAATTAAGGACGCATCGCGTTTTGCCTTCCTTTACGAGTGGTTCTTTGGAACTTTCTTCGTGCGGTCATGATGAACCGGAATTAGCGACGTTCTTCAGGAATTTCAAGGCTACTGTGTGTGTATTTTTAGAATCTTATTTTTGGACAATCCCATAAAATTTTTAATTACACGCACAATCCGAATTGTTGATTTTCTAAATGATTCTGAGAATCGTTGTTCCGATCTGTTATTTGCTTCTGTATGCGGCTGGCAATAAATGTATCCAGACCAGTGCTTCACGAGCTCGGTCATTAATGAGTCATAGATCGTTGATTAAGTTTCCTGTACAATTTCATTGCAAGAGACATGCTCGGGGCATGATATCGTTTTCTGGGAAAAACGATGAGTGTCCGGAAGTGGCGAAATAAAAATTTCGAGAAACCGTTTCGGGTCGGTAAAACTGGTTCAATAACGGTCCCAGGGAGCGGGATACATAGAATCGTGACGTCAGAAGGATCACTGGGAATTCTTGCCGATAAAATCGACACGATGATCGCTGTAATAAGCAGACAGGCTTTCTACCGTACAACTCTCTTCGATGTCGTTCGACATCTCCAGAAATTTTTGTCTCTCATTTAAACTGTTTAATATTACTTGAGATGAAACATCGTCTCCTTCAGGTACTGCAAACAAAGAGCCCACGATCGACACGTTTTCCCTGCACCTGCAGCAAAAACCACAGAAGAAGTCGTGTCCCTTCCCACGCAGAGTGCACCGGGGTACACATTAATTGAAATGTCACTCCCGCCGCGACATTTTCGCCTGGCATTCGCCAGCCGCGTTCACCATCGACGGTCTCGATGTCACTTCCTGGTGTGCCTTATTAAACTGAAAATTAACATAGGCCGGTCGATATGGCCCCGAGTGAGGCGAGTCCCCAGGGCCGGGGCGAGAAGGATTCCCTCGCGACGAAAGGAAACGGGTTAGAAGGAGACGGAGAGGAATCGTGCACCGCCAGGGGGAAATTTATCACCATAGAAGCAATTAATGAGATTTTTCTGTGGCATGCGCCGGCCCGTGAGCCTCACGAGGCACGGTCTCCGCTCCGTGCTCATCCCCGGTCACGTCTTCGCGCACGGATTCTCTCCGTTTTTCTCCGGGCGCCTGTGTGCGCGGATGCACGCGAGCGCTACTTATGTAACGTCCTCGTCGGTGGACCGATATTAAGGCCACGGCTGAGAACGCCCGTCGAAATCGTCGTCCCTCGTCGTTCATTAGGGTGTCTGAATAATCGAGCGGACAGCGCGGTGTACCGAGCAGCCGAGCCGAGCACACGGCACGGCGAGCCTCTTCGTCACGCTGCCTCTCGAGCTTCTTGCGTAGCGAGATCTCGGGGATTTAAACTCGTTTAATTGAGGCCTCCGGGTGCCACGAGGTGCGAGAGCGCGCGCGCTGATGGATTTTAACCTTTTCCACCGCGGCGAGAGCCGCATGCACGTATGCGGTGCACGTATACATACACACCGGGGCTCATTAGGGGTCTAAGTGATTCTCGAGTGCAGTGAAACCTGCGCGGATGCTAATACCGCTGTTTAACGTCCGCGGCGACTTTTTTTCGGCCGAGGGAAATCGCGTGCGCGCATGTTGGATGAGGCGTTGACAAATTGGGCATTACGGACTGGAATTAGTAATTCTCTGGAAAATGATCGTTTAAACGTTTCCCCGTAGCGAATTCAGATACGTTTACCTATTCCGGTATACATTTTTAAATACGTCGTTGCATATTATTGGTCATTTAAAACGCATCTAAGATCTGTTATTACATTTATTATAATTCTGTCTAATGTGTCATTTGTGTACATAAGAACCTGGTAGCTCTTAAAGCTCTATTTGTATTTGTTACCTTTACTTTTTATCGCTGCCTTAAATCACGGGGCAGGGATTGACCCTAAAACCCGACACCCTCGCTTCTCACCTTTCTCACTTTGTTATCGATCGACCGGGCGACACCTCGCCGGTTACCCCGGCAAAAATGACGAAGGGTCGCGTGCTTTCGCCTTACCTGTGTACGTAAGGGCGCGCAATCTTTGTCGCGATAGCGGTCTTGCGAGCGGCGTGCCGGCCGAGTTTGACGTTAATTGGCTGTAATTACGGGGCGAACCGCTTAATTAGGTGGGCCCGGGTCGACGGAGGCGCCGATTCCGAAATTTATCGATGCACCGAGACGCTAGCCACTGCCGGCATCGATCGTGCGAGGCGAAAAGGAAAAGAGAAACGTGCGTGCCGCGAAGCGTGTTCAGAAAAGGGGAGAAAACCGCTCGAAACGGCAAACGGGGGAGGAGAGGATTTCGCGAGGAGACCGGCGGAGGAGCCGCTATCGAATCTCGCGATCTTTCGGCATCGGCGTTCCCTCGGAGAGGTGCTAGGCGTATTCCGCTTCGCCGCGGCGTTAATTAAGCGACGCCACCGCTAGAACTCGCACTCTCTAGCCCGCGCGATCGCGCGCGCTCGTTCGATTTTTACGGTCGCGATTTTTTTCCAACGCGGCCGACCCCGTCCTATCTGCCGCTCGGAATCGGAAGCACTCGCTTACGAGCGAGGAGGGAATTCGAGGCGCGCGAAACTCCGTCCCGTGTGTACCCCGAGATAGCCGTATCGGAGCCAGCTAATCGCGGCTTCTTCCCCGTGTCCACCCATCTCTGCACCCACTACCGGTTCGCGATCAAAGGTATCCGGGCAGAGATCGGACCGCATCGATTCGCTGCCGCCGCGCCGCGCTGGGCCGTGCCGCGGGATTTACCGGTATATCTCGCGGGAAATTGCCAGGCTCGCATCACCCCTCGACCGGCAACGGAGTCGTGAGAAATCTGGCCGGCGTTTTAGACACGCGAAACGCGCTCTCGTCTTCTAGAGAAGGGCTGGAGGCCCCGTAACGTGAGTAGCAAGATTCTGCGCGATGCGATGGCGTGTACGATGATTCTTTGGGAAATTTGTTGTAATGAGGAACGAATCGCATCGGCTGGGAACCGCGTCGTTTTCATCCCAACAACATCGCATGATATCATAATATTCTCCTGACGCTCGCATTAATTATCGTATATAGAATTGAAAATGTATAGAATAGAAGTATTTTGTGTATAAGAGTCAAGTTTATATGCCATGCATCTTCAAAAGTGTTGAGGATTTTATAAATATACATTTTACACGTTTAGTGGATGATTCTGATAAAATGCTGAAATTGATTTTCAGAAAATGTTTATACGCTTTCTCTTTATATAATGGTTACACGAGATCGTTCGATATTTGTCATCTGACATTTTTAATTTGATTTGCTATTCGATAGTTCATTAATCAAATGGGATATCGTATTAAAAGTGAAGAACGAAATGAAAATTCTTTTGAGACGGAGTAATAAAATCATTGAATCACAGATTAACATCGCAGTCATTATTTAAACAGGCCTCACGCCTGACGGTACGGGTATTAATAAGTCAGAGTGTGAAAGGTTCAGACACTCATTACCCGCGGATAATAATACCGGCGTGACATTCAACCACGCGATCGGCACCCGATAGATCGATTCGAGAAGATCGATCGCAATTGCGTCCTACGGGGTCTCGTCGATCGGATGACCTGGAAGCTGGAAGACGGACACCGGTTAAATGTCACTACGAGGTTTACTTAATCGAGCGGCCGGTTCACACGACTCATCTCGTTTCGTTTTCCATGGCCGTCTAACTAACTGGTCTATGAACCCATTATCCTCACGCGATCCCCTGGAAGCCCGGCAGCGGGTGCGAGTCGACGAGGCGAACGGGATACAGTATTCTTTGTTGCTAGACGTTTTCTCATTTGTTATAGCTAATCCTCCTTCCAAGTCGATTAGTGAATTTGCCATATACAATTACGTGTTTATTTACTATGTAAATATATATACCTCCTTTTACACGGTGAAAGCGAGTAAAAGAAAATCGTGTAAAAAAGTACTGCGTAAAAGGGGGGGTTAGGTGTGTGTAGATTTCAAACGTTATCGACCGAATATCGTCGAATTTCAAATGGTTTTTTCAAATCCCAGTCACTGACGGTCCGCGCGTGAACTTTTTACGGCCACGTACTTGTAAAACGTCGGGACGTCATTCGTTTTGACGGGTTACAAGCTCGCCGTCATCGGAACACGGTTTCGAGGAGCCGATCGCGGGGCGAGTCACCACTCCTATACGCGGTGACTCACCGGACGAAGGAGGCAGGCGATAGACGAAAAAAATCGTACACGCTTCCCACGTCCCGAAACTCCCGCGTCGCGTCGCGCCGTCTCGATTCGACCCCGCCCCGGGCGATATCTCGTCTGTCGCTGCGGACTATAAATCGATTTCGATCGGACATCGGTAACGTCCGCGCCTCGGACTCGGTTGAAATATTTCAGGGCCCGCCGCGGCAGCCCCACCGGTCGATGCTTATCGGCCAATTTTATTGTTTCGCAGATAATAAGTTGCTCGAAGACGCGGTAATCAAATCGAATCGCTCGGCTCGATCGAACGTGATGGATTTCTCGCGCGAGGTTCAGCGGTTCCGTATGATCGATATCGATCTCGAGACAATGTTGCAGCTCGATCGAGCGATCGCGTTATTTAAATTCGTTAACAATCCGACCGCTGATACGAAATTTAATAAGATTGTTTGTACAGTCGAATCACTCTCGGCTTCCATAATAAATTGCGCTCTACGAGGAACAAACTGATCTTAATGCCTTACATCTTCATCAAGAAACGTGTACAAACAAAAACTACCTGCAACATCATTGACAGGCTCTCGAATGCTACGGCGAAACAATGGCCGACCTTTACCCGCGGCTCGCGCTTAATCCTTTAACGGTTTCCACGCCGATTTCGCGATGAAAAATCCGCCTAACCGGGGTGACTGGGTGGCGTATCTGATCGGCTGTACCGTGCCGCTGGTAATTGCGTCCCGATGGTGTCGGTCGCGATTTTTCATCCGACCGATCGCGGCGCGGATCGAGCGGGAACAACGTTCTACATAATTCTTGCTGGTTGTAATTTATTAAGGAGATCGCGAAGGAAACGGTCAAGGACCAGGTTGCGCGCGTTCGCTCAGGGCCGTGAAAGTCCCTTGACAGCGGTAGAACGGGCGCATCATGAGAAACGCGGCCTTTCGGAACAGGGAATCGATCGTCGCTGCCGATAGGATATGGGTAATTCACCACCGGGCAATCGAGTGACTGCTACTTATCGCTTCATTCCGTGGGGAAGTTGCCAAGTGTTTCACCTCGTGTAATAGAGATCGAACGGACCGATACGAGACGTGTACTCGAGTTTGTACTCGTATGTTCCGATTGTGTCGTGATCAGTTTCGCGCGGCGATAAACGACCCCGAGTTCTATAAACTTTACTTTGCATTCTTATAACGAACATTGCTTCTAGATATTAATAGAACGCATTGATGGTTTTGACGTAGATCGATGTATCATGTAATTCAGTTACTGCTGCTTCTCATTATTACATTTTATATGTGTTATATAACTTTCACGTTTTATATTTAATTTTCACTTTACCAATGGGTTTTATAAACCCTTGTATTAACAAATACATCATCTGCTGATGATTAAAGAGCTTCATTGGAAGAATATTTAAGCTACGAGTATTAAGATAGTATCCTCTCTATCTCAATATTAAATTCTTCAGGTAGTCCAGGTAGAAACAGGCTAACAATTACGAAGAAAGCTGCTTCCTCGTTAAATTACCTCACACCTCGAGATCGGCAGACCGGTGGCAGGGTCTACTACTATTCGTTGGAACCTGCACATAAATTTCGCCTAATGCGTGCACACCAATTTCATTCCGGACGATCATCAAGCCGTTCATCGCGTTCCAAACACAGGCTACTGGCGCGGTGTGCCCTAAAATGGAGGCGAATTTATCACAATTATGTCGTTTTATCGTAAACACTCGCAGCGGATACCAGTTTTGCAACACACACGTCGTGGCTCGTGAATCGGCAGGGCGAGAGGGAGGGAGAGAGGTTGAATCAGCGTTTACTAGTTTTTCTCACGATCCCACGATAGACCTTGCTCGGAGGCAGGAATAACGCTAACGCGGGGACCGAAAGAAGTCAGGAATCCCGTAATCCGCGGCATCTTTGCCGGAGAAAGGCCGGGGGTGGTGTTTATTCTTGGCCAACCGACGATTCGAGACACACCGAGGTCCCAGGTAGCCGAAACCGGGCGCATCGTGCGATCTCTCGAGTAGCTTAAGTGACCTGGGAACCGATCGAACAACATTAATTTGCCCACTCAAGGCCAGTTCCTCGAACAAACTTGCGAGCGTGAAGGAAAGCAGGCAGATTGAACATGTTAAAGGAAATTGGCACAGTCGTCGTGGGGAGAATTGTATAAAATTTTTATGTCATGAGCAGTGATGGAATCTGAAACACTGAAATTTTATTAAACTACACGAGTTGATAAATGTGTATTTAATTAATCTCTGATAAGCATAAGGAAGTATCACCGCGCTCTCAGTTGGCCGGTGGCCATGGTTTTTCATTGTATGAAAAGTAACCCACTCGACTTTCCCTCTCTCTTTCCAAACGGTCCGCAGCGATCGCTTCCGCGAGGTTGCGAAACGACGCGGACTTTCCTGGCCGTCGGCCGACGTGGAAGTTCCACGAAGCCGGCCAGGAGTCGGGTGCGCGAGTCGGTAGACAAAAGGCGCGGTTGCGTCGCGCCGAGGGCGAAGCCGCCGCGCGCATGTCAATGCTCCGGCAATTAAACCTTGTTTGGACGTTCGCGCCGACTCGTTTTGTTGGACGAACGTCTCGCGCGTAACCGCGAGCACCCGCCGCTGTCGACCTCACAACGGGAAAGTACTCGCAGAAGCGCCGCGCTGATTTATTTACGCGCGCGTGTCCCGCGCTAAACTGCCGCTCCTTTTTTCACCGGGATTCGTAAGTACGTACGTCGCGATGGAACGTCGGATGGTCGTTCCCTCTCCATCGTCCACGGAGCTCGAGCGGATGGTAAACTGGAGCAGCTTTTTGTACGACACCGGAGGAAAGTCGCACGAAGAAGGCCTTTTACGTACCTGCGCATAAGCCGCCGATCCGCTTCCAAGACCGGGGAGAGTGATGTGTTTTCTTTTCTGTATTTCTTTTCCTCGCCGAGGAACCCGGGATGTGTCACGGTCGTTCCTCGGATTCTGTCGTGATTAAACGGCAATTTATCAGCTACAGATTCGTGACAGTGATGAATGCCGATCGCAGGGAGAGGGTACGAAACCGGGTCACGATCCGAGCCAGGTGGGTAGGCATACGTACTCGCCTGACCGCGCGTTCAAGTATCCGGCTAAGTATCTTTGTTTTCTCAGTAAACCGTGCGATCACTCTGCGACAGATCGTTCTTATACGAAATTCATTCAATAAACTAAATCGTACATCTTTATCTACTCGTGAGTAATTTTTACAAGCGAGGAACGCTGTGTGAAACGACAAAATACACAGTGTATATAAATTATAATACTCGACGGATGGGAGATGCTCGAATTCCACTCGTTTAGTCATACCGCCGAAAATTCTCACCTTCCGAGGTTCTTCGCATTCCACGCGTACCTGCGTATATGAGCATTCCCGTTGTCGAAAGTATTGAATTAACGATTACCAAACGGGGCGATGTGGAGCTGCAGGTGTAATTACCCTGAACAGACGCGATTCCGTTCCACTCCGTTTGCCACGAAGTACCTTCAGGGAATTTATGAGCACCGCGGTAGTAGGTGCCGGTTCCGTAGCCAAAAATTCGATCACCTCGAGCCAGCTGGCAGGTGAGCGAGTTTTCAGGTGCAAAGGATCCAATGAATTCCTCTTCCCCCTGGGTCACGAGGCGCACCGGTTAAGGGTCGAATCGAGTTCAGCCGGAGTTTCAAATTGCATACCGAGGATCAACGAAGATGTACATACAAAATATTTGACACTTTATGTTACGATTTATTATAATCTGACTGGATTTTATGCATTCAGAAAAAAACGATGTGCTGAAATTACAAAAGTTTTATTTTGCACGATCTAACTATAACGTATAAATGACTTTGTCATCAAGACTGTTAGAGCGTAGTTTTGTACACGTGCCGATATTATTTTCAAAGCTACTTTATCGCGTAATAAATCAATTACTAAAGATATAGATGTCAAATAAAGCTGAACCAGGTAGTCACGCGACGATGCGTGCTGGGACGGCACGGGCTTGCAACTGGTTCACGCGATAAAATGACAAACGCGTCGACGATGCGGATACTGTGCACGCGATCGATTTTAATCCTCCATCGGCGATTAATTGTGACAGTTCGGCAAACTCTTCGATTTATCCGCTAATTACGCTAATTAATTCATCTCCCTCCCTCTCTCTCTCATACACACACTGGGGGTAGCCGATGGGACCGGTCTTCGCGATTAATACGATCGACGCGGTCGATTTGCACCGGGTTTATTTTTCATGTCACGCCATTAAGGCTGTACGTCGTTTACGCCTCTCGCATCGAGATTATCGTGCGTAATGCGATCGGTTTTTCTGCACCGTGGGTCTCCATCGCGGTAGTGCGTAATTAGAGGCTCCACGTGCGTGTTAGGAGGCGAGCAAGACCGGTAGTTAACAAGCGCGGCAGCAGCCATATTACGCGCCGTTAGATAAACGCCGTTTATCAACGCTCGACGACTCCTCGCCCCGGAATTTTGCTCCGCTTCCCTCTCATCGGACGATCGGACCCGGTCGTCCTCTATGATCTCCTCGCGGAAATTTAACCTGCCGTGACTAATTGCGTTCGACTACACGCACGTTGTAAGAAACGGAATTAATGCGCGGGTATTATTGAATTAGTGATAAACTTTCCTGTTTTAATTGATGCCAGATATTCACGATAATTAATTGAGACGTACGGAACGTGCTCATTAGTAGATGAACCTGCCTTATTTAATCGTTGATTCGTTTAAGGAAAATTGAACCGCACATTTAGTTTGCAAATTAATTCTTAATGCGATTATCTGTCTACGTGATCAAAGAATGAGGATGAACTAGGAAATTAGCGGATTAAAAAGTATTATCGAATTTATTTATTTTCTGGTCATTTCGTGTTGTTGGATACGAATGAACTATCGGCTTTCATCAACTCGAATGCATGAATGTGCTTTTAGCCCATTTAAGAAATAAAATAGTTACGAACGACTATCTGAAAATCTTATACAGTATTTTTAAGACTTTTAAGAGACAGGCCTTCGAGATCACTAGAACTTCGTCGGGTGAAGCGCACTGAAGTTTAATGACATTACATCGAAAAATATTCTATTTGATTTGGAAGCGGTGCCAAGCACTCGGATTTCCCGATATTAAATTCTATCTATTACTCTATCGTGAGATGGGTAGATACTTAATATCCGAAACGACGACGTCGCACCGGCGATGAAAGTTCCCGCGAGAGTTCACGATTACATTTTCCCATGGATGGCGCGACGACGCGCTGGCAAAACGAGCCGGCAGGGGTCCGCGCGTCGGAAATTGGACTCGAAAGCGTTTGAAGCGCGTAACCGTAACCGTTGGCTCGCATTATCAGCGCCGGCGGCAAATCTCGCGCGCCGTTTTCTGTTAACCCGTTCCCAGTTCCCAACCGACGACGTAACGTAAGCGCACCAGGCGCCTGTTCTCCTCATCTCCGGGGCCCCTCTAATCGCGTATTCCGGCGCGGCCTTTCTCACAGCGACGGCAACAACACGCCGATTCGTTCTACGCGTCGAACCTCCGTCGCCGCCGCCGCCGCCGCCGCCGCCGCGAGAGAGGCGTCCCCGCCGCGCGCAGCTTCGCGTCGAGATGCGTCCGCGCCGCGCGGAGAGAATTCGTGCCGGGATTATTACACGCGCGAATAACGTGCAGGCACGTAGGCACGCGTGTCACGCGCGTGCTTAAGATTTTCTCATTACCCCGGCATAACACGCCGTATCCCCTGACCTCTCCTTCTCACTCTCTCTCTCTCTCTCTCTCTCTCTCTCTCTCTCTCTGTACCGGACTTCGCGGCTTAACAAGTCACGAGAGCACCGTTTTTCCGCTGAGGGCAACGAGCACACACGACTTTTCCGCGAAGCTCGAGCGCGACCAAATATTCGTTCGCGTGAAAATATTCGACGGGTGAAAGCCGTCCGGAACGTCCCGGAACGAGTTTTTGCGATCTCTTCTCTCTTCGTGGTTTTTCTCCAGATTTCTTTTGTCTCGTCTGCGTTCCTCCGGAGAGAGACGTTGCGCGAACGAGAGATTGATTGGCGCGCGTACGGCGGCCGACTTTTTAAACGGCCGAAAGAATGTAAATCGTTTTTTTCTCTCTCCGTCGAGTTGCAAAATATTTGGAGTACGGAACAAAACGCATTAAGGAATACTTTCTAAATTATGCAATGTCCGTATCGGCGCGGAAAGATTCGCAGAAACATAACTCTGAGGCCTACTCGATAGCCACGATCCTACACGGAAACCGTGTCTCGACGCGCAACTCTTCTTTGTTTCTTTAAGGAAAACCAAGTTTCCTTATTGTAGCAATATATTTCCAAGTCCAATTTCCGAACGTCGTACGGTTCAATAATTCATAACTCACGTTGGCCGATTTCGTGCGAGAGGAGATCGACGAAGTCCGACTGGCTATAAACCACGTCCAACGCGCGTCCTTCCTCCGAGCGGCCGAGGAAAAGGGCGCGATTGCGCAACCGAATCGGCCAACTCGGCCTGAATCGTTTCCCAGGTACACGTATCACCGCGTAAGAGGTGCCGTCCGCTCGATAACGTGAGTCATGCCCGCTAATTAACGACGTTCAGCGAGCACAGTAATTTGCGAGCCATTCGTAATCCGTTACTTTTTTCCATTTGTCAAACGGCCCTGCAAACAAATAGCGCGACGCTTACGATTTACCGAAGGATTCATCGCTTCCGCGAGAAGAATTATCCGCAGCCAGCCGGATGTCTGATGCCTGTTTAAACGCTTTTTGTAAGACTGCTCCTCGCCGCCGGTAATCACCGTCGAAAACTTGTCCGATTCGCTAACGACGTTGTTTTTGGTCTAGTTTCTCTTTCTCCGACCGGACCGAATGTTTTCGGGAGGTAATTGTTTATTACAGGGTACGGACATGTGACTCGAGGGAAAAAAAATCAATTCGGTCAAATTAGACGGTTACGTTATATAAGAAGCGGGTAATTGCTGTTCCTTAAAATTAATTGACCGGTGGAGAGCACCAAACGGCTGACTCACTGCTATACGTAAACTCTACCTATGAAAAGGTGCTCCTTTTAACGTGCCGCGCAGTGTTCCCTTTTCCTTCTCGTGCTCCGATTGCGAAACCAGAACAGCGGCTGGGATTTCGGATCGACGGGTTCCTTTCTGAGAAATCGTGACCCGTTCCTCTAATTAAATAGCCATACAGAAAGAAGGAACTGAAGCACGGGCGAAGGTCGCCGGCGCTAATCGCTGATTCGCGTTTACCGCGAAGCGTCGCGTCGTGTCGAAACGCGTGTACGGCGCTGCCTGGTCGCGCCGCGTATATACGTACGTATAGCTACTGCCGGAGTAGATCACCCGCATAATTCAGCGCGGCATCGCATCGCGTCGACTGACTCACCGATACCGGAACTTCGCCAAACCGTGCGCCAGGTTGGAACGCATTCAGTCACGTCCTTGAACCTTGCCTTCGCTCGGCACTCGGCGTAGAATGCACACACGCCGCCGCCGCCGCCGCCGCCGCAGCCGCCGCGGAGTAATTGAACGAGCGCGCAGCGCCGATCGATCGTCGTCACCCGGCGAGAAGACGGATCGCCGAGTTGGCGATCGTTGCGCAAGAAAACGACGGTTCTAGGGCCGATCCTGGCGCTCTCGCCGTTTGTCGCCGCCGCGTGTCTTCTTCTCACCGCGAGAGATTTCAGCTGAATTAAGTCGTTCGGATGATCGGTACATAGCAGCCGTGAAGTTCTAATTATCGGGAGAGACGCGGTTAATGATCGGTTCGGGCCATCGAGATGGATGGCGGCGAGCGTTACGAGCGAACGTTTACCGATGTGGTGCGTGCCTGAAATTCTTGTCAATAAACCGTATTTTAATCAATAGACATGGGCGGGAAGAGAGGCTCGTAGACTACGCGATGTTTCATTCACTGATTTCTGGACTGCGGATTTTATACATTCATAAGGAAAGTCATACGTCACGTGGGAGTCTATTGCAATATTTAAATGTCAAAACGAACAGTTATTTAAAATACATTTTTTAAACATTTTGTGTACAAATCCAGAGTCTAATGATTTTATATGATTGCACATTAATGAATTCAATGTGCCAGCAATATATGTGAAAAGTTGATGCCGTGATATAGAATGATTTGCGAGTGTGCCATGAATGGTACAAACAAGATTTCGAAACGAAGAAAGAGGAAGCATCGCGTAACGACTTAAATGCGCCGGTAATCACATTGTTCACAAGTAATTGCGCATTAATAGATGAGAACTGGGTCTTTAGGGCCCGCTAGTCTTCCTCGGAGCTTGCGTAATCTTCCGTGGTCGGTCGAAACGGCTACGCGGGACACGGACGTGTCGGGACGCGGCAGTAGGTGCCTGGGTAATTCGCAAATTCCACGGTTCTCGCGAGAACGCCCCGAGCCAACCACCATTTCTCGAGCTTATCCTCTTCCTCTAAGAGCCGTGTATTATACATTTTTCGTATCAGTCTTCACGCGAACACGGTGTATACCGTTTGTCCTTAATCCAGGTTGCGGGAACATTTATTATTATGGAAAACGTGGCTAACTCGGTGAAACTATGTTATTTAACTGATCTCCGTGTCTATTCAAATTCAATAGAAATTTCACTGTTCGCTTTCCCGATCTTATTAACGGATCGTTGAATTAGGAACCGAATGAAAAAAGTCTCAAACGTTGGTATAATTGAATAGATCGGTTCCTATCGTGGAATCGATCTCCGTTTTTTATATCGTCGTTTGTCCTTGACGTTTAATGGGTCAGATTCAAGCGAAAAGGGTCCAAACGCGTTAAACGATTGACGTGCGAACGGTACTCGAATTAGAATGGAAGAACCGCTTGTGATTGGACGATACTCGATCGGAAACGAGTGACTAGCGCTCGGCCGTTGTTATTAACTGGACTTCTAACTCTCTCGCAAAGGTTGCTGTCAGTCTCGTGGCTTTTAAATGAGGAATACAAAACGTTAATGACACGTGGAGAAGAGAGAAACAGAGCGAAAAAAAAGTTAATCTACGAACGGCGTAGAAAAAACGTCAGACCTGATTCCATTTGTTTTTCTTTGTAACCGGACAAGAAACTGAAGAAACGCAACCGTGACAGGTTGTGTGTACCATTCGTATATGTGTATAATTGTTCTTGATTTGTGAATGGCGTCGAAGCTTTTTGCGAGCGACGTGCCCTGAACTTGTCACCCCTCTCGTTGAATATGGAACACCGCCGCTCCAATTGATCATAAATCGTAGCAAGCATTTGATGTTGATTTGATATATTGCTGCTTACGATTTCACATTCAAATTCCATCTAGTTTTATTTATCTCGCCTTTAATTCCGTGTCAAGGAATTTAAATCTCGCGGTCTGAAAAACGCTCGCCTTCGTCGCGAAATAAAGAAATTCCACGAGTCGTCGATAGAAACGCAACGATCTCGGTGATCCTCTTCGTACCTCGTTCCCTTCATGATGCTCTGAAACCCGAAGGCTCTATCCCCTTCCTTCCTCTCCGCGTTCACCCTCTGCCGGAGAATCTTAACTCCCACGCGGCATCCTCATTTCCTGAACATCACGTTCGCGGTTCGCTCTTAAATTCCCTCACTCCTACACACACACCGGCGATCAGCGTTGGTCATCTCCGATCGTGAGCTCGCGTCAGCGTTCCCGGTTTCCCAGACCAATCGCGCCGCGTTATTTTCAGCGCCGATGAATAGTAAACACTTTCCTTTATGAACTAATCGATTAAGAATTGCCAGTGACGCAGTAAATCGATTTTTTCCTATTTATAATCAGGTACACCTGACCCTCTTTTCATAGTGCAAATAAAAGTAATGATGGCACAATGACAAACAAAAGTAATAAGAAGAGAAAAAGAAAATTTGTTTCTTTGAAAATGAAATTGTCAAGGGCCTGTGTTGGTAAAATTTTAGGTTTTCATAATTTCCTTATGAATCATCTGTTTTTTTTTAATAAGACCGAAGATTAGTGCTGAAAGTAAAAGGTACGACATTGTAGTCACGGGGTGAAAAAATGAACGAATAGAAGGGGAAGAGAAGCGATAATATCCTATAATAGAACAAGATGATCGTTGATTCACGACGTTGAATCGCGAGGCGAGGTGAAAAAAGGTAGATAACGATCGGGAAAAGCGATCGATCCGGGGCTGAATCGGCGCGCGGCCTTGAGCATCCGCAAAGTGCAAAGTAAACGGTGAAGGAGGTGAAAAAGTCACGAGCAGAGCTCCAAGGATACTCGCGGAAGGTGTAAAAAAAGAAAGGTTCCAGATAGAGCGAGCCGATACCGTTCTGATATATCGCTCGCTTTCGAATAAACTTCATACGGTAAAACGTCTTCTGTTCCCCTCGCATAATTATCATTAACGTCGGTTTAATTCAATCGGACGATGAAGGAAGTCAGACAGCAATTAGAGTAATAAAAAGAGTGAAACACGCAATTAGCATCGACAAATGTAGAACGTATCAATGCGATAAACTCGCTGCCGTCTGTTTTGCAATGATAATGCAAGACAATATAAGTCTACAGCCATGACCTTTCTGTGAATTTTATTTGCGCCGGAGTCGCAGCTTTTTATATATGCCGTCGTTTCTTTTGTCGGTCATTCATTGGAGCATGATTGATTTAATATCCGGACGCGTTAGACACCGAAAGCCTTGAACTTGTATTGCCGTATTCAATCTTGCTGCGGTTTTTGCGCGCAGTCTGGAGCACTCACTATCAGGACTAAATATCAAAGTCTGACTGTTTAATTTATCGCTCTCGCCGAAACGTTCGCATCAATTGCCAATGATGGATTTTAGTTTCGCTCTGAATCGAAACTGACTCATTAAAAATTTAAATATACTCTTAAAACTGTTAGCGCTTTAGTTGACATTGTATAAGAACCAATCGGCTAGGACGGACCGTGAGTTCCTGTGTTAAAAATCGTTGGACTAAATTACTGCGAAGATTCTCAGGATCGTAACGTGTCGTCAGTGGACGATCGAGAAGAAGAGACGGCGGCGCACCGTTGCGGCGTGTAACGGTCACTGGAGGCGCGCTGTTCCTCTGCAGGACCATTCTAATATCAAGGACTCCGCGAGAGTTACTTACACGGAGACGGAAGAAGAAGGGGGTGGGGGCGGCGGTTCGAGCAAATGCAATCGACCCCTGACCCGGCACGCTGAAACCTGGAGGATATCTGACTCATGACGCGAGGCGCACAGGCGTCCTATCGCGGCCGACGCGTCCGCGTCATCGCGCGTACTCGCCTCTTGCGCGTCTTTCGCGGTAATCTCGAACGGGGATCCAGCCTCGTTAATCCTGATCCGCCTAATAATGGTAACCCGACCGGGAACCCGTGCATCTGCGTGCATGACGCAAGGTACTCTCGCCCCTTTTTTCGTTCCCCGGGGTCGATGAATGCACAAGAATTTCATTTCCTTGGCAACGAACAAATACGATTATACACAGATGGACTATTCATAGCAAATATTACGAGAGAACGGGATCTGCGAAAATAAAAGAATGTGATTTGGTCCATCGGAATGATAATTGTAATCATCGATGGAAGTTAATGACGCGATGCCGATGAGGATCTCGGGTGTCGGAGGTGACACAGGGTCGTATCCACGCTTCGACACCTCGAAATGAAACGTGTAACAAACTGTGGAGGAACACGAGTTAAATCCTGTAAAATGAACGAACGTCCTCGATCTTTTGACTCACCACTTTGGAGCGACTTGATGAATATACCTCGTAATTCTAAGGACATCCATTCCATTTCAATTATTCACTCGTCTTCAATCATATCACTTCATCTTCCAAGTCTTTAAAAAATTACAAAAATTTTGATAGCTTCGAAGAGGGAACAGGTGCCCAGAAGAAGCTGTAGTGGTACGAAGTCATTGCCGTTTAGAAGAAAGTCCCGAGAACGGCCGAGCGACCCTGAGATTTCGATCCTATCTCGGCCGATTCTCGATCGAAGGACATCTCGATCGACCGAGTTGGAAAACAATGCACCGCGAGGACGAGGGATGCTGAAGAGCGGAGAGGAAACTCTTTATTGCAAATTACCCCGATCGGTGTAATTACTCGGCGAAACGATGTTTCTGATACGTAGGCCACGATCGAACCGGGTATTAAAGAGTAAGACGATTATGAATTATGGAAATGACGGTGATTCGAGCTTTTAGGGCAAACGAGCCTCATTCAGAATAAAAATTACTCTTCAGGATGTTCGTCCTTGAACGAAAGTCAGAAAAAGATTATAGAGTCCAATATATAACTGACAGTAGAAATTAAAATGGTCTACGAAAATTCGAGGAAAATTGAGCAACGTTAAATTATATCAATCGATGGAGAATTCAAAGTTAAAATTAAAACGGAGATGAGCGATAGTATATGAAAAGTCGAAGGCTAATAAGCATATTCACCGATTTATACATACACGTTAATGGCGAATCGTATGGTGCACATAATTGGAGAAAATTAAGACCAAGAAGGCTGGAACGGGGGAAGTGGAGACGCGCGAACGAGAGAGGGCTCGGTTCAAAGATTATGCCTTACAAGGACCTCTCGCTCGCGAGTTCAGACCACTCTCCGATGGCTGGTCTCCGATCCTTGGTATGAGGAAGAGAAACAGGAAGAATGAGCCACGAGGTCCTCACGCTCGCCGGAGGAGCCCAGAGTCGTCTGGCAGATGTGAACGTCGCCGACTTGGACACGAGATCCGTTCGTACAGCAGAGATGTTCGTCACAGTTTTACCTTTTATTTTTATATTACATATGTTTCTGATGGGACTTATATTTCTCTTTGCTTTACTTTTACTTTTTAATTCCACATTAGATGATTCTGTGTGAAACACAGAGTCTGGGGGTAAATGTATACTGGTTTTGACAAATTGATAAACAACTCGGGAATTATTGGTATCGAATTAATTATTCATTGATTGATAGGTAGTTAAGCTGTTGGCTGAACAGCAAATTATATGGTAATTGATATTCCACATAGGCAAATTGTATAATAATTTGGTTGCCAGGTTACGCTTTAATTGCAGGAACTATCGCGAAACCGTGGTTACGATTTACGTTAAACTTATTAAAACGCTAATCCAAGGTTAAACAAGACGTCGATGATGATGGACGGATTTAATCTCTGTAATTCCTCGGTAGGGAATACGATCGACCGTCCACCGATGATTAATTGGCGGATCATCGAAATGAATGCGCGATACGAAGCGAAACGACTCTCACCGTAGATAAATCAAATTCGTCACGGAAAAATTCGCGAGTTCGACTCGATCTCCTTCGCGTTTCGAACGGTTATGTGCGAAATCGAGCGCCCCGGACTGGCTCGGGTTGCGTGGTTGCACGGCTATTAGCCACGCACGGAATTATCGAACGGGCCTCGAACCGAAATCCCGAGCGGCGCGGCGCGGCGCGGTCGGCACTCGTCTTCTTTTTTCGTGCAATAAATCAAGAGGCGTGTTAATGACGCGCCGGTGTCGGCGATTGATGCACGCGCGAGCTCGAAAATATTACGAAAAATAAACGACATTTAAAAAGAAAGTTACGCTCGCGGCATAATTAAGTACATCCCGATTTTCTTTTCGCCGTTCGTGCGAAGCTAAAAGAAAACGCGGCAACGTGTTTTCTGCTTATCGTGCTTCGCGATTCGCTCGATTTCACTTGATTTTTTTCACGAGCACGATAGCTCTTCCCTGTGCTTCGCGGTGGGTTCGACTCGAACAAAGTCGAGTCACGTTTCATGCAATATGCCCGACTGACAAGCAAATAATGTGCCTCTCTTGAGGCTGCGTTTCCACGATCTACTTGTACTTCTTGATTCGATCTACCGATCGTGCGTTTCCACTAGGTGGTTAACTTCGCAGGAAGCGTGTTCGCTTGAAAGTTATCGTTACTTCATCGCATTTCTGAAAGTAGCTACACGCAGTCTTCTGAAATCTCAGAATTTCTGCGAATTTAATATACGTATTACGTTTCAAATAATTAACAGCGACACCCTGATTCTCAAATCGATTATTATTTAATTGCCGGATTCCTTAATCATCGTTTAACGAACGCATTAACTACGCTCCACGACGTCGTATCACGCTCATCGATCGATAGATCCTTCGATTTCAACATTTTTTATAGCCGTGAAAAAAAATCTATTTCATTACCACGTCAGTCAACGCGGACAAGACTTCCACGGTTCGTCGTAGCTCCGGGCGACAGTTCTGTCTTTCTGACGGCTTAATCGCTATCCAATAAGTTCCGGTTGAGCAATGTTTTGGCGATCGCAATCACGATTCACACGCTGACTAGTAGTGATACACGTTTTCGGACCCGACCTTGGGTCTCGCCGGCGTAGCCTACCTGCCCAAAACGGTCACGGGAATCGATACAGGCGAGGGGAGTTGCACGCTAATTCGACGCTTTAAAATCGAGCCACAGTTCCTCGCCGCGCGGCCCTGATGCGCTCGCGCTGAGGTCGCTCGTCGATGGTGACATCAGACGTGCACCGCCTAGCAAACCTTCCCTCGGAATTCGCGAATCTCCTCCTGGTAATCCTGCAACGTCTGACCCTGATCGAATTCCGACGGAATACCCAATCGCGTGCGATCCGGACAATGGAGTTTCAAGTTTGACGCTGCGTCGCCTGGAATTCTAAGAACGCTTCATTTTGCATAATTTATAAAACAGCTCCGATACAGGAACGATGAATTTATACATGACGACTTTATTGTATACTTTGCGCAAAAACATTAAAGCTATACGAGCATTATAAACAATTTCATCGTAAATATTTTAAGAAATAGATCGATCTCTTTCTGATAGTCGCTTCTTATAATACGAATCATCAAACACCGCTCCGATAACCCACTCAGCTTCCTCTTCCCCATTCCAAAAAGAGTGAGCAACGCACTCCGGTTTGAGAACGCCTTCAGTTTGGAATGTAGCGATTATCCCTTACATCATAGTCTCGTCGTCTCCTCTCCGGTCCAGTCGTAGGTTCGAGCGGCGTCGTCTCGAGCACCCACTCGACCAAGATATGAGCAAGTGGTCGCGAGACTCACTCAAGTTTGCCCAGGATAACTGTATCGCGAGAAACCGCCTCGTTACGCGCATTTATCTCGTGCGAACGTCCTGTGGTGATCGCGTCCTCCTGTCGCTCGTGCATCACCAGGGATTCAGATCTTTATCTTTCGACCACTTCTGTGATAAGACTTGGTGGTTTCTTTCGACCATTTGTGAAACAGAATAATAACGATGTGAACAATTACTGACAGAGTAGTAAAGCGTAGTAGTCTGTGGGCAAATGTGAAGTCGTCGGAAGGGGCTAGGGTAGTCACGTGGCGTTAACGATTTTCAATACTTCTGATTTAGCTGCCTTAAGCGTGGATGCGACGAGACGTACAAATCGAGATAGACGCGAGCGACGAACGTTTGTAAAAATAGCGTTGAAAGCGAATCGAGGAGAGTTCAAGAGCGAAGGCCTCCGGCGAACTCGAAGGAAAAGTAGCAGACAGAGGGACGGAGACAATAGGTCGAATGTAAATGCAGGAACGTGAGCACCATCCCGATGCACGCGAGTCAGTTCGTTCGAAACGGTGTACCGTCCCGCTCAATATTCGATTTGACGTTCTCTCGACTACAGCCAAGAATTTGAGGGTTCGAAACTCGAATAATTTCCTGTTGTTACGAGATCGATTTCGTTGGACGTGATCGACGCGTGAAACGATGTGTATTTCATTTGTAGACGCATCAATATGCAATGTGCTTCATTGAATAGGTAGCGAAATTTAAAAAGAAATTTGTTTGTATCAGAGTGAAATAAAACACAATATCCTTGCAATTATCAAATTGCTACAAGAATTTAATTATCTGTTCCCTCTGCAAGATCGTTAATGATCTCTCCAACCAATTAGACAAAATCTGATTTCACATATAAACAAAACAGTAGATAAAAATCATGGAGATAATTGAAACCTAATAATGAAACTCAGATAGATTAATTATCCTAAAAGAATGCTAAATCGGTTGCTCACGAAACTGCACCAAACGATGAGTGGAATGGCTATGCATCAAGAGCGGATCCGTCCATGCGACGTGAGCGTGCACGCGCGGATTACACGGCGTGTTTGCGAAGCCATTAGAAGGCTCGTTACGTGTCATTGCCGTGGATATCACCGTTCCGTCGTCGGTGGTGACTGGGCCGCGTTCGTCGCGCGTCCGTAGGAGAAGCGACCGACCGTGGACACGGACGGGGAACGGAACGGCTCGGCCGGGGCCGTCGGAGCGGTCGCACAATTATGCATCCGCGGAAGACAGAACATTAATTTATGGTTGAAATAAGGGCCCGGCGTGTGCGCGCGCGTGTCGGCGCGTCTGTTCCCGCGGACGAGCGTGGGCGCCGTGAGTGGCTCGCTTAAAACATTTCTCTGGTTCAGGCACCGGTCCGCTGCTCGCCTCCAACGAGACACGGCCCGCGTGTTCGTTATTTGTACCCACGTATTTATATGCATATATAACTACCTGCGTGTAGGTATATAAGGCCGCGGTTATGGCGTGCGAGCGCCGCGCGGGAATCTTCCCTGCTGGTGAATTAAGCGCAAGTGAATCCCGTGTTTCTCGATATTTTTTTAAAAAGATTTTTAGACTCTTGAATAGGAATAATAAAGACAAAAACAGATCGTAAAACCGCGGACAAAAAATAGAAGCGTTAAAATGAGTAAAAAAAAAAGGAGAGAAAAACAGTTCTGATATAATCGAGCACGTGTTGGCAAAGAAAAAGCGCGGAGCGAAACAGGGAGAGGAAGAGAAAGGGAGAGTAGACGGCCGAGGAAGAGAGCGGTAGAATAAAAAGAGCAGGTGAGCGGTGGGAGACGCGAAGGATAGGAG
>NW_017162322.1:2428576-2581569 GCF_001652005.2 Ceratina calcarata | reverse complement strand
GCTATGCATCAAGAGCGGATCCGTCCATGCGACGTGAGCGTGCACGCGCGGATTACACGGCGTGTTTGCGAAGCCATTAGAAGGCTCGTTACGTGTCATTGCCGTGGATATCACCGTTCCGTCGTCGGTGGTGACTGGGCCGCGTTCGTCGCGCGTCCGTAGGAGAAGCGACCGACCGTGGACACGGACGGGGAACGGAACGGCTCGGCCGGGGCCGTCGGAGCGGTCGCACAATTATGCATCCGCGGAAGACAGAACATTAATTTATGGTTGAAATAAGGGCCCGGCGTGTGCGCGCGCGTGTCGGCGCGTCTGTTCCCGCGGACGAGCGTGGGCGCCGTGAGTGGCTCGCTTAAAACATTTCTCTGGTTCAGGCACCGGTCCGCTGCTCGCCTCCAACGAGACACGGCCCGCGTGTTCGTTATTTGTACCCACGTATTTATATGCATATATAACTACCTGCGTGTAGGTATATAAGGCCGCGGTTATGGCGTGCGAGCGCCGCGCGGGAATCTTCCCTGCTGGTGAATTAAGCGCAAGTGAATCCCGTGTTTCTCGATATTTTTTTAAAAAGATTTTTAGACTCTTGAATAGAAATAATAAAGACAAAAGCAGATCCTTAAACCGCGGACAAAAAATAGAAGCGTTAAAATGAGTAAAAAAAGGAGAGAAAAACAGTTCTGATATAATCGAGCACGTGTTGGCAAAGAAAAAGCGCGGAGCGAAACAGGGAGAGGAAGAGAAAGGGAGAGTAGACGGCCGAGGAAGAGAGCGGTAGAATAAAAAGAGCAGGTGAGCGGTGGGAGACGCGAAGGATAGGAGGCGCGAGAGGAACAGGCAGAGTCCACGGCGCGGACGATTAATAACCGAGCTGTTTCGAATAAATTAAAGCACTTACTTATCTCGCGGCTCGCGCGAAACACCGATAGCGCGCGGGCCCCCTCGCTCTTTGTCGTAACACGACGGACATATTCGTTTGGATTCGTTCTCACCTATTCACTCGCGGGTACGCCGTGTCGGTGATTGCTTACACCCGGCTACTTGGGTGGTTCTAGGCGTCACGAGGAAAACGGCACGATGCGCCGAGCTAATGGCGGGAAATCGCGCGAGGTGGTCAATTAAATAATTATACGGTTGAAGAATGAAATCAGAAAAAGTGCTAGACTGATGTTGGAAATTTGTATAAAATATATATGATACAAAATTTAAGTACTGTATTTTATCTGTCTATGAAACATTAGAACGTATTAAACAATTTTTCTACCTCATTGTTCAAGTGATACGAAAGTCTCATGCTTTTAGGAACCTTACTATCGTCGAATATTTACAAAATACTCAGTAACTGCAAAGACATTTATATTCTATAGAGCATAGTCAGTGCGGACTGAGTCGGAACAGTCAGTGTCTAGATATTACTTGTACCGAAACACAAGAAACCCTTGCACACTTTTGATCTTTATATCGAGTTCAACCTCGTTTCTTTCATCCAAGGCGCGAAGACGACAATGCCTACGGGTCTTTGCATTCAGAAAATCAGTCTCTGAGCACGGATTATCGCGAGCCCCGATCGAGTCTCTTTCCGATCTTAACGATCGAACCCCTCCTCTATTCAGACCGCGTCGGCGTTGCTTCATCGCGGTCGATCGAAGATCCCTCTCATAGATCGGCGAGACCATCGGCCGATGGTAATTAACCCATAAAAGAGAGGAGAGTCCTCTGAACCGTGCACACACCGCTCGGCGCTCGGTCGCGTGTGTGCACGTGTGCATACAGAAGGAGAGTGTTCCATCCAGGCTAGACAATGGAACTCGGCTCGTTCCAATCGCTTAACGGTATAGAAATATCCGACGACAGCCGACAGAGACAATCGCGGGTAGGGAGAGCAGGTCGACGACGTCTTATTCCCGCGGCTAAGGTCGTACCCTTATACGAGCGTGTATGTATAATACGCGGAGAGAAGAGGAACGAGGATGAAAAGAAGGTGGACTAGAAGAGCGAGGCTCGACCGTCGCATCGTGCGGGAGCGGGCTGCAGGTTCAGCCGGGTCTAACCTTGAGGGTGATTAGAAAGCAAAGGATCCCACCGTCCTCCCGTTCCGTCGGTTCGCGCGCTAGATCACGACTCGTCCTCGCACCTGCGAGGATAGGTACCCTACCTTGCCGGGGACGTCTAACGACGATGTTACGCCGGCCAGATATCTGGGACAGGCGCCTCGGAATACCGTGTGAACATCGGTCGCGGTTAGTCCAGTTTGTCTCAGCGAACGAGATCGCGTACGGCTGTCGATCGCCATTATTGATGGGCTAATTAACCGTAATTTATCTTGCGGTCGATCAATCTTGCTCGGCTCGGCGGACAGCGTCGAGTTTTGTCGAAATTCTTCAACAATTTCGACGAAATCGATTAGCGCGTGTTGCGATTGATTAGTCGTTTAATTTGAACGATACATCAATATGCGTAAATAAACTCTTAGAACCAAATGTATAACAACGCCGCGTTCGATCAGTAACGACATTTTCCGCCTACGTCGAAGTGTCGCAACGAGGCGCGTTTCATCAACGGGAACGCGGAGCCAGCGATCGACGCCACAATGGAATCCTCCCCGACGTATTGCGTCGAGATCGGAATGCGGGTGGAGGCGTCGTGACCGATTGTGATCGTTTCGTGCCCGGTCGCGAATTCTCGATACATTTAAATCGCCTCGTTTGCCGGATGCTCGGGAAGGTTCGTCCCGGTATTCTTCTCATTCTTTTATTTTCCTCTCGTTCTTGACGTGGATGATTTTTCGACCTACTCCAGGTCAACGCGGATGGACCACCGCTGTCGCTCGATTCGACGAATCGCTTGCGAAAAAAATGCAGATGAAACAGAGAGTGAGAGTAGCGGAATTAGTTCCTGCTAGACGTCCTTCGACCCAAAACGATCGTAAAAAGACAGAATCATTTGGAGATGGTAAAACCTGTGACAATAAATTGGTACGAGGAATCGTTTAATCCCGGTACGATAACGAGTTGATTTTATGATATGCTTTCAAAACGAAGGTGAACGATATGGGCGTAATAAAAATGTTGGTCTTAAACACTGTCCGGCTATGACCTGTCGATTTTAAAAGAAACCGCTTTCGTCCGTCGAAAACATTGTGTCTCATTAAGAGAAGAATATTGCAATAACATTAATTGCCGCTACATCGGTATAGCCAATACATCCTTAAAACCGAGTATACGAGACGCGCGCCACTTAAGACGGAATGTACTAAATTCGATCAATCAGCCGGGAAGTTGAAACGCGTTTTAATGAGCGAAACGGAGTGGAAGTTTGTCGGTGTTTAAAATTTAAGACGCCCACGGGAAACCATCAATTACGTCGTACGATTCTCATAGCCGGTAATTACCGGTAGCCGGAGTCGATTTGTGTCAGCAGCTGCAGTCGCGAGCCGATCAATTGTTTCGCGTGGACGCGAGGCGAGCGTGGATTGTTCTGCGAGTTGTGAAATATTGTGGAGGACGTGCCTCGATATTAATTACGTATACACGTCAGTAATTTAGAATAATTGAATTGATCTCAAAAAGATGTTTTTGTCATTTTATAAAGATGTATAATATCTGCGTATCTAAGACGCGTCATAACAACTTGGTCCTTTCCACGTGTAGCATTCTTGCATCTGTCGTCATATAAATTTTTCATTATTGAATAATCTAATGGGTGGGAATTCGAACCATTTGTCATGTACTAGGGTTTTAATTATACTTCGGGCTTCAGGAATTTCACGATCTCGTTACTACAGTGGTATCGGACCATTAATAGCAGACATTAAACGAGATATAGAGTATGTTCAACGGTAGAGACTGACCACGGGTGTCCATACATCACCGGGAATGCTGCGGCGGCCAACAGGCTGAAACTATCAACGACACGATCGAACCATAATTCCCCCGGCGAGCTTGTTAATCACATCGTCTCCGCGGTATCTGTTCGTGTTGATCACTCATAGTAACAAGTGAAACGACTAGCCGGCGTGCGTGACACTCGTGATGTCTCATCTATGCCTTTTTTTGTTGCTTATCTCGTTTGGGATCGATATCGGGAATGCCCCCGTCGAACATGAACGGGAAGCGAAACCACCTGTCGACAGGCAGAGCTGTATCGGTCGTTATTATCGTACGCCCGATCGGCTATCTTTTGATTTAATAAGACCTCCGCGCAATGACGCGAGACGTACTCGACTTGCAACGACGGCGCGACGTTTTCGAACCGATATCCGGTCACGCTGGGACTTCATCGACGGTTCATTTGAATTCTGGTCGGGTATCGTTCGCCTCCATCGAAGGATCCGCTCGGTATGCGAGCCCCTTACCTCGCGAATCTTGATTTCGTCCACGATTCAGGTTGATTTTCCACGTTGGATCGCGGATATTCGTGGTATCGACCAGATATTATAAAAAAATACACGGGTATACCATTTGTACTTTAGCCTAATTACGGCGTCACTATTTGCAAACAGATACTGTGAAGCGAAGAATATTAAAATAACCGATTAGAAACAGTGGCTCCTGCGACATAAATCAAAAACGTAGAAACGTCCAATTCATTACTTGCTCACAGACGTTTGTCTGGCTCTCGTCCGTGTCCACGATCTCTGCTCGCGGTAAAAAAAGGGTGGCAAATTAGCTAATGTCGAAGATAACGACGACACCGTTTCTCCACCTCTGTGTGCCGGGTTGGCTCGTTCTAGAACCGGTGAAATCGTTATCCTTCGCCTCCGTGCGAACGTGGGTGGGTCTCGTTCGAGGCGTGCATTATCCCGACTGTCGTCAACCGTCGTGGCTGACTAATGAGAGAAAAAGCGTCGAGGTTTCTCGGTGGCGGTCACCCTAACCCTCGTCCCACACGGGATCCTCGCGCGTGCGTTTAATAAGGTTCTGCGGACGAGCAAGAAGGAGCGCGGGACGGAATTTCAGAGGTGGAAATGAAAAACGCTTCGCGTGATTGTTACGAGCCACTTTGCGTTTTATAGCTTCAGTGCCCGAGCATAAATAGCCAATTGGTTTTGATTGGTATTGACAAAACACGAAGGAGGAAAATGTCGGTGGTTTATTAAAGAGATTCCTCTTCTTGTCAAGTGAACGTTCAAATGAATTCTCGTCTCAAGAATGTGCCTTCTGAAAATATCTGACTTTTTACGCAAGTTCACGGTATAAATACAGAGATTCAGTATCTCTCAAATAGCAAAATATAATAGGTAATGTAGTCGGATCACTGCAGCAAAAGAGCGATTAATTAGTTTACTCAATTAATGCAATTTATAATTGCCTATAAGTTGCCAGATGTGCGATGCAATGAACTCGTTCATCCCCCTAACGACCTCCACGATCGCTTGATTTTACGTTACCAGAGACTTTCAGTGCCGCGTTCATAATTGCTCAAGAGTGAGGAACCCGACCAAAAAGCCACGAAAATTCGCCGCGAAATAAGAAAGTGGGCGCGACGTGACGGCGCGTACCAACGAAATTACAGGCCCGGTAATTAATATATTGAGCGGTAATTAATATACTGCCCGGGCAGTACCAGCAACGTATTATTAGTGGAGAACCCTTCAAAAAGAAAACGAACACGTCTATACGGCGACAGCGTCGACGTTGCAGCGCGGTGAACGAATACTCTTCCGCTTTCCCTGTTCGATTTGCACGACCGTGACACGATTTATCAGCGATCATTTGCGCAATACGAGTTCGTCGCTGTCGCGAATGAATGTACGCGAAGTTATTACCGGTGGCAGATCGTACGCGGTCGATCGGGAACATGTATCGCGTCCCTCTTGACTGGCTTTCATATGCTTGACTGTAATTTATCGATCGGCCGCCTCCGATAACTCGTTCTACCCTCGCTCGATGCCTGTCTCTCTCCGTCTCGTGCGGAGCGATCGCTGCGAGAGGAGCTAACGCGTAACGCGAGTCGGTCAATTAGCCGTGATGATACCGGGAGAGTTTGGAAATCGATGGAATTTTTTATCGGCGATCGGAGGAGTGTCGCTCGAGCTATCGCCGGGAATTAACGAGGAATTACAAGTTAATCAAAGATCGTCGGAAGATCGTGCGATAGCGCCAACTCGGAGTAGCGTGAGTCAGTTTTTCGTATACAGAATGTGGTTTGAAACGTTTCAGAAAAATATTGGAACTATTAAGTGTGTAAATTAATTCGGTGCCTTTTTAAAACGAGTTTAAAGTACTGGATAGAATTTTCAAATTCGAGAACGAAGCGTCAAACGAAAATATGTTATTCTTTTTTTTTTCGACTTATTTTTATATGTAGTATTACCTCTTGCTCGGTTGCACCACCTCTTCTGCCGCATCCTGTAAAAGCTTTCACAGAGAACACATAAAAGAATGGGATTGATGAGGCTGCAAATGTAGTACAAAAAAAAGATCGCTAGCCTAGCAATTAAAGCTAAGAAGTTGATCATGTCTTTACGAAAGAGTAATTCTTCCGTTTACAGAATTGATCCGTTCGATCGGAGTAAATGGACCAGCTTTCCCAGATCATTAATATGCCTGCCAACACACGCGGGTCTAGAAAACATTGAGGAAAAACAGCTGCGAGCCGAAGTAAAATATCGCGCGACTCTCGCGTCGCATTTAATAAACTTCCATACTACGAATGCCGATGGTTTCACCGGTTTTCCCTTTTCCATTGGGATCGATTTGATCCGACCCGATCATCATATTGATCAGTCGGCGATCACGGATCGGGAGATCCACGGTCCCCGCGTTTTCCATTTAAATACGACCGAGCGGCGGGAGCACCGACCGGAATAAATTATCCGGTCCATCGATTATTTCCTTACAACACCGGCAGGCCACGGACGGCCTTATTTAGAGAGCTCGCGAGAGCCTGAAAAGCCTCCGCGCGGATTCCCGGCTCGCCGCGGATACTCCCAGAATAGGAGAAATTCCCTGACAATCGGCGCTCGCCGTGATCTTTCTCTTTTCTCGAGAGATACGCGCCGCGCCGCACCGATTCAGAGCGTAGCGCGTCGTCTCCGTCTCATCTCTCGCGCGGCTAGAAACCTCGAGAAATCGCGGAAACCGGGTCGATCCGAAAGGTCAACGCAGCGACATTTAACCGCGGAGGAGGATAGCCTGTTATCGATAAGTGGAATTCAGGTTGAGGGATCTGGGTGAAACAATGATAATGATTCAAGATAATTGATAGTGAATGAAATTAGGTTTCGTGCTCTCGTAGCTGTCGAGAATGTAACGAAGGAATACAGTGTCTTGTAGCGCAGTTAAGAGATTAAAGTTTTTATGTGACAATCGTAGTAGGAAGTGTTAATTACTTAATTGCTCAGAAGTGAGCTATTGTTCGATGCGGTGCAAAAATAATCCTGAAATACCCTGGAACAAAGGCGTTTTAGCAGCGTGGGCTGCATAATAGTGTATAAGCCGAGCGTAAGTAGATTAGTCCGTTTTAGTCAGACACGGCGACGAGAAACGCGACGGCAGAGGCAATCAATTCACAATCGCCGAGGAGTACAAAGTACACATTATTCGACAAAAATCTGCATCTCATCTACGTTATGAAAAATCGGAAATGTTATTAAACTCGCGTTTCACATGATAAATTTCATTTAGCGAGCGTATTCGTTAGACGTACGCTTCAAACGAATCAAATTTCCTCGTACGTAATTGTCCTCATTTTCGCGATACGCGTAGACAAGAACGACGACTACGAACCGATGAAAATTTCTCCGGTTCGGCGCGGCGCGGTGCGGTGTGCCGCGCGGCGACGTGTTAATTCGCCGCGTTCATTGTGCCAACGGGGTTCCATTTGTCGAGGCGGATTTACGAGCCGCCGCGCCGTGGTTCGCGGCTCGAATGGATCGGTGCGCCTCGGTTGCGTGCAAGTATCGAGGGGAGCTGTGTCTCGTCGCCGGGTTCGAAGGTGGCGAATGATGAAACGCTCGCCGCCGCGAATACGGTCGGTCTCGTCCATCAACGAAATGACGTGGAATTAGCAGTTTCGAATGGGAAATAGCAGCCGCGAATATATTTGAATATCACCCGTCCGTCGGCACGTGCACGCGCGGGCTACAATTAAATGCGCGGTGAAAGGTATTGGGGACAGGCCCCCGATATCATTACACCTTTTCCTATTCCCTTCCTAAACGTTGCCATGGGACGCAAATAAAAAGGTTAGTATTGAAATTGAAGATGGATATTAAAATTAGTTTTTATACATATTATAACAGTAGTATCAACAATCATTAATTGTCATGTATGGAATAGAAATATTGCATGAATGAAAACCAAGTCTCAGTGTAAATACGTCGTTCACATCAAACATTCAATTAAACACTTTCTCTGTATAGTAGAATAATAAGATTAGATATAATTAAAATTTCTGTAGAAAAAATATCTCATGGAATTGCATTGAATTTATTTCTTACACTGAATACCGTACGAAATTACCATCGATCGAGGATCAACGAATGAAGCGATGATTCTTATGGAACGAGAGAGGAAGAGCGTACAAGGAAATAAACGGCGTTTCGTAAAACGTCGATCGGATCGGGTGGATACAAAGCCTGGAGCCGATCGGCCCAGTGGTAAAGTCCTCGTAGCGGTCGTAACAAACGTGACGTACCCAGCCACGGGCAGAGTCGAGGTTGAAACAGGAGGAAACCGAACCGCGGATAGACGAGACGAGGGAAGACGAGACCGCGGTAAGGAGATCGAGCTGCCCCATGAATATTTAGAGCCACCGTGCTCAGCGGCAATGGCGTATTTATTCCTGGATGCAGGTTTTATATCACTCAACCGGGACTGAGGAGCTTCGCGATACGTGCGCCGGCTTCCTCAAAGCGGATTTCCCGATGGGGGATCCGCGCGCTCCTCGGTCCCGGTCGAGTTTCACCGATCTCGATCTCGCGTTGAAATATCGCCCGGATCGAAACCACCGATCGAACCGATACCGCGGCCAATCGACGCGTTGCTAATCGCGGATTACCTGTTATCGCGGTTCGCTTCTGTCTGCCACGAACCGGACATTTCTACTTGCTACGTGAGACACGATACAGTCTCTGAACTATTTCACTCGTTAGAGGAATACTCAAACAGAGGCAAAGATAAAAAGAAAAATTGATCTGAATATTTTAATGGATATACTAATCGGATGATAAAGTATCGGCTTACATAAGAATTTAAATACATTGTTACGAAATACAATCAACTAATAAAAATACACTGCTAGGGATAAATATAATTGTAAATACGTTCCAATTGATCGGAGTCAATCCGACATCCAATCAAGTCACTTTTAACACTTCTATAGAAAAGTTGGAGCCAGGCGGAATCGTTTAATTAACTCGCTGAAATCGAACCGGTATCGCTAATTGAATGACCGACAGTGGAACAATTAGCTGTCGCGACTCGTTAGAGCGCGACGTTGACGAGCAATCGTTCCCGATTTCGAGCCGCGAGCCGACGATAAATTAACCCACGTGCTATGTACTACGTACCCACGTTCACCGGGTAGGTACGCGCGTAATTAAGTTTGCCGAGCTCTCGGGTAGGTGCCTCGCGTCTAGTTTCCCTCTCGGTCAATCTCCTTCGATCCCTCCGCGCCTGAAGTGCGTGAAGACGAGCCGCAACGACTCCGACCCTGGATCATCGATCTTTACGACCCCTCCGCGAATTTTTACGTCGCGCGATTGAGTTACGTTTATGACGGATCGAAGTTCCGAGCGTAACGACAGACCACGGTGTTTGAAACGAGCTTAGAATTTTATTATACACAAAATGCAATTATAACAATTTTCTCGAAGGACTGATATTAATTATAGCAATTTTCATGGAATAATTGAACTCAGTTATTTAATGTTAGAAAATTAAACTTCTACCTATTGGAAATTGATACGCAGAGAAGGGAGTCTGTCCCTAGGGCGAAATTGTAACGATGCCCTATCTCGCGGTGATCGAACGAGAGTCTACTTTAAAGGTTAATGCCGGGACGGACAGAAAAATAGCGGAATTAATGCGTCGCGTGTGCTACCGGTTGCGTGGCCGATCGCCATTCCCGGCGCGCGGGATACGGGAACCCGAACGAGGGGGAAAAAAGGCGACGCGGTGCTCCGCTCGTGGCGGTGTAAACGTGCGTGCAGAGAAATTCGACGCGGCTCGGAAACTATCGGGAAGTCTGTTAGTGGAATCGGTATTACCGGGACGCTGGCTGCCGGCTATAATCGGATCCACTCTGGAATCAACGCGATTGCCGGTTGCCGCCGGCTGTGTGGTCCGCAGCTGGTCCCGTCCTGCTGCAACGTGGAAAAACTTCGGTACTCACTACTCTGCTCGACCACTGTGTCGTTATAGTTCTGTTTCCTCGATTCAGATGATTTTATTTCACACTAATGCTGCAACACTTGCGTTCTAGAATTTTTCTTCTCTATTGCTGCAGTGTATTCCTATTGAAGGATGAAATGAATTTGATTGAAATCTTGAGTAGCACGATTTCTACACCTGAATTCGTTTGATTTAATCAGATCTGATTTGGTGGTAACATGAAAGTACTTGGAGACAGGTTGATTGGTGCGTCTCAAGTTTTACCAAATGCGGACTCAATGAAAGTATCCGGTGAAACAGAAAGAAAGTGAAATAAAAAAACGGGGGCTACGAAATTGATTAATCTAAGAATGTTTCTAATCATTCTCTATTGAAATGCAGTGTTATCCTTAAATAAACTACAACTGCCGTCGGTATTCAGACATCTTTCAAAACGGAATAACTTTTTCGAAGTGTGTCCGAATATTAATAGGAGTCATCGTATACGTTTCCTGAAGGTCTGGTAAATTGGGTTCTTTTCATTCCGGAAACATTAAGCGAGAAATGGTGCTGCAAATTTGCAAAAATTACCCTGAGGTCTCTCCTCTATTATCCGGGACCTTGCCGCGAGAAGCATATTAGTTCCGTGGGACGATAATATCGCTGGGGTATATTCCTCTATCAGCCGGGATATCTGCTGATAGTATCTGTACAAGTGTGCTCGCACACCCCCATACGACTCACACACCTTGCCCTCGCCGTCGCGTTACACCGCGAAGGCGTACGATGTAAGTGTATCTGTCTGCATGTATGCATCACGGCCAGTGCATCTCGAGCGCCAGTTATGGGTTGCGCTGGTTGGCGTTGCACCATAATATTATTAGATAAACGGCACGCTGCTAGATAGTGTGCGCTTCTATATGGTTTACATAAGCGGCTGTGACCCTTCGCCTTGCGAGAGGTCCTCTCCTTCTTCTTCCTCCATTTCATACTCCTTTCCCTCCTCGATATTCGCGAGGAAACGGGCAACTATGTACGCTGGACGCTCGCAGTACACCGTGGAACTTGGCAAGCGACAAGTGCGATCTTCCACCTCCGTGGCTAATCTGTCCGTCCTTATCCCACCTCTCGAACCTTCCCCGCGCCTCTCTCTGTCGTTCATCTCCGAAGGGTTAATGGGGTTCCACGGAAATTGCATCGCGTCTAGCGACGGATACGAACCGCACTTGAGAATGCGTATACTAAATATGTTTCATAGTTGTTGAATTGCAAGTGAAAAGGAAATGGAGAGTTCGAGCAAAACAAACTGATCGAAGCAAATGATTTGATTTGTTTAAATCGACGGTCTCTTCAACATCCTCGAACAGATCTAATAGGCGTTCCTTCCAAATGTGGAAAATCCAACGGTCGCACGAGCGTCGCGTTTCCCCGGATGATGAAGCGACGTCTTCGATTTCCGTGCGATAAGCACGCACACGCGTATACCTCGTTTTACCAGCGACCGGATCAGGAAGAGGAGATGCTGGCGGATGAAGAATGTTCCGGCAGTACATCGGGTCCTTCGGATCTTCATTAATAATTATTTCCCCTCGCGCGCGTCGGATCAAGTTTCTCCGCGAGACGCTTGGCGTTCCTCGCGCTGTTTCATGACCGGGACAACAAGTCGTACGTCTTGTAACACCGGGCGCGAGAATGAAGACGTCTCCGCGCCAGTTTCAGGGAGTGATTAACGAACGCGTAAGGAAGTTCAATTAGGCATAGGGAGAAAATCGAAAGTCGATCGACGAGACGAGCATTCCTTCCCTGACGCGCCTCTCTTTCACTTCCTCCCGAAGTTAGAGGATCTGTCTGTATCTCTTGCTATGCAATTTGTCTAGATTCTAATCTACACATTTTGCGTATCCTCTTTAAATGTCTTCAGGTCGTTCATTAAGCATCGTCTCTCTGGAAAATTCATGTCTCTTCAAGAATTACGCGTACGCTTTCTTCGAAAATATCTTGGTTCCATTTAGAAAATATTTGTATTTAGGTTGTGCAATAACGCTATGAAAAACAAATGCAAATCGGAATGAAACTGCGATGAGGCAGAAACCAAACGAATTTACTTGCCAACGCAATACTTTTTGTACGTTGGCTCATGAACGAAACTGAGGAAGGAATTATCTGATCTACGAGATTAGTAGATTGAAATGCTACTTGTGATCACGAAAGAGTCAATTTCCAAATTCACGTGCGTTTAAATGGTATTACGAGTCGGCCTGAGTAGATTAATTCTTCAAACCTAAAAGGATCAATCAAATCAGTGTAGGAAAGGTAACAGGCATAGCCTGTTACCGTATTTGACTATCAATCTCGACTGGCTTGGACAGTTTTCCACGGCTCGGTAACCTTGTTTCCAGCTAGAGCATCGACGGAAAAGGGGTGGCGGCTTTATTTATACACGGGTATACACGTAGAGCCGTGGGTACCGATCGAGGCGCGAGATCGTCGAAGAAGGAAGGCCGTGGTACATGCGCGCTGCTCGCAATCGTGAGATTTCCGTGAGAGCCGACGTGATCGAAAAGCCAATATACCTCTCCCGTCGCGCTCGATCCGCGGTCAGGCCGCAGGGAGCGAAACGAGCCTGATCCGCCTAATGAACCGATCGCTGTATCGATTAGCGCCGGTTAAGAGCGATCGATTGCGTGTCTTGTCAAATTTGTCAACGGGCGCGAACCGGCCGCACGACGACGACGTAACGATCCAGCCGATACGCTACTCGGTCGGTCTTCGCATCGCCTCGCCTCGTTGCGAAACGCGAGCCTCGAGAAGGACAGGGCACGAGGATCCCTGAGCGGGACGAGGGCGAGTGAGAACTTATTTGATCGTGGCACGCGTGACCACCTGTTGCGATATACTGAAAATTTGGCAACTGAGTCCTTAGAGAAACGTGTCGACAACGTGAATGGATATTGAGTAAGGTCGTTGAACAGAATAGAAATGACTGAATGACTTTGCATCGACTCTAATTGTCAAGGGTAGTCAGATGATTTTTCTAACATTACGAAGTGAAGCAAAAATCAAAAAGTAAGGACCAAAGTGCCCTGAAATGAGAAAAGTCACGCGACTCCTCTAGCCCCTAAATTAGCCCGTCGATACGCTCTTCAAGTGTTAGAAAAGAATCGGTCGAGGGAGCTGCTCTAATTTAAAATCTTGTAACCAATTCTCTCTGACCCTACGGGATCATTAAATCGAGATCAGCTCCTCCGAGCACAGCTGGTTGCTCGATCTCGTGATTAGCTCGGACGGAGCAACAGTCGATAGACGGTTGCCGGGGCGCAAGCTGCAATCTGGTCCGAAAATTTGCGCGAGAGGGGTTGCTGATAATAAGACGTTTCGGTTTTCCACTTCGTAAATGGGTGGTTGCATTCGGAGGAAGGATTCGCCGCGCATGCACGCATCTTTCACCGTCCCGTTCGTGCGCGCACGTTCACACCACGGGGATCGGCAATTTACGATCGTCGAGGGGTGTTAAAAGCGACCGGGCCGGAGTCGCTCAAACACGGCGAGCCGCGATATCTTCTTCCCTCGTCGGCGAGCACGCGCACCATCATCATTTCTCAACTATGCATTGTCCGTTCGTGGTACCGAGCAGTAACACGTTCCAACATTATACACGGCCACGGCTCGTGCAAAAAGAAAACTTACACAGAAGAGGAAGACGAAGAAGATTGTAAAGAGTGTACCAGTACCACAATCGCGGCCCAATTACTATAAATTGAGTTATAACCGGATCAAATTGCCGATAATTGGCGATTGCATAGCTTAATCGGGTGCCATCCGCCGTGGCTCTCTCTCTCTCTTCCTCCTCCTACGCGTATGAAGTTATTCCGCAAAGTGGGCTCCGGCATCGGTGAAACCGTGTTCGCAACGAGATCGTGCTACACACACATTATAATAGACCAAGAATAAAGAAGGACATGCAGAAAGAGAGAGAGAGACTCCACTGTTCGCAAAGCACAGTGCCTTATCCCCGACAATACAAATTGCTGATTATGCGCCCGGCTTTTACGTGCCTTCTAATTGGGCCGCCTTGCCTCTTGGGAAAGATCGACCGATCGCACGATCGGCCCTCGTTAACCCCTAACGCTCTCCGTGCACGCCACGGTTTCCTTCTTCTTTTCTGCTCCATCCTCTCCATTCTTTCACCTCGTCCTCCTCCTCCGAGGTACGTTTTCCTCTTCTTCGGAGTCGCGTATACGGTCATGCAGGAAGTCAACGCGCCGTAGTCTGGTTTCGTTCGATTTGACCATCGAAATGTGGATCTCTTCCAACTGAGCGAATTGTATCCTCGACGAAATGTATCTGATCTCGATATTTTACATTCCAAACAACAACTCTTTACGTTCAGTCTACTGGAAGAGCAAGGATTTCAGCGTTTCTTCAGTCGAAGAATTTTCCTTTACGCAATCCGCGGAACGCAAATCTCGGCGCAGCAGCTTTACTGATTGACGCGCGGGAGACATAGTAACCATATAAATTAATAATCACTCCAGGACACGGCTCATTACTCAGCGCTATCGCGGCCAGTCGTCGTTACGAGACCGCACGTTCGTTGTAATCAATTAAGGCTCATTACGCTCGTCCTTTTCCTCTCCCGTTTCCACTCGCATCCTTTCAATCGTTAATTTTCTTAATCGAGAAACGGTAGGAGCGGACGGGGGAAAAAAATAGATAGGACACGAGATACGAGACTCTACACGAGGCGACTTCTTATTCGAGCCGCGTAGAACGTGAGTGAGTAGTCGATCAATGGCTCCTCGTGTCCGATGGACTTCCAACTCCCTCGAGAGCTGTTGACATCGAGCACTAGCGCGCTACGCTGGCCGTTTCGCTTATTTTCTACTCGCGTTTCTCCTTTCATAGAGCACAGCATCCCTTCGAAACCCGAAAGACAAACGGCCACTGGACAGGTACTCCCGGTCGCCTCCTGTGCATCCTAAAGACTTCTGGTTGACTTCTCAGGAATTTCAACGATGCGAACGGTCTATCGTTTTTTGTATTACACAAATGAACTGGTCAACGTTAGAGCTCTTGATTCTTAATCGATCGGCAAGCGTCTCTGCTGTAGGGAATACTGATACAATACTGTCATATACATACATATATGTATATATCTTAATAAAAAAATAAGTCTGACTCAAGGATTATAGATATACCGCGGATTTGTACGCAAAATGAAACATTTCTGTCGTCGATTTAATGAAATCTAGACTGACAATGAGAATTCTTTTATCCTCTACACAAATAATGATGTATTATACATTTTATACTCTTTAGCATATTAAGGTGACTTTTTTATATTTTACCACCAGCATTTGTATTTACAATATCGATTGCCGTTATTATTTACAATAGAATACGAAACGTTTTTCGAGATCGAACGATGCTTTCGATCACAGCAGAGGCTCGTTGGAGATCCAGATCGCTCCAGTTTCTCCCGCAGCGCGAATAAATGTCGATCTCCGGTCGACTGGCCAGCGCGTTCGTCGATATTTCACTCGGCAAGAGGCCGCAAAATCGTCTCGGCAACGTTGAGTCAACTCTCATGCATAGAGTCATGACGAGTCTAAAGCGATTGCTTATTGCTGCCGCAACGGACTGACGCAGTCGAGTCTCTCGCCCGTTTGTTATCCGTGTTCCGGTGCTCTGCACAGTTCCGTGGACACCGCACGCTGGCTCGGGACGTTGTCCCACTGTCCGGGACGGATCTTGCTCCCCTTGGAGCGTGGGGTGATCTCCAAGGGAATTTTGAGAAGCAAAATAGATGATAGGTGATTTATAGTAGAACGGTATAGATTGTAGTAAGTTAAGAGCAGTTTGAATAATGGATTTAGGCTTCCGCGTGGTTTGTTAGTATAGGAGATAGATCTTCGTACCTCTTAGGCACTCGTTTCTGATTTGACTTGTTCCTCTTACGAAATCGACGCGAGAAAAACGTTCAACATTTATCTTGTCTATCGTCAGTGATGAACTTCTTCAATTTTTTACAATTAGACACAAGATAATTAAGTGCTAGAATTTGAGTAATGGATATATAAGATATTAGAGGCAATGTGTGTGTTATGACACAAAATTCAATTTCCTATATTATCTTAGATACTTTCAGTTGCAGATAAATTCGGTGTCTACTTATGATGAATTTTATTCGACAATCTTAGGAATGCAAAGAAAGTTTCTCTTGGAGAAACTGTATAACTAGACTTCATAATATCGATCACACTCGTTTTTGATATGACGAGACTGATTCTCAAACACTTGGACGATATTCCCAGGTGAGTCCAGCAGGTAACGATCTGGAGATCCATTAGCGAATGCGGGCCGCGTTCGGTCCATGTACGTGCGCGTCCGCTCGCGATCCGCCGGCCGGGCAAATCGACCTGGACGCAGTAGCGATTTTTCAGGGCGTACCAGTTTTTTCGTGACGATACCTACCGCGCGGAACGCGGTCCCTTATGTCGCGTATACATTACCGCGTGAAATGAGTGATTCTGCCGGTCAGCGAATTATGGACGTCTCTGGTAAACGTGTCTCGATGAACTTAGAGCAACGAGCGACTCTCTTATTTGCTCTCTACCTTTCAACCTATCAATTAAGAAAATCGAATTTACTTACCGTCGCGGTTCTGCATTTAATTTCTGCTTTCTCAATATTTGAATTCTGTGAAAAATAAACGGACGTTTAAAAGCCGGAGCGCCGTTTGGCTTTCGTGCGTTACGTAAAGTAATTATCGCGAAGCTACGCTTGATTAGCATCGGTGATCGCAGGGAGAAGACGCGACGCGTCACGTGGAGCGAATAAACAGCGTAGAAGAGACGATGCGATTTAACGGACTAGTAGCGGCGCCTGATCGCGTGCGATCCGGACGTGGAAGGAACGTTCGGCCCGGCAAGGTCAACCGCGTGGGCAGGTATCCGTAACTCGAGGATTTTGCAACGCGCTCTCGCGCTTCCTGTTCGCCATTGATTAATGGCGAGCCGCGTTATATATACTCGTTTGACCGTGTCCCGATGCGATCGAACCGTGGCCGATGATCCAAGGTTGCCGGGGCTGCATCATCTTTTGTTTCAACTGCATTCTTCCTCCTCAATTTGCAAAGAGAAAAATCAGCACAACTTTAAGATTGGAAATAACGTTTATTTAATTTCGTTAAGAAGGGGGAGGTAGTTGGTGCAAATGAAACTCAGGCTCGTTTCGTAGATTAAACAAAAATATTGTATTTAATTCCGCGTTACGTTTAAGTACTGGCCGCTCGTGTTTAAAAAGAATGATCATGTACAAAAGGATAGATAAAGAAAATCAGAAGTGAGTAAAAAAACGCCGTTCGAGAGGTCCGTAAAAAAAATAAAAGCGATCCGCGGACAGGTTTCTTCTCAGACTTTCCTCCCCTCCCCTAATACGTTTACTTATTTACAAGATGCATAAGATTCGATTTATGCATGCGCTCTATTATGTGTGACATTAGGTCTCTCTCTCGTTTTATTAACCGGCCTCTCGTCATGGCTGGATGCGATCGGAAACAAAACGTGTCTTCCCGTCTCTGGGTATTCCCGCACTATAATCGTTACACGATTAAGTCGTAACAGACCGCACGAAGTATAAAATCCGTTTCAAATACACATACAATATACAATATATAATATTTTATCATAAATATATTATATTAAGGCACTCTCCTGGCCGACGTACTACGGTTCTTATTTACACACCTTTGTTCGCAGCTTCTACCTCGTCTCCACCAGCGAAGAATCGAAAAGCGACAACGCGACTCGTGATATTCACTCGTAAATAAATTAAATGCTCACGCGGATCAGGTCGGTGACGTATGTACAAGTTTGAACACATTTTCGTGGACGGACGCATTTGGCCACGATTCTTTCTCAATTCCGTTCCTGTGGACGTCATTCGCTTCATCGCACACTCGATGCGCATCGTAGAATCGATGCGCACTTCCCATCCGTCGCTCCGGACGTTGTCCTGTGAATTCGTAAATTAAACGAATTCACTACTCGATCCTCGCAACCAGGATTCGGGTGATGCTCAGATCGTGTCAGTACAGATTCGGGACCAGCCCGTCGCGGGCCTATCGTTTCGACGTTCACAACGACATTGGCAACTCGGTCGGCCTTTTCACGCTCAGTGTCAGGTCCAGCGGTTTACTTTTGGTCGTCGTTTCTTCTTTTACGGGACTCTCGCGGTCGCACTCGATCCCGTTCAATCTGTTGTCCTCTTCCGAGGATTGACTCGGTCTCGGCGAGCTTCTGCTCGACCTTACGCTGAGATCGATCGGTTCGTCCTGCTCGACGGCCAGGCCGCCTGGACTAGGACTCACCAGAAGCAGATCACCGCCCCTGGGCGAGTGTTGAGACGTCGCTGGTGTTATCAAGCCGGGGGGAGGGTAGACAACTCCTAAACTCTGATGAGGATGATAACCCGTTGTCAACGTGACCGTCGCGTTGATCTTCCTGGGTGGAAATTCGCGTTCAGACAACGTCGGAGACGCGACGCTGGTTTTAAAATAGCTCAGTGCCGAATTACTCCTAGATTCGGTGTCCTGACCGTCACCACCATCCACTGACGACGCTCCGCTGTCGCTCGGGGTATCAGCCGTCCTCTTGTACGTCGGGAGAAACGGTCGGAAGACGTCCGAGGGACTGCTTGGTACGCAAACGCCGTCTTTTTGTGCAAAGTTCACCGGGAACATCGGGGATTTCGATTGTTGCTGCTGATGCTTGTAAAAGGGTGGCGGTGTCTGTTCTCTGGGTGGTGTTCCAGGAGGTTGTTGAGGATGACCGCCGACCCTCTCTCGTTCCCTTTGCCAAGCTATCAGACGGAGCTGATTGTGAAGAGCAACGTCGTCAGGGTGCGGGGACTTATTACCCCTGTCTCTTTCTTGTTTCAGCATCGCCACGTGCAGCAGATGCGATTGAAGGGCTAGGTCTTCCTGACTAGGTGAAGCGCGATCCTTTCCGTCCTTGTACACGCCGCCAGTTTGCTGGCCTTGGGCCTGAGGCACGAACCCCGGGAGGAAGCCAGGCGCGAAAGGCGCACCGGACATCGGAGTCACGGCCTGGCTCCCGTTAGTCTGTTCCTGGAGCAAGCAGTGGATCTTGAACCAATTGGATCGGCGCCCGTATCGCGAGCCGGACTTCGACATCCCGACCAACAGGCATTTTCGTAGTCGGCACGCCTTACATGCGGTACGGTTCTTCTTGTTGATTACGCATACGCCTCCGTTCTTGCACTCCGATATACTGCTAAGGTTATTGTACGTTCTGCCGAAGAAAGACTGTAATCAGAAAGAAAGAAAAAAAGATGAGTTGGGCGAGCGACTCTGGATTAGAGATAAAAATTATAAGATGTGATAAATAAAATTGTTCCAACCCACGTGCAGGTCCTCCATCGAATTAAGCGTCAGAGTTTAGAACTTAATGTTATGCGCATCACGAGAATTAGCATGGGTCGAGGAGAGGAGAAAGGTGTGTGTGTGACCTGGACTGCTCGTAAAGTTAAACGTTTGTCGGCCGATAATAAAACTGCCTTGATGGCAACGTGATCTGATTCACGATCCCTCTGCCTCGAACTCTCGACTGCTCGTTAATTGAGCGTATCTCGAGTGTCGAGCACTTCTCTTTTAATAGTGTAGAGCGAGACTGGTAGACGCACATTTTATACTTTAATTATAGTTAGTAATTATACCCTTTATTGTATAACTTACGTTTATGAATAAAAATCCACAGTTCTTCAATATAAATATAAATTTTTTGAAACCTTCCATAATTACTTTATTCATTTAGCATCTGATCGTGAGTTTAAATTACAAAATAAATGAGAGATCCGATCTAAGCATATTTTATGGCGAACCAGAAGTGCGTCGCTTCTGGGCTCCACCTGACTCGTCCACGTGGGCGGCCTAACGGTTTGAAAATCCGAAAGCTCGGGTAGCGGTACTCATTCCAAATGAGATGGAACCGTCCGCGATGCTTTATACCCGTGGCACACATTTCTCGACGTTAACGCGTCCAGATTACTGGGACCGCGTCTCATCAATGAGTCACGCGACAACCGATAATCAATCGAAGCTTTCTCGTCTCCTTTTTGCGCAATTAGAATAATTCCTACTAGCGAGCCGGGTAGCGAGATGATCGAGGAGAAAACGCGGAATCGAAGGATTCCAGTGTCAAGGAGCCACGGCGTTGATTAATCGCCTGGGATTCGGGAACAACGGCGCGGCGCAACGCTCGACAAACAGGTAATGATCGCGAGAGATGGAAACGGACCAGCGGCGGCAGCAGAAGCGGTACCTCTCGGCCCGCAATCTCTTCATCTTAGATGAAACTGGCTCCCGTGTACGCCAGATGATCCTTGGCTGTCACCGCGACTGTGTGAAAGGGGTCACCGTGCCATTCGTGCGCCTGTGCATGCGAGATCTGTCACGGTATCCGATCGCTTCCGCCTACGAAATGCTCATTGTTCAGGAATTATGACCCACTGTACGCGGAGATTTAGCGTCGGTGAAACGGTAAAAGTAACAAACGGGAATTTATTATTCGAAAGTTTTCTTGCTCCGAACTTTTGCACGAGGACTGCGCAAATAATTTCGACGGCAGCATTTGCGAAAAAACGAATTCGATCTTTGATCGTTGCTTCGCGTCATCGGAGGTCTTTATGAAAAGAGTGTGAATTAGAGAACGTGTTTCCCGGTATAGATTGCGTTGGTCAGGCTCAGTCAGCTGTCCGTATCTTGACCGTAGACAGAAAACTGGACAACAGGATTCGCGAGCAAAATTACGTAACGGGCAACTTACGCGCGCAGTCGTCTCACGCTTTTTTTTTCCTATCCTCCGGTTCTGGTCCGGGTCGCCAGAAAATCGGAATCGGTGCAACGAGAAAAACGTTCTTCGGCGGTTGAAACGCGCGCCGTTTAAGGCTCATCGCGACAAATTCGTCGCGGACAGGCAGCAAATCCGCCGGCATGCCCGGAATCCCGAACCGATTTGTAACACCGTATAAAAACGCCGCCGGGAAAACTGTTTGTCCGTGATCGTGAACGAAGTTGGCGAGCGCGGGAAAGCTTGACAAATTATCGATGAAAAATGCAGGAGATCGTTCCCGGAATGGGGCCGGGGAAACGCGTCGGAACATGGTTTCGTGGCCGAGCCAGTGAGTTTTAATGAGTATGGATTTTATGGCCGTTTTTTCAATGATACGACTGCCACGAGAATGGCGTTGGACGTCGTTTGAAATTTTTATGAGGCACAGATTTTTCTTTGATAAGCATATTTGATTCGAGCACGTCGAAGGACTATGAATCATGGAACTGATTCAGAGATAACGATCATTGTTAAATGGCTTAATCTGTATCAAACGTATCATCGAAATCTCATTGGCCGAAGATGGAACTTAGAGGCATAGAAATATCGTGACTGAATTCTAATCGCATTGAAATTCAACGAGAAGACTACGATCGAATGATGGTACAAAAACTGTTTACAAAAAGCAGTGATGAAACATGGGTAAAAACCGGACAGTTCCAAAAGCGTATTCCAAGAGGACGACCGTCCCGACACTCCATTTATGCAGCTCGATGCGGTTCGTTATTAACTCTAAATCGTCTCCGGGTATCACGCCGCGTCCATATCGGTATTAATCGATCGGGTTTCCGAGTACCGGCCGCAAATTTTCTCGCTGGCCATTTTGGTGCGGCAAATATCCGTACCGTTCGATTTACAGCGTCGTTCAATTTCGTCCCGCGCCGAACACGGTCAACGATTTCCACGAGCCCGGCGTCGGGAATGCGATTGGCACGGCGTGTCGCTCGCCGCGGGTACAATTTCCTCGACCTGATCGAGCAGAGAAAAAAACGCGAGCATGCCGATCGTTTCCCCGCACGTGACGAGAATCCGCAGCGGATCGGCGCCGGTTTCGACGGCTGTAAACACTCTAGTTCTACGTGGCGACGAAGGAGACGGAGAACGAAGGTATCAAACGAGTTGCACGCGTTCCGCGAAGCCGATTTTCGATGGACACGTCCGATCGGATTCCGGGCGTGCGCGAGTTTTCGCCTACCGCAAATAATCGTGATCTCTGAGCGACCGAGCTAAGTGAGCTTGCAAACATCTGCTTTCGCGCGATCCGACGTGTGACGCGACCAGACGAATGACGTCGCGAGTTAACGCGATTAGAAGGGGCAAACCCGCGGACTCGAGGCTGAAGTAATTTTCACCCACTGCCATAAACGCGCGCACGCCTTCTATTTCTCGCCAGACGGATGACGTTCGCTATGATCGATAATTAATGAAATCGTAGTGGAAATTAGCGTCCATCGTTTACGATGATAATGATACGATCGAACCGTCGAAGATTGAGATCTTCGGCGTAGTTTTTATGAAACCTGTCCCTCAGTAAGGACTTTGAAAAATTTCAGTCACGTAACTCCGATTCCGCTCATCGTTGAAAAAACGTCGGCTCACTGACGGATACTTCAACCGTGATCGAGACCAGGCGAGCATTTCCTCGCTTATGTTCCGGACCGCATGACTCGTCTCGCAGCGTGACCCTGGTGTACACTAACGTCCACAAGTTTCCAAGCAATTAATAAAGCGTGTAATAGATCGAGATCTGATTAAAATGCCTAGTAGATCATAATACTTCGCTTTTTGTATCAGTCGACAGACGTTTCAATGAAAAACTTCGACTCATTAATCGTAGCAGTACTAATCGTTTGTCACGCCATTCGGCCTTGAGAGGGGTGATACGTCTGACGATGATATGCACTTATATGCATTCTACATGCAATAATTGTCTCTATAAAATCCTCTAATAATTCTCTAAAAACATATTTGAAGAAAAAGAAATTGGACTCAGAAATTGTCACCTTAAATTTCAATTATTAAAATTGTTCTTTCAGTTAACAACGCGACTGAATAAGTAATCGTAAACGGTAGTGTACGCGAAAGAGGAGGAGGATTCGCGCGTCATCCTCGTTCCAGCTAGTCCGCACGCGCACCGCGATTTCCTTCCTCCGTCGACTTTCCCATCCCACCTGGGGATGATGACTCGCCACGCGCGATCTGGATCCCGCGTCCTGGCACTACGTGGTACCACCTGCTGACCACAGCAGAATCGTCATCGGTTCGATTCTCGCGACGTCGTGTCGGGAAAACAAACGTCGTTTCCTCGCGGGAACTCCGATAATAAAGGCCGTTCCACGTAACGACTTATCTAGATCCTCGCGCGGCTATTTCTAGCCGTCGCGTCGCGAGAATAGCACGTTCCCGCGGCTTGCGGTTTTATAGCCCATCCGTTGGCTCCACGCATGACTGACCGCGCGGCATGATCGATATTCCAACGATTGATTCCTCCTCGCTATTTTCCCGTTGGAGTGCGAACAGCTGTCAAAAGCCGTAAGATAGAAGAGTAGCGTCCATGTTCCAAGAAGCGAGGTCACTATTACTATACTTCTTTTTATACTCTCCGTGACTATTTTTATTCTACAGAGATTTCTGATAAAGGAAGTGTGTACAGAAACATATACTACTTTCATTTTCCCCAAAATCATTTTTACAAACACAGCTATTTTTTTTTAAACGCTGCATAATAGAACATTTTAGATTCGTTTTTTAATTGGAGAAACTCTATGAGAATCACGTAGTGAACATAGGGAAAAATATTGTGTATAGTCTAGCTTGTCGAAGTGATATCGGTTTTCTTGGAGCTCGATGATCATCGTTTCGAGAAATGGGACGTCATTTAAAGTAAATTTCTACAATGATTTTAGTTTAGTTATCCTGAATGCACACGAAGGATCATTAGAAAGGTGACGGATGATCTGGCGAGTAGCCAGGGGAGTCGGACCGAAAACGGGATCGCTGAAAACCGACGGAGTTCTGACGTCGTCGCGTCGCCTCGGAGACCTTGGCTGATTATGCGCCGTGCATGTTGAACGACGGTACCACTCTCGTTTTCGTTTCGAGTTCGAGCGAAGTCGCAATTGCGTCGTCCTCGCTCGGGTTCGATGAAACCCGAATGAAACATAAAGAACGTGCAGCCTTCCGACAAGTGGAACAGCGAACTCGCTACTCTTTAGAATCAATATCAAGATTGTACGGAATAAAAAATGAATTCTTTGTCACTCGTGATTGACAAGGGACTATGTATCTTGTATTTGACGTTTCGATTCACGCGGTTTCGCGTTGACGCTCTGCAATTTCATGCGACGAGGATTGGAATTGCAGATCGCGCGACGACAGTCCTAACTGCGGGAACAATGAACGGCCGTCATTGTATGCTGATGCCTCTATCGCGATTTCGTAGATTCGTCTCGCTGGCGCCTGCCACGCTAGTAGGTACGGAAACCCCGACCGGGTAACTCAGAAAATTCGAGACTCACCGATAAATCTAATTACCGCACAATGCGATCGACGCATGACGGGAATTACGTGATTTACATAGTGGCTCGCGGAATGCTCGAGACTGATCGTTTCCCGGAGAACGTGACGGCACACGCATACGTTTCCCTCAAAATCGCGAACGATAGATAGAGAAACCGAGACTCTTACGCAACATTTCCTTGGGAATTCTCGTGCTTCGGTTATTTTTTTTTCACGAGTGCAAATTACGTCGTTCAGTTTTACAGCATGATTTACGATTTGATGTAGACGTTCGACGATAGGGAATCTGGAGCATGGAACTGGCAAAAGGCCAATGAATAAACATAGCTTATTAGATGGTTATTTTCCTATTTGCAGTGCGGCGAAGAACAATGTGCGCGACGGGCCACTTCCTGGTCTGGGCACACACGTGCTCGACAACGACATAATTTATCGTTCTTTACGCGCGAACCGTACCATTAGACGGTCCGCAATTGATTATCACCAGTCTGTTACTCCTATGCGAAACGATAAAATGGCAAAAGGTTGCGTACGCTCGGCGCTAAACGCCGTGAACGCGCATCTAATTTATAGCGCATCGAGTACATTACTTCGATGGTAGCCTGAGAATATATGTATGTATTCAGCGTCATATTAGGGAATCCAGTGACCAATTAAAATGAAGCTGATGAAAAATCTTTAGACCGAACAGATCGGTTATCACAATTTTTGTACGATCGAGCAATAAATAAATTCAATGTCTATTTGAATGATTCGGGCATCGTTTCGAGTAGCTCCGCGCCCGTATCGTCGGTATTGGAAGCGATATCGAGGCACGAACCGTTTTGAATGAGGAAGCGATAGATCTTCCGGCACGGTCTCGAAAGCTGCGCTTGCACCGGGGGCGCTTTATGGATCCTCGCTGGCTCGTACGTCACCGATTTTTACCGGCTAGCCCGATATGGTCGTGAAGAATTTGTCTGCGCGCGAGCTATTTGCTTACATTAGCGGATCCCAGCCTCGGATAGCTCAGCATGCGTGCGGATTGATGCATGGTGAACCGCGCTCAAACGGGCAACAAAGATACGAGTGCGATTGCGAGCGGAATGGTCGCGGTCAGAACGTAAAACACGCGCGAGCGGTATATATCCTGTTTGGGACTGAAATACGGAGAGAGAGAGAGAGAGAGAGATGGGTGTACGTGAGAAAAACCGGGAGAAGAAACCAGCTGGATCGATACGCAACGAAGAATTATTTGCCGAGCCGAGTCGAGCCGCGAGAAAACGCGTGGTGGAAAAGTTTATGCCCCGGCGATCGCTCACGATTTCCACTCACCGGCTCGTCCCTTTTCCACGGCCCGCCGAATCGGTCGAATCTACGTACCTTCGAGCTATCACCACGGACCGGCGATATAACAGCTGTTTTATGATTCCGTTTAATCGTGTACGATCTACGATCGCGATATTCAAATTCGGTTCGAGACGAAGTACCGATACGAACGTGGAAAAGTCTGTTCTCGTAAAGGCCGGAGAAGTCGACGGAGGATACGTCGGCGGGGAATCTCGGCGAGGCTTTTCTGGGATCGTGATCGATCGCGCGGATCCCGTGATTTATTCGTTGCGTGCACCAGGAAAATGTCTTGCTGCGCGGATGTCGCCGGGCCGGGCGCAAAGGCCGCGTGCATGCCATTACGCGAGACGGATTTAATTGCTCGATCATATTCCAGCGGTGGGGAGAGACGGAGGGGGAAAAGCGCATGGAAAATGTCGAACGATCGACGGAGCTCGCGGTTTCGCAACAACGCGGGATAAATTGTGCGCGGGGCTGCCACCGATTGTTTATCGAATCGCTACCGAACCCGGTTGCTTAATCCAACCGGTAATCTGCGATCGTTCGCTGCCTACGTTCCCTATTATGTCCCCGAGGGAAAGAATGCTCGGATCAAATTTCACCTGGCGTGACAAAGGGAAAAGGGTGGACAATGAATATCCGCTGTCGCGATATGGAAAAAAATCCCGTTTTATTATTTACCGCGGACGGAAAATGAAACTGGAACGTACATTTTTCTTACGCCTTACTACCTTACCAAAAGAATTATGAGATCACTGGCATTCCCCGTCGCGGTTTCGCCCGCGATACTGTTGACAAAAATACACGGCATGAACATTTTATGGGATATAAGAAAATTAAAAACGTTTCTTTCCGAATTCCTTTATTTGTCTTGGAAAGTACGAAATATCAATTTGGTTCTTATTTACAAAATTGACTTAGAACGTAACTTTCAATCTTAATTTTTGTGTCTGTTTCTTTAAACTCTTTTCATATTTCCAATTCTGGACAGCTACTTATTACTGCAGAAGTCGAATCGTTTTCCATCCTCAAACGTTCACTTCTGGTTCTGCTTTCACTTTCCAGGAGTCATCGACGGAAAGATGCTACTTTAATTTTCATCGATAACACGCCGCGATATGGGAGGTCGATCCCCGACGAAACAATACCACAGAGTTTCTTCGTTACACGACTGCTACCAGAAAGATCATTCACGACGATGACGCGCGGTAACCAGGAATCGGTCGTGGATCCAGCGCACCGGTCTCTCTCGCGTGAATCCCGATTCCCGCGTGATAATCGTTCGACGAACGGGCTTTCCACGGGTAGGCAGCCTGCTGCCGGTTCGACATATTTCATCCGTGACTCGCGTGACTAGTAGAACCACCAGTGGTTGCGAACACGACCGATTGTCTCGCGGACAGGCAGACAGATTTAGCAGACAACGGGTCGCCGCCAACGTAGTCGACACAACCCCGAGACATGTGTCTCCGTTCCCCGCTTCCGGTGAAAGCCGGAATTCTTCTAACGACCAACTCTTCGTATTACGGGATTCGTAATTAGACAATTATTTTTAAAAAGAGAAAGAGTAGATGTAGATTTACCAATCAGAATCACAAAAATTACGAGCATAGTGCATCGTTAATTTTTCCTTTGAGGACTCTTGACTTCACCTACATACAGTTTCTTAAGTTTTGGGGATTGCTTCAGTTTGGTTCGCGTTTTGCGCAAGCTCCAATACGTTCTGAAGAGATCGTGGGACGTGAGCGTCGCTCAGGGCGTCGCTCTGAATGCTAATCGAGCATCCTCAAGGGCGCGACGTCTGTGGCAACAGTGACGCTCCGTTCGTTCACAATCGGGCGTGAACTGGGCCATCTCGATTCTCGAAGGTCTCAAATAGACCAAACTCAGAAAGTTAAGATTTAAAAAAAAAAGACGGCAGACTATCATTTTTGATGTTTGATTGCTACAAGTGGCATGTGACTTCATGTCAATTCACGCGACTGTATATTCTTTATGTAATTCTGGAAGTAACACAAGTGAGCTGACGGCGAACTTCAATTTGTGGAAAAGTTATAAATTACGATAGGCATTAAATTATGTCGCGGGCATTGGTTCTCGAAGGGGAACGTCGGAGAAAAAGCGAGAGAGTTAAGTTTGCGCGAAGTCGGATCGATAGATCGGGGATTTATTGGCTCGTAAAAGGAGCGCGTAAAACGTGCGCCGCTGTCGCCGCGATTTGGCCCACATACGAGCAAGGTGGCGTTTTCATGCGGTACCACTTACCCTGCCCGCTCGTAAATTGCTTTTACGCGAAGCGATTTGCGGTTCCCTCCCCGGTCTATGAACTTTACACTCGTTCTGCGTGTCTATTGTTCAGACACTGCTTCCGACGACGACCGGTTCTGCAGCTCGTTTGACCAAAATATTTTTTAAAACTAGTATTTGCGATAGAAATTTTTCAGGATGTCATATTTACGAGACCAACCTTTGAATACAAACGGAATGAGGATTACTTCAATCACTGAAAGGTACATTTTTCCAGAAGAAAAAGTGAAGAAAACGAAACGAAGGTCTCAATTTGCAACACATTTTACGTGCGCGACATCGCCGTAAACTCGATTACGGAGCCAATCTACGCCGACACAATTAGCTCACTCGTAAAGAGAGACGGTTACAGGCCGCTATAATAAGGTGGCGCGTGTTAATACACGCGGATAGTCCGCGCGACGGCCTGTAAAGATTCTTCCGCCATCGAACGACGCGGCACTTTTTCCGCGGCCCCCTTTTCGCTTCCACGCTATTCCACAGTCATCGCCGGCAAAAGGTGATTCGGCTCGCGACTACGTTCGCGCATCGTGCCTCTTAACTGCCGCGCTATTACGTCCCCCTAATTGCCAACCATTTAAATACCACCGCCGCAAATTAGATCCTCTTGTGATAAGCAGGCCCGTTTACTTTATGAAACCGCTGAATGCATACGGAGAAGCACGCATACCTTAAGAAGTGTTGAACGCGATCTCAGATTGATAAATATAGTTCAGACTTTTCATGCGAGCCACAATTACGAAATAATTAAACGATGTTTAGAAATTCCTTTTTTTATCAAATCAATTTCTCTCCAGTCGCGAAAGCTCTGAAGAGAAAAAGAAAAAATAGTGAATTTCGTCGTCGGCAATTCATTTACGTTGTAACTCGCGAGGCCACGGCGGACAGGGAGGTTTCGCAAACCGTGCGCGTCGACGATACGATTGCAATGGGTTTTACGGTGCAGGTAAGTAACGTCGAAAGTCTCCAGCGTTCCAGTACTTTGCGTAACCGTGGCCGGCTGTTGGCGGCGGAATCGTTACGGATTTGCGACGAACGTGTGTACCTGAACGGAACGGAACGAAAGGAGAGGCCAGCCGATTCTCACCGAGCGAACCACGGATAAAGTACGGCCACGTGACAGTTCCTATCCGATGGACTACCGGCTGCGCGAGAGTCGATATATATTCAGCCAACCGGACACTCCCAGTTCGGGGCCAATAAAGCAGAGAACTCGGTTGAAGAAGAAGAAGAAGAAGTGGGAAAAAAGGAACGATCGTCGAACCGGTCGACTAATCTGTCGATCGTGACGGGAAACGCTAATCGACTCGCGTCGCGAAATCGCGACCACTCGGCGACTCTGTGAAAATGGAAATCCCGGCCGTTTCCCTGTGACTACCACGACGGCTCTTAAGAGTTGGTCCCGTGCCCATTGTTGCCTCCCCTTCTGCGACCCGTGCGACGAGGAGCGCTCTCGAATGCGTGAATGCAATTGCATAAAACGCGTTCTGGTAATCTACTTCTCTCTCCGTGATGTAACACACCGATGGGCAAGAGTAGACTAAGCGGGCTTCGACTTGGATCCGATTCCATGTACTTCAGATTTTTGCGAAACGAGACGTTGTGCGCCGCATTGTTGCATAAGATCGCTCGCATAATGGGATCGGCTCGATCGGTTCCACCGGTGGTTATGAATGGGAAATTTGATCTAAGAACGCTTGCGCGATAAATCTTCCGCTTATTGAAAATGCAAAAGCTGCGAATATATTCAATTACGCGATGTTTGATTTATGACACGTGCGCGTTGTTTTAACATCCACGTTTTTCTGTACGTGCGAAGGTACTCCTACTAACCAATACCGATTTCGAGATTCAAATAAATCAGAGATTACGCCACGAAGGAAATCGGAATGCTAACTTACTGAACCCGATGCATCCTTTCGACGAGTCCGACCGACGCGACCTACTCGCCGTTGTTTTTTCGCAACGAATAATGCGCTCCTTGCTTGTCGCGCTCGACGGTCCGGAAAACTGGCTAAGTGGCTTCTCAGGTACTTCCAGCGGAAGCGGGTGAATTCCAGGGCATGCAACTCATGAACCGTCCCGGATCGCCCCGGTGTCGTCAGGAAAACCGATGTCGCCACGAAATCGGCTCCGCGTCCTCGATCCGTCGTTCGCTTCATTGTCGCGCGATGAATAACGACCGAGAGAGCCCCGAAACGTGAATCACGGGACCGCGTTCCGTCCAGGCTTTAACGGGGCGGCGAAAAATTTGTCGCGCGATGTCGGTCGCACGCATAATCGCCCGCTCGGAAAACAATGGCCCTCGACGGGCCAATTTGCATCAGGACGCGTCGCGAATCCTTGAATTTCTCCTCCCCCTTCCGGCCGAGATACACGCTAACGAGTACGAATTGGTGCAACCGGGTGGTTGAAAGCCGAGTCATGCGCGTTATTATTCATACGCAAGAATGAACTTCTGTTTTTCCTTTGCCTTCGCTCGATGCGAAATCATTCTGGAATACGATCGCAAATGATATTGGTAATAATCATCTGAATCTGCTATAAATGGGTGAAACAGTGTAGGATTTAATGGGCAGCCTGACTCCTTTCCTTGTCCTAAATTTTCAACTGTTTCACATTTACCCTTACTGTTGTAAGAAATGTTTGATAAAATTGATCGTGAGATCGTCCTCAGTGATACCACGAAAAGCTCGCGATCATGTATCTTCAAAAGGGCTTTTTATTTGAATGTTTGAAAATTATTTTGACAGCACCCATGGCTTATCTCAAAAAATTACCCAATTATTAGACGTGGAGTTACTGATGAATAACGCAATAAAGTCGACGCGACTGAAGACTGGATCGTACATCGTGTTTCACAGTTATCCGGGGAACGCGACAGTGTCACCAAAAATGGAAGAAGTCGGAGCAGAAAAGGGGAACGGAGGAGAGGTAGTCTCCTCTCCGTTGTGGCGGCGAGAATTCGAGGCAGTCGTTAGTATGCTAATGAGTGTCCCTCGCTTCTCCCGGTTCGCTCTGGTATAATGCGCGGCCCGGTAAATTATTTCAAATATTTCCCGAACTTCTCGCTTCCCCTTCCTCGAGATTCAACTTTACTCAAGGTTCGAACTCCGTGAGAATGGTGAGCGTCGTCGTCCGAGCAGAGACACACCGTGTTGAAACGTGGTATAAGTAAAAACGTGGAGATAGATCGCGAGCGATTTGTCGACGCTCGCGCGGACAATGTCAAAGTTGACCCTCATTTTTTCTCCTTTCACCGGCTCGTAAATGGAAAAGGCAGAATTCTTTGTGGACGCGAGAACCTGTAACCGTTTGTTCACGTTCCCGCAACAGAAGTTTCGTTAAACGTTTTCGACTACGTAGAGCCAGAGAACAGATCGTAGCTTATACGATTATCAAGTGCATTTTCATAAGAAACGATCGATTATTATAATTAAATTCTTCTAGAATTCCCTATAAACACTTGTAAGCATAGATAATTCTACAGAGTCTGTTCAACCGGTTTCGCATCGGCCCCGAATCTAACCGTTTCTAATCGTCCCTAACGGGTCTCAAAGATCCTCCCCTCGACGACCGGATACGTTCAGACGTAGAGATATGGCATCGGTAGAGAGGAGACTGTTAAACCGGGGACTGCGCTTTCATCGCGATGTCCTTCGACGTGGCTGCCGCGGCGGCAGCGATCGATAAGGGCCGCAAATAATATTCAATCGACGGAATCCGCGGCGCACGTGCTCGAGCGCGCGGGAACGCGCGTACGAGTCGAGCGAACGACAGGACAGGGCCCCGAGAGAGGCTCTCTCGTTAAGCCGCGTTCTCTGCCCGAAGGGTGTTGACCCTTGCTCTTCTCTTCCCTCGTCTCTCGTTCTCTCCCTCCCACTTCCCGTGGCCGACGTCCCACTAATGTGGTGCACCGTGGAATATCGGTACCGCATACTAAGTGACCCATCCGATAGTAATTGGACCTCATTAAGGCGACCACGGGGCCACGGCTGTCTCTGTTTTCTGCCGCGTGCGTTCGGTTTCCCGGAGACCGAGCCAACAGATAACGCGTTTTAGGTAAATTAGACTCGCTCTTTCTCCTTACGTTCCCTCTTTGTGGAAGATGCTCCCTAGGATCGAGCGAACCGGTGAAAATACGGGTCTACACGTGATACAGATTTATGTGTGGATGCCTATCGATACCTTTTGAAAGCCTCCTCATCCGCTATCGGCCTTCTCTCCTCGGCTCTGACCTGTTACATCGATCCCCCACCTTTACAGTTTTCTCGCCCTCGTTCTTTCGTGAATGCCTCTAAGATAAGCTGCCGTGTTCTCATTTGCTAGAACAGGTTGTGCCTTTAATATTTTCAGGCATAATGGTCGCGTTTATTACGTTGTTTTCTAATTTAGCTTGAAAATAGAAAGAATGGCTAAAGGACAATTCTGAGTTCTCAATTGATAATCTTCTTATCAGAAAGCAAATCTAAATTACGAATGCATTTTTTTTTTATTGTACACATGCATATTATGAGATGATCGAAAATAAGAGGAACTGAAAGGAAAGTGAAGCGATCTATTATTAACCGCGTGGCACTGTAGAAAAACTTCTCCATGTGTCACGATTTCCAAGACAATCGCGTTGCCCACGAAACCGTCCCCGAAGGAGGACGATCTGAGATAATCGATTGGTCGCGCTCGATTCTCCCGTCCACTTACGGATTCGAGCCGCGCCAGCGTTTTTCGCCAGTCCATCGGGAATGGGACTTTCTCACCTTCCACGTCGATAACACCGCGAGTCGTACGTGCCCGTTGTTCCCGTGTCGCAATTCGACACGGCTTATTAAGCATCCAGCCTTTTTAAATCGGAGTGAACGCGATGAGCCGCGACCACCGACACCAAGCGAGCGTAACCGCTGTCGCATCGAGTTCTCGCCCAGTGATTTCAGCGAGTAAGTGAAGAGAACGCGAATTTCATCCGCGATTCAATGAAACGCTGATGCATCCTCGATTAAATTTCATATCTCTTTAGATGGATATTTCAGATCTTAGATCGATTTTAAAAATCGAGTGACCGAGGACTGAACTAAATGGGTCGTTCGGAAAGTTTTTGCGGGGTTTTGGTACGTGGAATTGCAACAGGTCTAGAGTATATCAGAGTGATCGAAAATGAATAACACGTGTATATATTTAAAAGGTGCTTTTTAGGCGACTATAAATAATGTTAGGAAAGTCACGTGACTACCCGAATCCCTTAAGTGCAAGCGGCGAGACTTTCTTAATCTCAGAGTTCCTGAATAGCATGGCGAGCGTGTAAGCGATAATTAAATGAATCTCTTACCTTGCAACCCTCGCACGTGAACGCTCCGAAATGAAAACCGGCCGCCGGCTCGCCACAGACCTTGCACTGCTGGTTCATCTGCAATTATAGAAATTATGTTAGAAGGAGGACTGTAGACAGTGCGTCATTCGGTCTCGCATCCTTGGCGATATAAAATGCATTGGGAGGAAGAAGAAGAAGAGACGGAGGGAGGGCTGATGCGACGAACCGGTTCTCTGCGTTCGCTTCGATTTTTATTCCTCCCACAATATCTTACACGGACGTTCGAACGCTATTTGGATTACTAGGGAAAGTGGCGGCGGAGCTTGAAAAATGATCCTAAACGAGTTTTCCTTTTCTCATCGCCCCTGACACGGTTTAATGGTCGCAAAGCGTTGACAATTTTTCTCGTTCCCTCGGCTCACGCCGTAGGAATAGAATTGTAGAGTGCACATAAATCAGCGCTATCTCGATAGAAGCCTATTGGCCATCTGTTGGTGGGTCGGAGCCAGGTCGACGGTCGCGTTCCTCGGTCAAAACTAGAATAAAATTAGACCATCGACGACGGACCGATAAGGGAATCTTAGCCAGAAGGGACCTCGAGCGCACCTGGCTTCCTCGAGCGTCGCGCACCGCGTCTATCTTCGGCCCAAGAATGGCCGGTTCAAATCATTCGCGACCGTCCTTGCGCAGCTGAGCCAAGAGATTTCTAATATGTCACTCAAAAAGGACGCTTAATTACATAATTGTGTGGCTGGCTTCTTAAAAATTCCAAGTGAGACGTCAGGATTTCCACATTTAGAGAAAAGTCTACTCTGATTGGTAGATCGTGGTGTCCCTACTGAAAAAATGACCATGTTCGGTCGCGGGAACGCGACTGCTTTGAAATTATCGTTCCTTTTACAACAAAAACGATTTATAATCTGGTCGCGTTGATTCGCAACGAATGTTAATGAGCGTGGTGGCGCTTGGAGCGTTCGAACAGCAAAAAGCACGGACGATCCCATCGGAGGGTAGTAATTTCCGGAAGAACGCGTCGTTTTTGCGGACCGGCCTAGCTCTTAACGAGAATTCAAAGTGACTGTAATTAGAGAAGAGCCGCGACACGAGCGCTGCTTCTAATCGTTCCGCGATTGTTCTCCTAAAGGAAGGCGACTGGCGCCCGCGAACGGTAGCCTCTGGGTTTTAAACGACGAACAGGGAAGACGGAGAAACGTAGCCAGAGTAGAGAGACACCGAGAGAGAGAGAGAGAGAGAGAGAGAGAGAGAGAGAGAGAGAGAGAGATAACAAGAAGAGTCGACTCGCAGGTTCGTTAAGGTTTCCAAGTTTTTTCCTGACGCAGTTGCTTGACGCCCGCTCTTTCTTTCATTCCGCGTACTGATGAGCCGGGACCATCTCCTCTTTTCCTCATCCTCCACTGAGGAACGTCTCTCTAAGTGTCTCTCTTTTTTATCGTTTTCCTTGTACGTTTCTCTACTCGTGCCACGACAGTGACCTACTCGCTCCGCATATAAAAATGCCTACGAGACGATTCGGAATGAAATTATATAATTGAAGCAAGACATTTCATGATACAAGATCCGGCTGATTAAGTGGTTCTAATATACTATTCAGCAAAGATCGCGGAGTCGTCAGACAAATGTTAAAACATTTATCTTCATCAGCTCTATCAAAAGGTTCGCCTTTATCAATTTTGCAATTGGCTCGAGGGATATTTAAATCTTCTAACTAGCCCGGGTAATGTGTATAATCGAAACGCAATTGCTTCGTGTCCAAAAACACCGTGGCATTTTCCTCGACGAAATCGAAATACAGCGCGCGGCCATAATTTCATTCGAAGGCGGCCAGAAACGGCTGGCGAGCAGAACGCGTGAGAATGCTCGGTGGTGGCTTTCTTCGGGAGGTCTCTTTTCCCTCGGTGAAGGAGGAAAAGGAGGTAAACAAGGAGGAGGAGGAGGAAAGGTTAAGCGGCGAGGCAAAAACGGGGCGCGGAGCTAATATCAGGACGTGTTGTTTCCATCGATGCGCAACCGCGGCAAGTGGAATATCGGAGCCAGGCGGCGCGGCGGCGTACGCGCACGCAGACACCGACGTTGATTAACAGTGGTCTCGCGATTAACAGTAAATCACAGAGCGCATCGATTCAGCCTTCCTCGGTAGAACCGTATCCGTAGCCTGTAACCGACCCGGTGACTATAACTAGCGAACGGTACCATTTAAGTAGCCGAGCCTATTGATTTTACAAAGGATCTGGACGAGCGCGTGCACGTACCCGATATCTCGATTCTATCCCACGATTCGGGCCAAGGCTTGCGTTCCACTTTTACCGCGATTCATCTATGTCCTATGCTCCAAATTATCTCGACAATTTCACCAGAATTATGGTTCGTCTAATTTTTCGCAGCCCCCGAGTTCTCAAGGATATTTACAGATATTTCATTTAAACTGTGAACAACAACTAGAGGATTTTATGCATTTATCTATCTATATATTTATAAATATATCTAAATCGACACCTATATACATGCCTACAAACATTATCCGTTGTTTTAGAAGAAACTAAAATTCTGGAACTGATAAAGTCCTCAGAATCCGAAATATGATTGAGACTCGCAGGTTTCTGAACGACCCGTTATAACAGTCAGGTTAATATTTATGTGTATACTAATGCACACGTCAGGATTATTCGTGAAAACGATCGACCCACCTACCGCGAAATTTCTTCCCATGCGAAGCATTCCGGTTCCCGGAGAGCTCGGAGCTGTTTCGAGACCGGGACACGCTTATCACCGGCACGAAGCATCAGATAATGCGGTGACTACCAGCCAGGAAGCGTTCCCGCGGGTTGGTATGCAAAAATTCTCTAGAAAGGAGCAACGAGACCGTGAACCGACCATAATCTTGGCCATCGACGTTTCATATCGGTCCCACTGGATGTCACAAAGCAAACACGTTCGCTTCTGCAGTCTTCACTTCAATAACCTCCGGGTAAAAATTTGTGTATGCACGTAAGATTACGTAAACAAAAAGAATTTTGAAAATTCTTGCTCACGATAGATCAGAGCTAAAATATTTATAACAGCTCTACATATGTATTACGTATAATTTCATACGAAGAAGTTATATGGACTATTTGAAGAAACTCAATGAACAATTTTAATTCTCTAAAGAAATAGGATACGATTCTACCGTCGATTCTATTTGATTTAATAAGTATGATCTAACTTGTTGCACAAAGAGGAAAGTGACTTGGAGACGGAGTAGCGACACGTGCAGCTCGTACCCCAGTTTCGACGAGGAGAGTCAATATTTGCTTGGTACTCGTCCATTAATGAAGTCGATCGACCTGCTCCAAATATCAGCTTACGGTCTGGTCTCCGGACTCGTGCGAGAGAACGTCAACGACCACGGGAAGAAGGGAGGACGCGGCGGATGGGGTCAGGGAAAACAGGAGAACCCCTCCTTGTCGTCGTTCGACTCCTGTCCTGTTTCGTAACCACGCAGGTCCAGGGGCGAGTCGAACGTTCACGCGCCATTAAACTCGAGTCCCGTGTGACGTTTATCCCTTTTATGATAGTTTTTTCACCCGGTGATCCCATCGCCGACTTCTGGCTTCTGCCATTGTCCCTTTATCCTCAGGCGACAACCCTTTCCCTTCGAACGACTTCTCGTCTACTTTTTCTTCACCAAGGGATGAGACCGATGATGTGACGGTAAACGGAAAGACTTTTGATGATTTTATATTTGATATTGGCGTGATATTCTACAGTTGGTATTGTTAGCAAGTATCAATGATAATCGAACACCTAATTAATATTCTATAAATCCTTTGATCGACGCTTCTATTCGAGAACCATTCCAAGAATTACAGAGACCGTTTATAATGGCGCGTTTCGATCGTCGGTCTATTTCCTCGAAATAAATCTGGCCGGCGTATAATAGAGGCACGACAAAAATCTAGGAACGAAAAGCGTGCAGGGGATAATGGTCCAATTAAGCGTTTCGAATAATTTCACGTCGATAATAGCTCCTCCGGCGCGTTTCCTGGTCGCGCGATTGCACGCAGGCTCGGTTGACAGGGGAATTGTTACAATTCCAAGGGGGTTTTAGACGGCCCCACGGGAGAAAGTGCTGCGCGCGGCGAAACTTAATTAATTGGCGGGTATATTAATTCGCGAATTTACAGCCGCGTTAAGAATGACCGCTTGATTACCGGCCGCCGTTTGATATACGGCCGGTAATTTTTCTCGCTAACTTAATGAGTTAATGAGTCCGCGCGAAAGAACGAGTCGATATATCACCGTGCCGTGGCATATGTACTCGGCGTGGGTACCTACTAAGCGGCGTCAAGGGAATTTCTTCGCGCCACGAAAGTCTCACCGGGTGCTCGCGATCTTATCGCCAGCCGCGACGCGTGGATCACGCGGCTCGGTTTAAAATATAACGCCGATTACGCCCGTTTATCGTCAATTACGTGCGACCGGACGAGTCGCTCGCTGTTATTCCGAGCTAACTCGAGATTTGAACAAGATCGTTTAGTGCGCTCTATTTAGATTACGTTATCGTGCCAGATGGATGTTTCACACGCGAATACGAATTCCTGTTAACCGGCTTCGATTCATATAATACGTATACAAATACGTAAAGATTACGTTTTCTGAAAGCGGATTCTCGGATCACAAAGAACCTCGGGAAGAGAAGATTTGACAAGATCGTAAAGAAGAAACGAGCTGGCCGCTATTACTTGCGAATTCTTTCGTGATTTATCTTCCTCGGACGAGACGACGCGAGACGTCACCGCGGGCAGCCTTTGAACTCGTACGAGGTTCACTGGGAAAAATAGTCTCGGAAAGGGAAACTAGAGTGGCTGTCGAAGAATGCTGCTGGGGCACAGGTCGCGCAATTTGTATCGGCCTGGATGCGTTTTTAACGATCGGTTTGATGGATGATGGCCGCGCCTCGACTGGCACGTCGATCGGAGTCCTTGAAAAATGATGCTCCAGATCGTTGTATACACGTTTCAGACCTCAGACACTCGAATCCGCGCCGCGTCACGCACACACCCGTGTGCACGTGTACGCACGCACGGTTACACGGCATATGGCAAGGGAGGACGACGGCAGCTTCTTTTCGGTTAATATGTTTTCGCGATCCACAAAGCGCCCGGTCGGGAGTCAAAGACAATTAATAATCTCCCGTAGGATCATTTATCGCGACAGTTTAGCCCCACGAAGTCAAACCCCGCTGTATCTCCTCCGTCGAGGAGGACTGCGTCGAGTTTGGCAGTATTGTTCGTCTCCTCGGGCCGTGACCGATCCAATTTTTAACACCGTCTATCCTTCGCTCGATTTTCCTCAGCCACTCGAAGTTAATCGACGGAGACCAACCCTTTGCCCGCGTATGGGAATCCTGTTCCGGCCGCGCTCAACGTGGAATTCGTTATGGTGCAGAATGAGAAGGGCCCATGAATCGTGAACAATCCTTATGTTAATGCGAATCAACGTTTCCGGTCGCGTCGATACAAGGAAACGCAAATGATCGCCGACGATTCGAAGAAAAAAAAAAAGCAGAAGACGCCTAAGGAGGAACTTACAGTCGTCTCGCTAATAAGAAGAGCAAAGTCGAAACGAGAACGGATGACCGTGGTGAGGGAACATGGAACGCGCGAGTTTCTTCGGTTCATGTCACGACGATTGACGTGCGTAACAAGAATAAAACCGAATCGACATCCACTGTAAAAGTGTACTCCTTACTCATATTGAAAAAAAGAGCAGGGAACAATAATTTTTGCATATCGAATGAAACAGTTGGAGGTCAGGAACGAAAATTCTTGTCAATTTCGCGTACTGACAAATCACGATGGAATGAACGTCCCCTCGTAAAATTCGTTATAATCGCACGGTCTCACTGATTTACGCGCGTCGATTTCGAGAATAGATTTTACGCGCGCGCATTTCTCGCCGCCGCGTCCGGAACGCAGCAGCGCCGTCGCGGGCCTCCGCAGTATAATCCCCCTTTATTCGACGATTAAGCGCGCGCAGCTTGATTTATAGTATCGTAAACGTTAACGACCGCGGGGATATCGCGGCGGAATTGTCTCGGAAGCCCAGCGCAACAGTGCTGAGAAAACCGATTGAAAAGAAGCGACGTTTAAAACGGCGTTTCTAATAACGCGCGCATGTATTACAGAGTGAGCGTTCACGTTTCTTTTCGCATGAAAACTGTACCAATTTTCTGTGCTCTGAGACCGGCGAATGACCAAGTGTTTCACGTCGACGGGAAAAAGGATAAAAAAACCCGGGAACACGCATTCTTGGCCACTTTCTAAGCGACTGACCGGGCCGACGTCGAACACGCGCGCGATAAAACCGAGCGTTTCCCCTGGTTGAAAATGCAAATCGAAGGAAGCGGCCAGGAGTGTGGTTCCCTGTAATTCGCGAATTATCGCCCGCGCCGACGGAGTGCATCGATACAGATTAGAAAAGTAACGGTCCGGTCTCGCCGAATGGAGAGCCACTCTGTGTACCGTTAAATGCATGTTTCAGGGGACCTGCCGTCGAGATAAAGACTGAACGAAAGACGTATCACCTACCCGAGCCAACTTTTCCCCTCAATTCTTCGATGCGCATTGCAACAAACGAATGGACGTGACTAGATTCAAATAATTTAGATTTGGGAGATTGTTACTGTAAGATTGGTGCCAGGTATAGCAAAAACGAAACGGACTGTGAGCATCCGTGCAAAGTTTTACGATTTCGATCCAGGAAGGGTGAACGCGAAAAGGCGTTAAGTCAGTTGGGATAAGGGTTCGATGCAAATGAGGATTGAGATTCTTAGGCGGCTTACGCGATCGTGACCAAGGGATCCGAGCCGTTAATTGTCGGAAAAAACGTTGGAAACGAAACAACCACATTACCTACAGACATCTACGAAAGCTTAGTGCTACTATCTGGATTCACGCTTTCTCTGATGAGACGGACGTTCTCAAAGTTCGCCAGCTGTATATCAGCTCTTTTCGTCAATTTTCTTCTAAAACTAATTCCAATACGTAATCCGCGAACCTATTACTGAAAACGGGTGCACAGTTGGCAGAATTGTTTTAATAAAGATGCGTAGAACTTCATATGGTAGCAAAATTGTAGTTACAAAGCCTCTCCAGGGTTCTCCCGTAGTACAAGTGGGTAATAACCGTATGAAAGGGTAACAATGGTGGCTGACACACCGCAACCGGGTTAAAAAAGCTGGAGGGCAAAAGGCAACGCGAGTGGAGGGGGGCAATAAATATATTTTGACACGGGAGACCCTCGTCGGGCATCTATGCATAATAATTGTAACGCTCTACTCGTCCCGTTCCTCTCCTTTCTCCTCTTCCGCTGCACACGTGCGTCCGTACGCTTCCGCACGCACTTCTGCTCGCCTTTTATTCCACAACGTGTCCGGACCTTCTGCGGGCCCGAATTACGCTACTGTCTACCAGTAGGCAAATATTATAGCAACAAGCGACAGCGAGGGGTGACGATAATGTTTTCATTTACGACTAACCCCGTCCGACCGCATCGTTTCGATGTCTGACGAGAGGGTTTCGCGATTCCAGAAAGGATGGGAGGAATTGCAATAAGAAATCCAGAAAGTTATAGTTGGATAGGGTAGAAAAGAATATTTTAAGAAATAAAAGCGTATTCCTTAAGAAATTCAGAAGAATTGCATGAGAAATGATTGTACGATTCTAGATCGATGGGAATTTCTACTAATATGATTACAGAAAGTGATTAAAGTGAATACGATAAATAAACATGGATTAGACACATGGACGAACGACCGGGCCATTATTCTTGTTGAGCGCGATAACAGCGAACACATCGAAGCGTGCGGTCTCACGGTTTCGCAATTATATTCCAATCAAAATTTCTTAGTGGTAGGGGTATTTTTAACGGTCCGAACGTACTTAGACCGCTATTAGGTTGCATTATCAATTTCACGCCGTGGTATAATCGCGAGCAACGCCGAGCCACTTTGGATGTAGACTTTAATTTACGAGGAATAAATGGAGCGGTGAATGGACTGTAAGATTGACGAAACGCCAGTGATTACCGGCTGAACGCGAGTGATTTATTTTCCAGTTTTTATAACTATGATTAGTCGCTCTTTTTTTTTTTTCATGTCCCTTCTCTTGTGTCTTCGTGACTATAGCTTCTCGCCACAAGATTATTTCGAGTTTTAATATACATGCTTCTGTCCTCATAGATAAATATTTTACAATGACTTACCGGTATGGGTTGAATAAATTTGTCTGAAATAAAAGATAGAACAGGTTCTGTGATTGCAAATGAGCATGCAGAGTCAACAATGAAATCAAAGTTAACAGCCTTTATGAGTCGACAGAGCTTAAACTGTCAGAGACATGAACGCATGTATAGGGAATGCACATACGATTAACGCGCGCAACGAGTAGAATGAATCGAACTCACCTTCGCAGTGAGACAATACCGACACGAGCGGGCCAACCGGTGTTTGTAACAACAACTCAACTTGAAGATCTGCTTGCCGCTGAGTTCTTTGTCACACGTTACACTCCATAATTTTCGTCTGCGATTGCCGGGTAAATATAAACTCCTGCGACGATCGTTCAATCTCGAACGGCACACACTAAATGTAGAAGAAGTGTCCCAGTCCGGACGATGCAGTCACGTGGCGCGTGGTAACACGGTGCACTTAGTGAACGCGTTTGACAGTCACGAATGGTCCCCACACCTCGGTCGGCGTCACGCGATGGATCTCATCCCTTCCGTAGAACTCACGGCACGACTTTGTCTTTATCGGATCCCTCGATGCAGGTCCGTCGACTGGACCGGAGCACTCGATTCTGGCTGATCCACGCGGGTCCGAGCGTGGGTACCACTCTCTCTCCTCTTTCAACTCGTTCCTCTCTCTTTCTGTCCCCCTTGACCGTCCTCGATCCGACGACGTTTTCTTCTTATTTACACGTTTCCCAGCGTGCGTCTGTCTGTCTCTCTCGGACAACCGCGAGTCACGGTGCGGTCACGTCGATGGACGGGAAACAACTGGCGCTTCGCGATCGGTGCGACTTGTTCGACTGCATTGAACGCGCCTAAGGAGAGCCCCGGCGCTTGCAGTGTCGAGAACCAATTTTCCCCCGATGCACGAAGACTACCTGTACCTGCCCATGTGTACGCCTGTTCACCCAGCGGCCAATAGGCCCCGACGGACCCCGTTCTCTCAACCAATCCAGAGAGCCTCGGTCCCTGGAGACCGGTTAATCCAGGAACCACCCATCGATTCCCCACTTCCTGCGATCGTCTGCTCCTCCACTCTCTGCTTCGGGGTTCGTCGTGTTTCCGTACCGGTATCGGCTACGCTCAGCAGAGAGCAGAGAAGAACCGATCGCAGCTCGCTGGAGCAATCTGGTCTCGATTGATCCGAGAACCTCCGTTTATAAAATATATACTATAACGAAACATAGAAACCAGATCTTTCGCTCGCCTGGCGGTTGACCGCCGAGCTGTCCGAACGACCAGCCATTCTAATTCTCATGAACACCGAGACATCAGAATGTCTAGGATATTTAATATTTACCGTAAAATTGACGATTTATCGTGGCTGGAAGGTCGTGTGAAAACATTTGCGTCTTATAATTTTTGATCATATTCAGAATAATGAAAAGAGAACATTCGTTTCAATTTCACCTGCGATGCATAATTCCAGGTATTTGTGCGTTATAAGTATCCTTTCTAAATTTTCAACCATTTTTGTTACCGTGCCTAAAACAAGCGTATCCTTCTCTGAAGATCCTGGAACCTCGCGCTCTCTCGACTCCTCTCTTTCTCTCTTTCTGTGTTTCTGTACACAGTGCCGAGGCTCACCCATATAATTTAGTCGCTGGCCTGCAAGACGTAAGCGACCGTAATCATAGCTATTACCCGCTCGCTGCTTCAATTAACGTACAGATTCGATAAACACGGCACGAGAGGACGAGTCGGCGGCGCGGACGGAGGCGCAGAATCGTTGATCTTGTCGCTTCCACCCGGTGGCTGGGAACGAGTCAACCTTGCGAAATCGCCGGACAATTAGATCAGCTTCTAATCAGGAAAGAGAAAAAGAGAAAAAACAGGGGCGAGATGGAACGCGTACAGGTGGACCTCGTTCTCGCGAACATGCGTATCCTACGTCTATTATACCGATCGTTCGAATTTTTTCGAGAACGGCTTTAGTCGGAATCCCACGAGTCACAGAAACTGGTCGACCCAATAAAATGTCGAAAGGCGTTCAAAGGGGAGAGAGTAGGAGGGCAGGAAGGACGGGGGTTGGACGGCGCCATAAATTAAACAAGATGTCCACCCGTAGAAATTAAACCATAGAAACTGGTTTCCGAACGTAAAACGCTTCTCCTCCGTTGCTGCTCTCGATCTTTCCTGCCGCGTCTTTTTTCCACTCTCTCCGCCGGCTCATCCTCGCCTCTCTTTTCGCTCGCGTCGACCCCTCTACCCGCGCCTTGACCCTATGAATCCTACGGAGGAGGCCACCGCTTTTTGTGCTCGTGCCTCTTCTCTCTTCGCCCAGGGATCGCGTTTTCTCGCTTCCTCGTTTAACGACCGATTTCATTTTATCGAGATAATACCGGGAGAGAGAAGCGGCCACAAATCTGGGAAAGTGCGCTACGCTGCTGCTCCTCGAACTCGATCCTATGGTCTTTTTTACGAGCCTGATAGCCTGGTGATGTAGGCTCCGATACAGTGCGGGAAACGATACCGTGAAACGTGTATTCGAACTCGGTAATCGTGCAATTGCAGCATCGAACTCCATCTGGTGACCCTGGATTTCTTTCGGAAGGTTCTACCATTTCACTTTTAAACCATTAAGTGTCGCAGTCTATGTCTACTATAATTGAACATTATTCCCTCTATACAAAATGAGTATTTTCAGCACCATTTTCGAGGAACCCTCATGAACTATAAAACTTTATAAGGGTCAGTATACCTGTGCCAGTCGAACCGAAAAAAGCTCATTACACCAGTTAGCTTTTTTCCGGTCGTCATTATCGTTCAATATCGTCTGTGGAATGGACACTACCGCACCAATATTTCCTTTGAACTGTTGTGGTTTCTGAAATGCCTCGGTGTGCCAGGTAAATACGTGATTCTGGTAAAATGTGCGAGCTAAGAGTTAATTAGGATCGCCGTTCATGAACCAAGTGAACCAAATACCAATTACTTGTGTATATATTATAATTTAATCCTGATCAAATATGTGATGGCTGCCAGTGATTTTCGAAAAATTATTTGATACTCGATTCAGTAAATTCCCAAAATTTTACTGATACAAAATCATCGTGCGTTGTTCGAAAACATAGAAGAGCGAGAATTTTATTGTAACGCATTTCGTTGCCATAAATAATTCAAGCTACTGTCGCCAGCGAACAGAGGAGCAAACACGAGGAGGCGCGGCGAACTGCGTCAGATTCGTGATCAATTGGCCGAAAATAATCCGGATGTATTTACGCTTTCGTCCGTCGCTCGTCGTTCCTCGACATTTTACACAAGCCGTTGTCTCGTCCCAGTATGCATGTCCGCTCATGCAGAAGCCCTTCCCCGAGGAGGCAGATGGGTCTAATATGAACTCGATTCCTGCCCTCCAAGACATGGACTCATTCCCTTTTTCCAGAAGGTGTCTGCTCATCGACACGGAAGGAAACGAGATTTATTATCCTCCTCGAGTACAGCGGTCACCTATCCTCGCGTGAAGTTTTTTTCGAGAACTGGGGTCGCCCTACATAGTGTCATCATTGTGACCTTTCTTCTAACACGTGAATTTTTTCGCTACGTAATGCATGCCAGTGAACTGTTACCCTTGATGAAAATATTATCACATTTCTCAAAGTGATTTTCATTCAGTTACTGAATATTGGCTATAGGAAACGTTTGATCCAATTCTATTATGATAAGAAGCAACAAAATTGATCATATATATACGCTAATGATACAATTGGATTAATACACGGATTTTTAGTCGCTTCAAAATTCCCCGAAATGAAACGAAACGAAATTCAGCTTTGATCGAGCTTCACGATCAATCTCCTCAGCGGAGCTATTACAATCCGTTGAAATTCAGGCTATCCGCGCAGCTGAATTATGACGTTCGACGACGAGACGCGATGCTCGAACAGGTATCGTCCGCGGTATTCCCGAGATTTCAGGAACGCGGCGACGATTAATTGAATTCCGCGAGCGCGCGCGCGCCGCTGAAAACTGGCACTCAATCTCATTAATCGAACGCGCGGCGTGGAATGTCGTTAGAGCGCGCGACGACGAATCCTCGTTCTCGCATGCACGCGCGCTTATGTGAAAACAGGCATCGCGACGTTTCGTCGTCGTCGTCGTCGTCGTCGTCGCGGTAATCGATTACCAGCGCCGGATTATTAAGTGTACGCGGTGTCCCAGCGAGGAAACCCGCGACCGAGGTCAAAGGGACGCGACTCCTCGCCGCGGAAACTCTGCGCGAGGATCTCGCGAATTGCGCTTGGTATCGCTTGTGCCAGCGTTCGAGTCTCCCGAGCGAGAGCGTTATTAATCGCGACTTTGACTAGGCGACACTGGTTTTAGCTCCGTTCAGGGGTACATTGGACAGCTACGTAGATATTTTTTGTATCCCGGTAGAAAATGAGAATTTGTAATTCTGTAAGTGTCCTCTTGGTTGTATTTTCAATGATATTTATAGATGAGATTGAATTCGTACTGACACAAGATAAAATTACATTTCTGTTATTAAACATACGATTAAGTGTTTTCAGAAGCTTGCACACGGACGCGTGTGAAGGTGCTTGATTAGAATCTATCCTCGCGGAGGACAGAACGGTTGATTTGAAGAAATCTTCATTACATTCTCGTTGTGGATATTGAATATAAAGTAACTGACACTCGTCGGAATTGCATTCCCTCGATTCGCGTATAATTAACAACAAACTAGCGTAATTACTAACAGGCTCATAGAATACACTTTCTAATTAATACATAAATCTCTTTAATAGAAATCAATTGACAAACATACTTGGACACCTTCGGTAAATAGAAATCTAATCATGTTTGATTGACATTCGGAGCAGCAAGAGAAATGAGTCGCTAATAGGAAACTCTTTTCGGAGAAGTAAAAATATCTGCAGCCGAAACAACGACGTCCTTGAAATAAGAATTAATGGGACGGAATGAAAAATGAGTGACAGGACGAGCTTGAACAGGGAATATCTCGGAAACGACCAATTGCATTGTGGGCAAACATCGTTTGGAGAGCGAACGAGCTGATCTCGAGCGACCATTCACGCAGGAAGACCATAAGGAAGATCAAGCGGTGAAGGATCTACCTAGGTCACGAGTCCGGTACGGTGGAAAAATGACCCACGCTGTTTGGACGATCGCTAACGACGTTTTGACCGGAATCCCCTCAAGAAGATCCACGCTACCACGAATCCTATTAGGACGACCTTTAGGTCGTTAAACCGTCTTTTTCGAACGATCTGCCAAAACGGTGAGCTGCTTCTAGTCGAGGCGATCCTCGAATCTTAACAAATCGCCGCGTAACGGATACCTTGGCTTACCGACTGCATCTGCGAGGCGACGCAGCCACGAGATTTCTCGTGTTTCCTTCGTTTCAAGCTTCCTCGGTAGGCAAATCTCTTCTGAATCTTATCCTGGTATAGTTTCTTTGCGGAGTATTCCAATAGGATTAAAGATTATTGGATTTGCTTATCGAACAAAGTAAGCGGGTAGATCCTCCAATATTTGCTAAATGAAACATTTGAAAGTTTACGAATTGAAAGGGCAATGAATAGAAATTGGGCTATTGAGATTTTCAAAAATTGCAAAATATGTACGAAGGAAATAAAATGTATCGAAGAAGAATTCCATGTTCAAAGCAGAAGAATAAAAAGTACGCTCACGATATCGAATTCGCGAAGCCACGATTTCCAGCTCGGATAGTAACTTGTGCCGGTATCAAACGTCGGGACGGTCGCGATCGCCTGAGACTTATCTGTCACCGGTCGCGTCCTCTCGTGAATAATTCTTGCGACCGCCAGGCCGACGTCGTACATCGGCATATCGATTTCAGGCTGCGACCGACGAATTATTTTCGAGCGATCCGCGGGACGAAACAGGATCTCGAACGATGCTAGCGTCCTTCGACGCGCAGCGCGGAGGGATCCCGATCCGCGGGAATGGGCGTAGGCGAATCTTCGATCTCGAAACTGCCGCAACCGTGGAAGTCAAGCGAAACCCGGGCCATATACGAGCGCCGCTCGCGACCCCGCGGGAACTGGCCAGTTGCACCGTCCCTCCCGGTATCTCGAATCTACTTTGTGTCCTTCGTGGCGAGTGGGGTGCAGGTACAGCCCCGCGATCCACGGGATATACGTTTCAATGATCTACGGCCAGGTCGGGGTCGAATCCCGCGATTCCCTCGACTCGCTGAATCCTCTTATACCCCGCGGACATCCGGCTTTTGCGAACTGGACACGCTTTGTCGATCTTTATTGATTTGCTACTCTTTCTGCATACAGTAGACTTAAACTCCCGTAGAACGCTAATAATACGTTACGCGCTATATGAACTTGCGTTGTACGGAAGTCCACTGTATACTATTCTAGTGGTGAGCAAAAAACAAATTGAGTATTGCTTTTACATACTTCTACTATAGAAATGATGTATGAAACCTTGAATGAGCATTGTATTCTATCCCTATCGTATCGCCATTATATCTCAGATTTAACAGATACAGAATTTCATATTTTCTCTGGAAATCGATATTTGCCTATCAACCCTCAATCGCTGGATTTCCTCGAAATCAACCATGCAGAATTTCGACAAAAAGTAAGTCGCACTCGAGATGGAATGACGCCTATGGATGACGAATCAACAACGATTAAATATCATCGATCGTGACTGTGGAGTGTCGGTGACGAAGTGGTTACGGGCCGCCTAACTAGGCCTCGGGACATCTGTTCGATTCGTCACGACGACGGTTCACCAGACGGCAACCGTTTCGCGCCCTGAGGTGCACCCTGTGAATAATTGTTGAATACCGCTAATGAGAGTCTAGTATCCCATGGTCGGGAGTCGACGCGAGCCACGCTCTCGAACCGCGTCGAATCGCGCGCGCGTTTCGCGCTGCCCGGAAGAGGATTTTAAACGGCCCGTGAGAACGGCATTTATAAGGTAGATCCGATGCCTCGTTTCGATACGCGTTCCGTAACGAGCTTCTGCGCTCCTCCCGTGCGTGTTGTGTACTTTGTATCGCGCCCTTAATCAGCGGAAATTTATGACGCCCGATGAGGGTGAAAACGCGCGAATCCGTGGGTACGCACGATTCTTCCGCAGCTTTTCAACGCACGCTAAATAATCGTCCTGCCACTGATTAATCATCCGCCGGATTCCGCTTTGAATGTCGCCGGCTACCGCATCCAGCTTCGGTGCATAGTAGCCGTTGATTAGAAGCCACACGCCTTGCGTGAATCGATACAATAAGTAATAGTGATGAATGGCACTCGCGGTAGAATGCATTTTTCTCTTTGGCAAAACAAATTGAAAGTAAATTGTATATTTAGGCTGACAATCAGTAAATTGCGTATTTAGAATGAGTTGATTAAGATATTACTCTTAATGTTTGTGATATTGCACGGTTAATTACTTTAGCATTCAGATTAATTTTCTATGTACTTAGTTTTTAGTTAGTAAAGACGTCTTTCTGAGAGGCATATTTCGAAATTAGTGCAGGATTAATCAAGATGAATTGGAACTATCATCTGCCCTATCTGAAATTTAATATCGTAACAGTTTTCGCGATAAATCGACGGCCCACCGCCTACCGCCCACTCGCCAAGTATCTTTAATTGCAGAAAATCGTTCGACCTTCGTTCGCGTGGACCTCCCCACGCGCCTAAGTACACCCGTACGCGTTTACGTTAGACGCAACGAAGCGTCTTTCAGAATTGGACGGGCGTTCGTCGTCCGTGAACCCCTCGAGAACAAAGAGTCTTAATGAATTCTCGTAAAGGACGACCGAACGCGAACGAATCGATAATTACTGGCTTCGATCGGGAACTGCCCCGTTGCCAAGGTACTGGTTCTCATCTCGATCTCCCATCTTATCGTCTAGATCTCGTTCGAAATACAAAACTTCTTTGAGATTAGGAAAATTCGAATAAAGTGTAGCAGATTGTATAAAGTATAATGTATACATTGTTTTAAGTCAAAGTTCAAATGGCAAGTTCAATGGAATCTAGAAATTGTAATAGCATTCAGGATTCGAAGAGCAATGCTCGATGGTTAGAGGAGGCTATTTTCCCCCCACGGAACGACGACAGGAAGCAATGACCCGTTCTGCCGCCGGTGACGAGAAACCCCCTCTGTCTAAATACACTTAATAGATGACAACTATAAACTACCGTGCCAGTACATAACACGGAACCACACGGTGAATATCGTTCCGCACGATTGAGCTCTCCTTCGGGCAAGGAACGCAGGGATCCTCGTAGCCAGGCTGGCTCTCGGCTCAACCGATCAACCTCTCTCTCGTCGCTATCATTTTTGGTCCCCCATTGTTTCTCCGCGATACAAAATGCACCCTGTTGCGACCCTGTGTGACCACGTCCCCGAGTGCCATGAATATTTTCCCTAGCGTTAAAGAAGCGGTGTCGACGACCCGCAGTCAGAGTACTAAATTCATTTTAATGCAGGGAGAGGAATAGTTGAGATACTTCTCAAGTTAGTTTCAAATTTAACTCGAGGAAATTTCACTCTAATTAACGGAGCGGATTTTTTTCATAAAATAGAAGATTTATGGCAGTCTATTAAAGAAAACATCAAGAATGTCTCTACTGTCGGTACTAAAGATGTACGGCCATCGGCAGAAACAAAAGATAGTTAGGGACTGTCTCTCAGCTCGTCATACGAAATCCGATGAAGATGATCGCGCGAACAGCTACGATCGCTTTGGCAATTGCCCGGTGTGCTGTTTCGGGCCGCGTCCCTTTTCATTCCCGCGGGACAAAACCGCAACCGGCCACAAATCTAACCGCACGAACGCGCCGGCAGCGTTTCGAAACGGCAAGCGCGGCGACACGCACTTTGTCGTTCGATAAATCTGCTCCGGGATGCGCTAACGCGGTGTCAGATGAATGGCGTCACGGGCCGACGAGCACGCTGAATGCCGGCTCGTTGACACGGTAGTCAAAATATTGGGGGAGTGCCCGTTGGATCCAGCTTCTCCCTCTACCTATATCTCTTCTCTCCTTGTTCGCTTTTTTTTAGTGGCTTCTGTCCGTTCGAGTATCAGTCGAATCAACAGCTTTTACGAGGGAATCCCTGTTCGAGGAATCGCGAAAGGTGAGGCGGGGAAACATTTCGTTGGTGACAATGACCATTGACAAGGGATGATGGCAGGCGAGAGATCGAGAGTGTGTGGTTCAAAGTGAGGGTAAGTTTCTTTGATGTAATGGAAACGTAAGAAATAAAGGAAAAGCTTCATCTGCCAATAATACATTTAGTGTGAACTAACCAAGGATACATCCAGATGCATTTGCGAGGCAACAAACTTTACAAGTATCACACGATTTTTAAAAACGATTTCCACTTGGAAGAACAGCAGGCTATTCCGAAGTTTAATAAAAGACAGATCCGTTATTTGAGTTCTCTTACAGAAACCCGATGTGATAATCGTAAAAAATGCCACGGTAGTGTCCTCGCAATAGGTCTCCCATTTTAACGACTTTGAGAGCAACTCGGAGCTTTATCGTTCGAATTCGGGAAGTCGATTCGATTGCAGGCTGGATAGAAAAGGCTGCAAGAGAAGGAAAAAGAAGAACAAAGAAGAAGACGTTCGTTACCGAGAGGACCACGTTCAGGCGCTTTATGCGAAGCTCGTAAAAGGGCCAAGGCGATTTATAAGCCGAGACGCCATAGAAATTGGGCCAGCTTACGACAAAAGGCGAAGAATGAGATACCTGACTCGAAGAGGAAACGAGTCGACGGAGGTGGGAATCGCGTAAACACGGAGACGCGTGTGTGCGTGAATCGCCTAAACGTAGACGATGTTTCACGCTATATTTTTGCCAGGAGAAACTGGCCTAAGTCTCGATTAATCTCGAGATCGTATCGTACAGGTGAGAAACCTTTTCGGGTGTCGCAACTCGGGATTCACGGTGGTTCTCTTCCTCACGCGACGAATACCACACCGAAGATGGTTACGAATGGAGAAACTGGATGGAAGATGAACAATATGAATATACATACAGACTCTTAGGTTCTTTATATAGTAGGTATGTGGCGTAATATGTCGCTGTCTGATTCGTTTTAAATAACTAGAAGAAAGTTTAGTTGAATCCGTGCGGAGTCGTTGGCGTGTACTCTTGAGTCACGTTGAAAGGAGGTCTTGTCTCGTGAGATAGGTGTTTGGTTAAATATGCTGGTTGAACGAGATTAGACGGAGGAATGTTGTCAAGCATGGGTATTAGCCGATCTTTTGAAACTCGGACGTTAGAGTGGGCGGCGACCCTTTGTTCCTAATGTTGGAAATGAGATCACGCTGCGTTCAATTTAGTCAGTTCCAACAAGTTCACTATAAAAAATTACTCTATACATTTCGAATGATTCATCTGTGGAATACATGTCGTACATATTTGGTCATGCGACATTCGGTATAGTTCCGTCAGATTCGAGGTCTGGTCGTGACTCACTCATTTTACACCAGGGCTAGGATCGTCGTAAACTATCTTCCAATTTGTTCGAAAGTTTCTAAACTTCAAGCCATAAAATTCTACTTTCGGCCAACTCTTTCAATTAAGACACCCCCGTTTATATGACTGTCAGCAAACAAACTTTACAGGTAAGGGTCAGTTAATCCGCTCAACCATACCTGAAGTCAGGTAAAGACAATTCAGGTTTACATGATCGATCCAGTTAAATGTCGAAACGTCGCACTTTTGGGTTCACGCGAACTATACAAGAGGATTAGGATGTCATTGAATCGGAAAATCCAGTTACTTGCAATTGTCCCTTTTCCTTCCTCAATAGTCCCACCATTTAGGACGATCCCTAGTTTTCATGAAACTCGATCGTTTCTCTCGGGCCGGGTATATACGAACGGACCGTCCGGCGGTCTTTGGGAAACGGTGGCCGCCATTTCTGCCTGTGCATCCGGCTCCCGGTTAATAAATCATCGTTACATCGAAAAGTTACGTAGTCATCGCGGTTTACATTCAAATCTCCGCGGGTTCTTCTTCTTTCGCGATCGAGAAACGAACGACCGGTCGAGTAATTGCGTCATCCTCTATTCCCGGTCGGGATTCATCACTAAAATTATAACGTTCGCCGGCCCGGCCGGTGCAACGCGTTCAATTCTCGTTAACGCGTTGCGAGTTCGATGATTTTGCAATTTTTCTCGCTGCACCGACTCAAAGGAGGCGAGTTTGCTCCTTCGCGTGGCGAACACCGGTTACCAGCCCCGGACAACGAAACGATTTTAGTATTACAGAATTCTCGTTACGATTGTACTCTACAGGTGTCTCGTTAAGGTTGTCGTTGTCAAGATTAGAGGTCCCTAAAGAATTTTCAACAAATTTAAGGAATCTCCGTATCTCAGTTTATAACCTTGAATTCTCATTGGAAATGTAGATTGGTACAAGTTAAATTCATTTCGAATTCTTGGAAGTGCCGTGTTAATTTATCGATACGCTTCATCAATTTCTATCAGAATTCGGATTCGTAAAATTAGATTAACTTCACTTCCGTTACGGTACACCGGGATGGTAGCTAGCGGTACTAAGATTTACGAGTTTTTCTTATAGTTCGTAGCACCGCCCGTAGGATGCGGTCACCCGCAAGGATGTCAAGTGGCATACCTGGTCGTAAATTAACAAAACGCGAGGAGGCAGTAAAGAGAGCAAGGGTCCTCGAGAAAGGGTTGCAAGAACCCGGATGGCAATCACTGCCAAGGGTGGTGCAAAACGGTGAGAACCTTTTACGAGGGGTTCCTCGTGGGTGAAGTATGAAAATTCTATTTACGATCGAATAGCCCTGTTATTAGGTAGCCCTGGAAATTGGTCGGAACAGATGAATTTAGAATTCCGGTCAACCTTAAAACTTGTCCAGTTAATATCGCTTGACACTAAATCTAGCGACAATTTTTGTATTCTAGACTAATATACTAATATTCTTGCATATTTATTACTGTACTTTATCCTCTCTGTTATTACGGACTATATATTACACATAATTTATATTCCACTTAATATACTACAGTTTATACGTAAATATTTCTTATATTTTAATTTAATTTAGTCTGTACACTGATATATCAGTTTGGTAGCAGATTAAATTATTATTCAAGCTTTAACAATATGGCAAAACAAATGTTTTCTTTCGGTCCATGGTAGGTTTAATGTTAAAGATCTGAATGTGGTAACTTCAATTTTTAAAGTCAATGAATATAAAAATTTGAAAGGAGAATTCTATTTGTCCAAGTTCGTGGTTAAAATTGGTATGCGTAATCCGTAACGTGTAGAAAGGTGGGACGGGGTCAGGGGTTAGAGGCATAAATGCGGGAAAATTTCGCGGCGGTTCCTTTGCCGCGGCGCGTTTCCGCGAAACGTAATCGTATTCGCGACACGATCCGTCGACGATCGTAACGGGTCGTCAAGCCGTTCCTGGAAGCGTCGCGTCACGAAGAGGGCGATTTCGCCTTTCGTTCCGCGAGAGATTGCGATATCGACGCCGACACGATTCTCCACTCCGTTCCAACCCAACGGGAATTGTGGCGCGCGCGCGCGCGCGCTCGCTCGCGTACCCGCCGCAATCGAGCAATTACGACCGCTCGTTTCTAGCGTTTAAAGCGTTTCCGCCTCTCGAAACGCGTCGCTTGGGTAATCACGCCCGGCTCGTATCTCTCGCGCCGATTCAAACCGACTTTCCACGCGTATTCTCGTTAACGTCGCTCGTTTCGAAGCGCGGTATCAATCACCGGCCATCCCGGAGGACGTTTACGCGTTCCCCCGAGTTGTTAATTGTAAGCGAATTCGTACGACTTTCGGCTAATACGAAAGCTCCCAGAGGACTTTCCAGGAAGCTGGAATATCTTATGATTTATTGAGATGTTGCAATAAGAAGATTTATGGTCAAGAATTTCCCCGGCGCTATTTCAAAATGCTAACACGACTCGATTTCTTTTAATATAATTCTGCATCGCGAATGGCAATGAAATTATTTAACGCGTCAATTGATTTTCATAAGTTCGGTATGCAAAATATCTCACTTTTCCATGGCAAGTAAAAACTACTTAGCTCCCTCTATTACCTGAATTCCCAAGGGTGCACTCGAGGCACCTTGGCAGCAGGACCGAAACAAAACTAGCGTCTTCTATAGCTATTATCTATGGAACCCGTAAGGAAAAGGGTTCCGACCAGCGTCGTGACAATTTCACGGTGGAATGTTCGGATCTTCTATTGCCGATTTTCGTTCTAAGCCGTTGCTGCTAGCCCGCCTACCTTTTGCCTCTGTCCGAACCTTGCCATTGTCCAATATGGACGGACCCATTTAAATTGGGATTAGCGTAGCACACCTTTTCCTGTTAGAATTGTTATGCGCCGTCATCATCGTCCGAGTGATTTTCGCAATTTTTGTTCTCTTGGTACTGTGCGCCTGTTCGGAAGCTGTGCCGTGTCCCATGAATTACCCGGTCTCGTGACTGCGGTCAAGACGCGGATTAGAGGCGGACCAGCGTGCCACAGCTAACCAGATTGCTGGTCAAAGTCCGAGATAAGATTCCGACGGCGATACAACAATCCATGTAAATGGATAACATCGACCGAGACGGATTAAGAGAAAATAGACTCTCTGTAGCTGCACCCCCGGGGATAGCTTCGTTTAAGCGAATCAATGAAAAATCGTTCGGATCGTCGCCTTTGCTCCAAGACAAGATTCTATCTTCTTAAGACGATACCAAAAAAATTCATGGAAGTAGTATACAATACACTGCCATTCCCAGGGTTATAGATTTTTTAATTGTCGCACTAGCAACTGAAGTTCTTTAATAATCAACAGTTGAAGTATTCTTTAATTAAGAATAATAATTCAGTCGTTCGAACCCGAATCAACAAACAAACGTTAATTGTCAATTAATATTTAAACTGAATTAAAGATTTAAATCTATCTGCTACCCTCCTTTTTGTTAAAATCAGCAATTTTTTCCTTCAAATTCTGATAATGATATAAATAATATTTTACTTCTATGAGTGTCTTCACATGTTTGAAGAATTAATACACAGATGAAATTAAAATAGGGATACGTATTTCCAACGTTAAATAATTAAACGAGTTATCCCAGTTCATAAAAACGAGGTAACCAATCGTCAGTTCAGTCCGACGAAACGAAATTAGACGTAAAGCAAATTATGTAAACTAGCGAAGACCTGTCCCAAGGGGGAGTTTCGGCTTTAAATTTTCCGGTATTAAGGGTCAGTCCTTTCGACCGCCCCCGTAGAGCGGAAAGCGATGCGGCTTCGTTTTACTTTCAGTGTCTATAACGGTACGCGGTTTAAAAGTGACAGATTGGCTTTTTCGTGCCGTTTCAGACCCGTACAAAGCAGTAAGAACAAACTCGGCTTTAAGTACTGTATTGCTCGGTACTACCACCTGGATACCTTCTCCACCATTTCGTTAAAATTTCGAGGGTTAAATTGTGGGTACAACGGGGCGTGATCCTAGTTCGTCCCAAAGGGCGCACGTCTATACAAACGAGGTTGGTAACTACCGAGAAACCCGTTACTTATTTACGGCACGAGGGTTCGTTTTGGACTCAAGGACGCTTTGGAAACAAGGAACTTCAGATCTTGCGACTCTTCTTATAACTCAGTTCGGAAACTGAATGTGATTAATTTGGATCACTATAATATCAGCCAGAGATTTGAGAATTTTATAGGAAATCATGCGAGCTTTTATTCAATTGTAATTTGGGATTTATTCAATCTTTATCGAAGATCCATACTCTTTTCCTTTTGCGGAGAAGTGTAAGGTTGCAGTAAAAATTGTGAAAAAATCTTATGCTCCTTTATCTTGGCTTCTAACTGTTTTGGAGTTCGCACAGCCTCGTATTTATCCTGTCTCATACGAAAATGAGAGGACACCAAGAAAACTTTATTTCAGACGACAACTAAATCGGTTCTTCATATAAGTTCAACTCATTGATCGACAAAACGCATTTCTGTGCGTTTTCATTTAATACTACCCTCGATTGTATGACATTTTGCACGGATATAAGGCCGTACCTAACACAAAATTATGGAGGAAGTCCTGCTTAATAATTCGCCAAAGGGAATTCATTTCACTGAATGAGTGCCCGTGTTGTACCCCATCTGGCTAATCTTCGAAATTGCAATCGTCGAGGAATGGCACCGAATCGTAAATCTATTCGCAGCGGACGAGAGGTCACAGGGAGCATGCCGGTAAAATTTTATTTAGGGGTGTCTTCATAGGAAGGGAACACGGATCACACAAAACAAAAGAAGGCAAAAGAAATGGTACAAGAAAATAAGAGACGAAGATGAAACGTGACAGGGACAACTCTTTGTCGGTCCGAGGGACTGCGAAGCGCGTTTCAGAGGTGGACCGTAACTTTCGCGGTTTAGCCTCGCTAATCTCCGTCAAAATATATTTACGATGCATCTCGTTTCTTGGCTCAGCTGGAATAGCCAATGTTTCCGGCTAATCATCAGTCAATTTTTAGAGCATTTTCTAAGATATCATAATCATAAGATAATCATAAGATAATTCTTCAAATTAAAAAATTTACCAGTAGTTGAAACAAATAAGTCTTTTCTATCTAGTAATTGTTTAATTGATCAATTCCCAGTTTCTCAGCAAACGTTAATAACCAGATCTCAATTTGTACGGTCTCACTACGCTCTAATATACTTCTCAAGCATTAATTACGGTGGAATCGGAAGAAGTTAGTCTGCCGGAGAATACAGTTACCGGTAATGACGACTCAGTTCCCAAGCTGACAGCCTCGGAGCCAGCCTAGCCGGTGAGCGTCGTGACAAATTAACGAACGGGCAATAAAAAGAACCGCGCGCTGGAATTCAATCTCGCTTATACGGACGCCACGTCGATAGTGGTTCGTGACGTTGAATTATTGGGGCCAATTCGAAACCTGTAAAGTGGCAAAAATCCGTGGCTATGATCGAGCTTCGCGATATTTCATCGCCGAAACGCGTATTAACCGGTCGCCGGGGACGAAACGCAACGGCGCTGTCATCATTAGAACGGTAATATTCACTCGGGAAAAGTGAATATCAATTTGTCGAAACGTAGCGAACGGCCTAATGGACACACCTCCCGACGATCAATTATTATTCATTAAAATCAAATTCTTACCGGCCGGCTAATTGTCGACCAGTTGGGGTTAATGCCATATGATTTCAAAATTTCATCGTCCCGCTACGCCTAAATGCTCGTAGAACTCGATAGATGTTTGTAACAGCTCGGCGAAAATTGTCAAGCACGAAAGATGAATCATATGCGGAATATATGCACGAACTGAATTCGTCTGAGCGAAAGTCATTGGAGAAAAAAGAAATGGCCATGCTGTTTACGACGATTGCGACCGCAGAACATTGTAAATTCAAATTGTTCGCCGTTTCACGAAATACTGCAGCACGCTGTGCTGGTTAAATAATGAGATTGCATTTGTTCGCGGAATAGAAATTTAATCATCCTACGCAATATTTTCAGAAGCCAATACAAAATTATGTCTCCTATTCGAACGTTCGCTGGAGATTACATTTACTATGACAGTTTTTCTATGATATGACTGATTACCAGATCGATATTACACAAATTTTCACCGGAGCTAACACGGTATACGTTTCAACGGTTCTTCTATCGGCAAAAAGCTATGATGGATCGTGGCTGACGAGCAATCCATTGAGATCGATATACCATTGAAACGTCGTTCAGTTTACTTTACGATATCTAATAATAGTTGATCTCGTAAAGATTGAATTCCTTGATTGTAATTCGTTGAAACGATCCGTTTGGCAAACTGGAGAATCCAAGTGGCCAACGCGATTCGGTGCACAGCTCGAGTTGTCCATCACTACCCTAAACGGAATCCCGAACAGCGGCACGACACCGTAAAAGAACGGCGTGCTTCGCACCCGATCGTCCGATCACGATTCTCCGTGGGCCCCCATAACCGCAAATCGTCTCGCGCGGGAAGGACGTGACCTCGAGGAACGGAGAGGGGAAAAAGAATGAATACGGGACAGGGATGCAGCACGGTTCACGGCTGGTACCCTACGGAGGGAAGAAGGAGGGTTACAACTTGACGTAACTTGACCTTTGCTCGCATCCTCGCGATAGGGGTTCCACGGGGGGCCACGGTAGCACCGGCCAATCCCATCTCTTCGCACCTCCGAGCTCCGGCCGCTCGCGCCGAGCCGAACGTATTCCTATCGTCCCTCGATCTCTCTTTCTCCCGTGACGTTTTCCGCGATGCTGAAGAGTCTCTGCTCCGGGTTACCTCGCGTCCGTTGTTGTTCACCGGCCCCGTTGTCCAGGCGTTCCACCGCGGAACCGTGGTGGAACGTTTACTTTACTGCCGTCACGTATAGGCCGTGGCCGGAGCACGGCGTAGAACACGCCGTAGGAACGATCATGTCTACGAGGGTCTACGGAGCTACCAGCTCGGTAGCTACCGGCTCCGAAGCGCGCGCACGAGGCTAGTTAAGATAGCGATCCGACCGGACCGACGGCGAACAATGCCGTAAAGAAGCGGCGCTGCCAGTGAATCAGCCCTTATAGCGAAAACGTGAACGATTAGTGGTCGCCCGTGTTAACACGGATCCACGAGACGCCGGACCGAGCGCCGGTCCGATCCGCGTAGACCGCGTAAGCTTCCTTCAACGTCGCGGTAATTGCGAAATAACGCGCCCCGGCTACGATCGCCGGGGTGGTCGTCGATTTTTCCGCTCCGCGGATCACTGGACGCGGTTTAAGTGTCCGCTGATCGCTACCGGCCACCAACGTCGACGTAGTCGTACGAACGACGTTATTCGATTTAAAGCAGATCCCTTATCGTGCGTTGTATCGAGTCGTGTCGCTGATCGATGAAGTTGTGTCGCCTCGCGTTCTTCGGAGACGTTCCCGTGTAGTCTATCGATTCTAAGTCGTATCTACTATGAGATGATTGTTTAGAACGTAATTTGTAGTGCTTGACGACGGGACGGAATTTTATCTAGCTGACGAAGAATTCTACGAATCTTTTCGTGGTATACAATAAGAAGGAACTCTCGATTCCGAGTCCCCGATATGGTAACGTATACCCAACTGTTCGAGACGCGGCGTCAATTTATATTCGTCAAAATCCATCAAGACCGGGATACGTGAAAAAAGCGTGCTCGTTAATCGAGGCCACTCGAAAGACGACCAGAAAGGAAGTCAGCCGCGTGACGGCGTCGTAGAAAAGAAAAAAAAAAAAAGGGAGGAGAGGTGCTCGGAAGGGCAGCAGCAGAAGTAGAAAGGACAATCGCTCGTCAACCGGCCGTCAAAACATCCCCAAGGATCCATGGCGAATCATATTCTCACAGGAGAGCGAGACGGGAATAGAGTGGAGTCGCAGCGACGATGAACGAAAAAGTGGTACCTTAACCTGGGCCCTTTCTCCGCGCAGCACGACAACGTGCGACCGCAAACAAACGGAATGGCAACGATAGGGGGCGCCAATGCACATTCAAGACGAGACAGACTGTCATTTGTCACGTCTTTCACGCTCTCTAATGACGCGCACTGCTTTTGGACGCGTTCTCCTTGTGCCCAGCCGTCCAGGCACCTGGCACTCTCGCATTATTAATATTTCCTTTTTTTCCACATACGATTCGTCTCCTCCCCTTCTCCGTACACCTCCTGCCCCACGTCGCGTTGCACGCCCGTTTTCGTCCCACCCTGGATTCGCTATCATCCCGATTCTTTTTCCACGGTGCTCGTGCCGGTTGAATTCGATTTGTTAGGATTAAGAGACCCGAACGGTGATCGAGCTGCATACCGGAAACGCGTCGTTCCACTTGGTGAATAGTAGAGTCAGTTTTTGTGTTCTACCGTCCGAACATTCGGTTCGAGCTCACGCCAGATAAAGAAACCAGAATCGTTTCTCATATGTATCCGCACGAAAATCGTATTTTGCTTGGAAAGGCAGTAGTGACTCAGGTATAGAACCTATCGCGCATTAACTGCAGTCATTGTACGGCTAACGATCCGCGCTGATATAAATCCAGGCCGAGATTTACCTTCCACCGTTTCGCGATGTAGCCGCGACCATTCCGCAAGAGCTCTCGCGCGTTAACTCCTTCGACGCAGGAGGATACACTTGCCTCGGCCCCGTCGCTTATCCACCGATCGTTCGAAACGAATTGCAGACACACCGCGGATCTCCTCGCGAGCTTCCCTCGACGCTATGCGCTCCGGCGTGCTCGCGCCACGCCGCGCCGCGCTACGGCCGTGGCTTCTTCCTGCTACTCTCCTCTATGATTTAACCCCGGCGTGCACCTCGAGACTCGCGTTCGCCTCCTTCCCGGCCAGTCGGCATGATTTAAACTCATTGGGTGCCACGTCCGTGCGCTCAAGTCCGACACGCGCATTCACGCATACTACGGCAACAACACACGCTCCGTGTTCTTTGCTCCAGGAATGCTCCGAGCTCGTGCGCACGATGTTGCTCCGCGAGGCCCCGTGCTCCAGGTTACCACGCAACCTGCTTCTCGCGGCCCGGGCACCACCCACTCATCTGGTAGCAGGCTGTTAAAGACACCTTTTCTTCTCTGGACCACCGAGGAGCTCAGTTTTTATTCAGTTTAGATAAAGAACAGCAACGACGTAAACGCTGATCTTAAGAGTCCATAATTAAACGAATTTTGTAAAGTTGTAGAGAAATTTAATTTTTGATTAAATTTCTTCATTTAATTCTCGGGAATTAATGCTAGATTCCTTCATAATTTTGTTTTTAGATACCCGAGTCACTACTGCTGAGTTAGGACCCTTGACAGGTAACATTTCATGCGCTTAAGTAAGCAGGTATATGGGTCATGGACAAAGTATATAACATTTAAGTAAAATAGACCGCCCTAGTAATTATTTCAGGTACCTGGCTTTTATAGGGTGTCTATAAAATATTATTACCCTGGTGCAAAAGATTCGGAAGGTATTTCTGCCGAAACTAGATCACGAATATAAAGGAACAATTGCTTTAATTTTTACAATCCCTAATGTGTTCCCTCGAAATGGATCCAATTAACTTTTATTTACTGTACTTTTTATTATGCAGTAGGTACTAGACTGCTGAGGTTAGTTTTTACAATTTATGCCGATGCACCTCTATTTTATAACATGCAATAATCGATAGATATACTGAACGGTAAATTTTACAGTTTTTACGGGAGTTGTGGTTTGCCGTTGTTTGGTTCAAAACACTAATCCAATTAGTTTACGACCTTAGGAAAAAATGTTTTAAAACAGTCATAAATATATTTTCTTTTCGTGTTCAGACATTCGGTTAACAAGTTCGGTCGAACCGTAGAAAAAGTAACGAGGAACGGTTCCTGATCGTCTTCGAACCTAAACCAGACGCATATGCTCACTGAGGAGTCGTGTACCGAACGAGGATCGTCTATCAAACGGCGAGTAGAACAATGGCCCGTGACTTAGTAGGAGCGCCTCCGCGACACGACACGGCGTGTAGAATCGCGTCGAGAGAGGAAAGCGGGCGCCTCTCGCTGTTCTAGCTTCCATTCTGTAATGATCTACACGAATCTGGCACGGACGTTTCTCCGCTCCGGCCATTCGTTCACGTTACCGAACGGCTCCTCTCCGTGCGATAGAATTCACCCACACGCTTTTTCTCTGCCCCGGCCTCGCCACGAACCTGTCCCGGTCTTGTATTGCGTGAGAAAACGGATGAGCGCATGAAACCGCTCAATGAAATTTACGATAAACGAATCGTGACGCCCTTTCACATTTGTACAGCCTTGAGACGCGAGTTTGATCGTTTCCATTAAACTTCTGAATGGCTTCGAGCCTCGATGACACGACCTCGATGAACTCGCCTGACCTTCGACTGATTTTCAATTTCAATGACGCGAGTCGAGTAACCTTTCGTGATATCCAAACGTTACCTCGTGATTCAGACCCCTCGCAAGTTTCATACTCAGTATTTTTTAAGAGAATGATCGTTTCGTCGGAACGGTGCAATTAATTTATTCAAGACGCTTATTTGTATGTTATGTCAACAGTTACAAATCGTTGCCGGAGCGTACTGAAACAGCAGTATTCGGGTCCGCGATATGGCCTCGGCCGAAACCCCAATTCGTTGTCAGACAAGTTGTTCCAGCGATCAGTTCCGAAACCAATCGAATATAAAAGGGGGATAAAGCAAACAAGTTGGCCCGCTACAGTTTGACCGTAACCGTGGACGCGAGGAGATCGGCCGTGGGTCATCGCGCGCCTTTTCGCTCATAAAACCAGGAGTTATGGTTATTTAAAAACTTATTGGCCCGCCCATGCGTTGCGGTTTTGGCGGGGGTGGCTGGACGAGGGGAAGCTGAACGGTAGAAAGGAAAGAGCTTGCAGAAAGAGAAGAAAGAAGAGGGAGCAAACGAGCCGTGACCCAGCCGAGATAAATCAAAGGATATTAAGACCATTCTGTCCTCCTTTTCTTCTCTTTATTCGCTCGCTCTCTATGGGACTGAGTCACTGCCTCTGTCTGGTCCCTTCCCTCCTTTCCGTCTTTTTCTCCGTTCGCCAGCTCGCACGGGAGTTCTTAGCCAAACGCATTACGGAGAGCCGGAGGACCGCCATAAAACTATCGGGGTTCGCGTTCACGGACACGGACACCGCGTATACCGCGCGGCTGGCTGCTTTACGTTCCGATCGGCGACAAGAAACCGGGAGCAATTCACCGGATCCGCGCCACCCGGCCCGAAGTGGATCCTTGATAAACGGATATCGAGTTACACAGGAACCTATACGCAGCCGAAAAACGCCGTTTTATCCGTCGGAGGGTGGCGAACGACCCCTCGATCGTTCGTTTAAAAGACAGTCTACACTTACCACCCTGCCGACTCTCCGGGAATTTAGGGGACACCTCCGATGCTCCTCGAGTACGTAGAACCATAAACGTTTACTCGGTACTTTTTAACGTCACGAATCCTGCGAAATACGTAGATAGAATTCTATTCGGGTCTCCTAATAAAATAACGAGCGGACACTCCGATGACTCGCGCTATAAATCAAGCCGCGAGTCAATTCGAAAAACACATGCAGTCTCGAGGAATCAGCGTCAACTCGCCGATTCCAAGGATCCACTCACCGTCCTTGGGAGAACAATCAGAAGAAGGCTAGGTTTTTCCACGGAGATTCATCGATTCCATGTCGCGAGCTCGTTCGCGAGTAATTACGCTCGCGACCGTTCCAGGAGAACGAAAGCCGAGGAGCGGCTGATCCGCGCGCGCGCGCGCGAGTCCACGAGGATTATTAATGAGTGCATCTCAATCCGGTAATTTTTCCACGTCGCGTCGGGTAATGCACGAACCGCGGGGGGCGAGCAGGCTATATTGCCCGATCAATCAAAATGAGCCCGGCCTGGCAACCGACGCTCCGCCGTGCCATGGCGGGGCACCGGTTCGCTTCACGAAACCGATCGCCTTTTCACCGTGAACGCACCATGAAAATCCTCGACCGTGATCCCGCGCTCCCGTCCTTCGAGGATCAAGGACAGGGCGGAATTGTAAAAGCGACGCGCGCAAACAGATCCTTTTCTCAATTAAAGTTCGATAGCCGGTTAATGCCACATGGGAAAAAACGCGGTTGCATCGTAGAATATATCATTGGGACTTTTGTCGTCTTCGAATGTAACGCAATCTGGAGTATATTTCTTGGCCGCGGACGTTCGGCAGGGAAAAAAGTTTGCTCGAATAGCCGCACCTCGTCCAAGACGATAAGCTGAGTTATAAATCTCGCGAGTGAATTACGTGGGAAATTGTAAAATTTATGTTACTACGTACCATTCTACATAAATCGTCGAATGAGATAAAATTGATCTGCGTAAAAAGCATTTAAGCAGTTTTGGAATATATTTTAAGTTAATTAATAATTGCTATAAACCGGTGTCTAATCTTTTTAGATTTTTCATTCGATCACGCTTTAAAAAAATGATATCCAATTATATAGAACCTCGTAACAGGTAAACGTATGAATCCTAAAGCAACCATTTTAGGTGAAAATAATCCACTAGGTTTTACAATAATTCAAAGGATTATCGAGGCGAAATGGTTAGCGACCGCATCAGAGAACATACATTTAAAGTTAAAAGGATGGTTGAAAGAGGCTGAGAGTTTTCCGCGCGCAACGAAAACCGTGCTGTTTAAGTAAACGGTGTATCCCACAGACTGGTTTCTATTCATTTTAATCTCGGGATTTAAATCACGCGTAGCCGCGGCACGGTGCCCGCGCGCTATTACGCGTATTACTAGCACGACATTAATATCGCCGGGGAGTAAAGCCGGCTTCTTCTAAGCATCAAGCGTTTTACACGCATGTAAATGACCGCGCGTACACCGACGATACGAGGAGAAAGTACGACCATTACGCGGTAATTATCCTTTCCCTCACTTTTGACTCCGTTTGACTCCTCGACACTCGCCGCGTGTAAATTATTTTATTATCCACTCGCGAACCGAAACAATTATACAATTACCTTCGAAATTAAAGAATTCCAAATTGCCGAAGTTATACATATAATAGCAATTCTAAATGCGACGCATCGACTCGATTCGAAAGGGTGAATCCTACCGAAGGAAACTACCTGCAATATTGTACCACGCCTACTAGGTCTGACAAAGAACGTTCCATGTGAAAGTCCTGGTGAAATGGATCCATTGTGCCCGAATGAAAACGTTTGTAATTTTCTTAAAATAGGACCGAATTTCTACCCTACTGTAGCATTGAAGTCACTTCCTTCAACATTCAATATACTGGCATTATCCAAATCGTTAAAAAAAAATAAAATACGGAAATAAACCGGACAGAATACCACATATTACTATAATAAGAGACATATGGGCTTTGATAAAATTAGATGTTCTGATCCGCTGGGAATGACTCTGAATTTTCTATCTGTAATTCCAGACAGTCGTTTACTAATAATTAGTTAATAAACCCAGTACTCAGTAATTGTTCTTCGGTTTGAAAAACATAGAAAAAACAGAAGAGTTTCTTTAACTCTCACTTAATAGAAGTTTAAATCACGAGCTCTCCGGTATTCGTAAAACCTCCATCCTTTTAGAAAACATAACTCTTACACGTTTCGGGATTATCTCATGAAAAATGAATCTCGGTATACGTTCGAGAATGACGATTCATTGCGAGTCAAGTTTATTCGTTTGAGGCGAGAAACGATTTAGACAACCTTGGCCATTAATCAATTCGAAGAACTCTCGTTTCGCCAGAAGCGATCATTTTCACCGACATTACACGATCGTTTCCACACAGCTATTTAGCCGGGGTTAAAAGAACGACGAGGCGGTTCTTCAACGACGGGGACGAAGTAATTTAACGCGGAGGAAAAGCGTGGCTGCGCCGCCCCCGTTCTCCCTAATGAGCCGACTAATTGTTTCGAGCCGCGCGTTGATTTACTGTGAGAAACGTGTTCTAAATGGGCCGACTGTGATAATTACTATGACGTCTTATTTAAAAAGAACGTTGACCACTTTAGGAACTCTTCCACTTAATTCGTTAACTGTGATGCAATAATGAAATCAATTAAATTGTGAATACAGTATTATTCTCCTAAATAGCCTCGGATACTTATATGTCAGAAAATGCCCATTCCTGAAGCCTTTTACTTCGGAGTGCTTTGTTTATCGTTATAATATTTTATACGTTTACGATTCAAGTGAACATGACTGTACTTCATAATGACTTTTCCATCGTCCAATTCCATGCTTGTATAAATCATATCATCCTAATGGAAGCACAAATCTCGCATTTAACCATGCTACCGGGATAGGGAAGGTAGTCGGAGCTCCTAATCACAGATAAACGTGTACCACCGGTAATAATTCCCTGGTAGAACGGCGATCGAGGATGCGGCCGGGTCGCGATTGAAATCGATTTCACGATTCGATTTGCGATCAACGATGGGGACCGGGAGAATGCGGGACGACGCGGTGGAACGGCAGAGAAAGGGCGGCCCCGCATGGCCCGAGAGGATAATGATCCTCGAACTCATTTCGCGATCATTCTATCTGATTGATCTGATTAGTCCAGAGCCCCGGAACAGGTCGACCGGTAAATGATCTCGGACGATCTCAATCAGCTTCTGAAAAAAATAAAACAGCGTCTCTCTCCTCTTCACCGGCGGGGCCTCTCTTCTCGTACATTTATCGTGGCCCTTTTTTCTTCTGGCTTTCGTGTCTTCGGAGTCTTCCTCCTCCGCCCTGCTCGCTGTTCCGCACGATAATGAGAGCCTCCCATGTAGAGAAAACGGATTATTTGCGGCACGGGATCGAAAATACCGCGCGAGCCTCATTATCGGATGCACGACTCCCACGATTCTGGAGCGGTTCTCGTTTCGACATCGTTTCGCTTTCGGCTTCCCCTTTCTCATCGTACGTCTCCCCCGTTGACGAGGATTCGTTCCTGTTCTTCGATCGGTATCGACGTGGAAACGGTGAAACGGTGCATCAAAGGCGAAGCTGGTAGGTCGAACAATCGGATCACGATCGCCTGAGATAACATGAGTATTCGCTTTTTCTTGCCATACTGAGGTTCACCACGTTCTCTTAATCAACTCTGAGCGTCGCCAGTTGCAACTGAAAATCCACAAAGAAGCACAGTTTCGTACGTCGCTCCTGCCCATGAATCAACGCGCTGAAAGGCCACAAAGGTGCAGAGGTTCGCGTGAACGCGTGCACGCGTGGCGTTCAACAGACGAGCATTCCTTTCTTCGATTCGTGGCAGTCTGCTTCAAATTGTCACTCGTTTCACTTCCTACTAGTTTTCTGCGAACGCTCGACGGAAAACCATTGACCGGTTCCCAACGCGCCACGCTTGAATCCCGAACTTTAAATCTGCCCATCGTTTATTTCGGTATTTAATTACCCTCCCGGGTAATGGAGATCGTAAAAATCTATTTAACCGGTCGTTTAATATTCTCATTATTTAGGAGTGTGTAATTGGCAAGAGACGGTGTGTACGCTGCGTCAAAACTTTAGCGACCAGTCTAGTACGCGAATTACATAGTTAGCCACGGTTGATTAAGCGAACGTGCTCGCGCATAATTTGTTCCTGGCGCCATTGTCTCGCGCTTGCTCGCTCGCCAATCTCTCCGCGACTCTTTTCCCTCGCAGAAATAGCTTCGTGGAACTATACTGTTACTGATTGGAAAAAGTTGTAATAGAATGGAGGATTTCGACACGACACGTTTTCTATTTTACAACGCTTTCTTTCGTTCCCCGTCACAGCAGGATAAAAATCTTTAACAAAAACCTAGCCAGGATATACTTCACGATGGTCTGGCATTATCCAAATCGTTAAAAAAAAATAAAATACGGAAATAAACCGGACAGAACACCACGGATTACTATAATAAGAGACATATGGACTTTGATAAAATTAGAATGGAATGACTCCGAATTTTGTATCCGTAATTCCAGAGGGTCGTTTACTAATAAGTAGTTAATAAACCTAGTACTCAGTAATTGTTCTTCGGTTTGAAAAACATAGAAAAAACAGAAGAGTTTCTTTAACTCTCACTTAATAGAAGTTTAAATCACGAGCTCTCCGGTATTCGTAAAACCTCCATCCTTTTAGAAAACATAACTCTTACACGTTTCGGGATTATCTCATGAAAAATGAATCTCGGTATACGTTCGAGAATGACGATTCATTGCGAGTCAAGTTTATTCGTTTGAGGCGAGAAACGATTTAGACAACCTTGGCCATTAATCAATTCGAAGAACTCTCGTTTCGCCAGAAGCGATCATTTTCACCGACATTACACGATCGTTTCCACACAGCTATTTAGCCGGGGTTAAAAGAACGACGAGGCGGTTCTTCAACGACGGGGACGAAGTAATTTAACGCGGAGGAAAAGCGTGGCTGCGCCGCCCCCGTTCTCCCTAATGAGCCGACTAATTGTTTCGAGCCGCGCGTTGATTTACTGTGAGAAACGTGTTCTAAATGGGCCGACTGTGATAATTACTATGACGTCTTATTTAAAAAGAACGTTGACCACTTTAGGAACTCTTCCACTTAATTCGTTAACTGTGATGCAATAATGAAATCAATTAAATTGTGAATACAGTATTATTCTCCTAAATAGCCTCGGATACTTATATGTCAGAAAATGCCCATTCCTGAAGCCTTTTACTTCGGAGTGCTTTGTTTATCGTTATAATATTTTATACGTTTACGATTCAAGTGAACATGACTGTACTTCATAATGACTTTTCCATCGTCCAATTCCATGCTTGTATAAATCATATCATCCTAATGGAAGCACAAATCTCGCATTTAACCATGCTACCGGGATAGGGAAGGTAGTCGGAGCTCCTAATCACAGATAAACGTGTACCACCGGTAATAATTCCCTGGTAGAACGGCGATCGAGGATGCGGCCGGGTCGCGATTGAAATCGATTTCACGATTCGATTTGCGATCAACGATGGGGACCGGGAGAATGCGGGACGACGCGGTGGAACGGCAGAGAAAGGGCGGCCCCGCATGGCCCGAGAGGATAATGATCCTCGAACTCATTTCGCGATCATTCTATCTGATTGATCTGATTAGTCCAGAGCCCCGGAACAGGTCGACCGGTAAATGATCTCGGACGATCTCAATCAGCTTCTGAAAAAAATAAAACAGCGTCTCTCTCCTCTTCACCGGCGGGGCCTCTCTTCTCGTACATTTATCGTGGCCCTTTTTTCTTCTGGCTTTCGTGTCTTCGGAGTCTTCCTCCTCCGCCCTGCTCGCTGTTCCGCACGATAATGAGAGCCTCCCATGTAGAGAAAACGGATTATTTGCGGCACGGGATCGAAAATACCGCGCGAGCCTCATTATCGGATGCACGACTCCCACGATTCTGGAGCGGTTCTCGTTTCGACATCGTTTCGCTTTCGGCTTCCCCTTTCTCATCGTACGTCTCCCCCGTTGACGAGGATTCGTTCCTGTTCTTCGATCGGTATCGACGTGGAAACGGTGAAACGGTGCATCAAAGGCGAAGCTGGTAGGTCGAACAATCGGATCACGATCGCCTGAGATAACATGAGTATTCGCTTTTTCTTGCCATACTGAGGTTCACCACGTTCTCTTAATCAACTCTGAGCGTCGCCAGTTGCAACTGAAAATCCACAAAGAAGCACAGTTTCGTACGTCGCTCCTGCCCATGAATCAACGCGCTGAAAGGCCACAAAGGTGCAGAGGTTCGCGTGAACGCGTGCACGCGTGGCGTTCAACAGACGAGCATTCCTTTCTTCGATTCGTGGCAGTCTGCTTCAAATTGTCACTCGTTTCACTTCCTACTAGTTTTCTGCGAACGCTCGACGGAAAACCATTGACCGGTTCCCAACGCGCCACGCTTGAATCCCGAACTTTAAATCTGCCCATCGTTTATTTCGGTATTTAATTACCCTCCCGGGTAATGGAGATCGTAAAAATCTATTTAACCGGTCGTTTAATATTCTCATTATTTAGGAGTGTGTAATTGGCAAGAGACGGTGTGTACGCTGCGTCAAAACTTTAGCGACCAGTCTAGTACGCGAATTACATAGTTAGCCACGGTTGATTAAGCGAACGTGCTCGCGCATAATTTGTTCCTGGCGCCATTGTCTCGCGCTTGCTCGCTCGCCAATCTCTCCGCGACTCTTTTCCCTCGCAGAAATAGCTTCGTGGAACTATACTGTTACTGATTGGAAAAAGTTGTAATAGAATGGAGGATTTCGACACGACACGTTTTCTATTTTACAACGCTTTCTTTCGTTCCCCGTCACAGCAGGATAAAAATCTTTAACAAAAACCTAGCCAGGATATACTTCACGATGGGGCACGGTCGAATCCAATATTTCAAATTTTAAAAAACGCTACGAACAAGCGAGTAAAATCCAATAACCTTAAACGAAACCATTTTGTCTGAGTGAGCCGTAGCAGAAGAGGAGAGCGTCTCTATTTCACGCGTCGCGTGTTCAGGCGGATACACGAGAGGTCGCGAGCACGCGATGCACAATCCATATTGCTCCCGCTTAAACAGCCGAAGCCGGGGGCTGTAGCTGGGGGCCGCGTACGCGGTATTTCTTCCAGTACCGTTCCGGAATTCCGTTCCAGTTCGTTTAATGAGGAACGACTTTTTTAACATTCCTACGTTAAGGCAGCCGTGAGAACCCGCGAAATGCTGGCCTCGTGGACCATAAAATCCGTGACTCAACGGCGTGGCGGGGCCTTGTTGCGTGCCAAAGATCACGGGTGCATTAAACCGAGCGGGCAGCGCGAGGAAACGCACAGCTGATATCGATAGCGATCGGGGAATTTGTTCGGTTTTCACTTGCGAGCGCGCTGCAACGCACCAGGCATTGACGGCACCGAGTTCCAAGATAATTTGTTCACGGTGAAACGTTTATCACGGCTGTACACCTCGCGTTATCCGGAATCGTAGGAACACGTATCGATTTTTTTTAACTCTATTACCATTTTACCATTCAAACGGGCGTTTCAAAGTAGTTGTCTCTGCTATATTAGTCAAGATAAGGCTTAAGAATAAACAGTTATAAATGTATGACTTCTTCTGTATTGATAATGCATATATTAAAATAAATGAATTATGATTAATATATTATTGTATAAATTAATAAATAGGTATTTCCGAAAAGAATTATACGATATTGTAAGTATCAATACTTTCGATTTATGCACCTTAAGTGGTATTCGAAAGTTTGTCGTTCCATAAAAAGAACGAGCTTTCCAGAATCCTTCTGGAAGTAGATGACGGGAACCTTATTAAGACGTAAAATTCTCTCGCTCATCTTTCTTCGAAACTCAATCAGAGAAGAGATATAGCTCGTGCCAGTTACGTGACTCACCCTCTATAGCGTTCATACGGCCGATCGATGAGTTAACTAAGGCTGTTTTCATTAACATACAAATTACTCGTCCAGAGATACAAACAACAATCGCGTGGTCTGACATCAATTTCAACGTCTTTACTTATGTCTATATTTAAGTCTGACTTGATTAACGTCGATGCGCGTAAAAAAGAATGAAAGAAACGAGACGTGCATCGTGCAACAATTACTTTTGACGCGTTCAAACTGAATATCAAGAAACGTGAGAGCAACAAATTCATGCAACACGTAATCAATTCCAATAACCAATCGACGAACGAAACGGCGAGCGATGGAAACCAAATGAATCGAGATCGCGAGCATCGAGTTGAAATTAGACTCTGGCTGGCAGTAATCCCGGTGGAAGATGAGCAGTTTCATAGAACAGCGAAGGACAAGCGTCCGCTAGAGTGGGAAAGAGAAAGAATCAAACAGGTCATCGAAGGGATGCCGGAGTGGCGGGGGTGGGGTCGATGGGGTAGCAAGCGGGATGCATTTCGTGGATTAAGAAGGTTATATGCCTGGCGGTCTCACGGTGAGCCGGCGCGGTAGGAGTCTAATAAGATGTAACTAAATTATGATTGGATTCATCATTGCCGCGAACGGGATTGCTATGGTCGATCGTTTCTGCCCGCGGTACAAGCGTCCGCGTGCCACTGGCCGGTCAATAATTCATCGGCCCCGCGGCATTCTATATGAAGCGTGATATACCGTGATCCCGAATGAGCGATTGCCAACGAACCAACGCGGACGATGCAACGACGGACGGTTCCTACTGCTGTTCTTCAGCTGCGGAGGGTTGCGGATGAAACTCTCGGCGATGTACTTATAAGAGATTATTGTTGCTTTTCTTAATCCTTGCTACTTGTGAACGTAGGATCGGTGGTGTAATTAGGTAGATTTTTTTTATTTTATCTTAGAAGATATTGGAAGCTCGATCTCGCTCTTCTGATCATGCCTTTACTCCTGTTCCTTGTATCGTGTATTTTTCATTCACTCACCCTTTACTACTCGCCCAGTGATTTAATGTATCTTCATAAATAAATTCTAACTCGACGAGCGTAGATTTGAAGGATCGCAACATTTGTAGTTTTCCATATGATAATCTCCCTCATGTTCGAGGTCTAATGTTCCGGACATTATGCGATTCTTAACGACGCGAATAAATGCGCAATAAATTTCGTTCATAGGATTCGAGCTTTACGACGCTTATGCATAATGCTCACGCGTCGACGTCGACGTCTTAACGATACAATTGATAACTTCATAATTACCTGATTTTATCGACAATCATTAATAGCGCCTCCGCGCTATTATTGTCTCCTCCGTGTTGGCAAACGCGTGCCTCGAAGGGGTTCGATGGTTAAAATCGATCGTGCAGCCTGCGTGTAGTCGTTAAGCAGTTTTCGTGGCGGGTAATTAATGGCGAGCATATGGCAGCGCTAGCTGATTGAGAGTAATTCGGATCGACGAGTTGCAAGTTCCGGCTGCTCATTAATATACGAGGTAACGAAGTGCCGTTTCGTAGTAATTCATAGAAGGCTGCCGGCGCGAATATCCGTGCATGAAGTCATCATTCTGTCTTATTCGCGAGCCTTACGTTTCATTTAGGAAATCGTAAAACCTTCCGCAAGCTCGAACAAAGGAACGGGCTGATAAAAATTCAAAAAACGCCTCCATTGTACCGTAAAAAAGGGTCTGGAATCTCTCGGAAAATCGGACAAATAAAGGATCCCCTGTTACCGTTCGCTAAGGGTGCCAGAAGGGAAGGGAACGCCGTGAGTAAGCGTTTATGCAAAACGCGCGTAAACGTTCGTTTTGTTGCTTGAATTAGCCCGACGCTATCTCGGGGCCAGCGTAGAGGGGATCGAAGAGGCAGGATCGGACCGCTCTTCTCGAGTTTCGGGGCCCAATCACGGGACCCAGTCATCCCCGAGGCCCCTCGGTTCTCGGCAACGAGAGGGTGATTTTTGCATGTCACGTGGCCAAACGGGCACGCTCTGAATGCCCGTCGTTAGGCACTCGTTGTGCCACGATGAGTCGGTTTCACGCAACGATACGTCTGGAGAACGCTCCACTTCGGCGACCCTTTCGAGGGCTTCTATCGACGTGACTCGAGGTATACGCCCATTCTGGGTCTCTTCCGATCGAGGAAAAAAACTTGCAGTGGGCCGCTTACGTGATGGAAGTACAAATTGGGGAAAGATAGTCGATACGGGGTAAAGATTAATAGAAAGAAGTCCCGCTGAACAGTATCTCCTGTATGATCGGTCAACGACAGTTTTCACGATCTTCAATTCAGATCAGAACTCGCGTTGGTGTTACGTGCCATAAATGGTAAAAAAAACTTTCACGATAAATCTAGCGAAGAACTCCCTCTAAAAGGCAAGGGGAATCCTTGAAAAGTTTTTACGACTTGACCCATTTTCACGAAACGAAGGTACAGGTCGGGTATTCTTTCAGTTGGCGCGTGCGCCATAAAAATGCAAGAACCGTACGATTTCCCTCCTCCCCACCAAAAAAAGGACAGTCGAGGGAAAAGTGAGAAGAAAGGAAAGAACCCCGTACCGTCGCTAAAAAACGAAATACCGTTAGACCGTAGAAAGAGAGGTAGACACCCTCACTGTTCATGCCCGCTTTCGGGGTGCACGCGCTCGCTCCAGGAAAACATCAACGGTTTTACGACTTCCTTTAAGGAAGGCAAAATATTTTTTACCAATTCACGATTTGAGGCACAACCGTAAAAAAGTGAAATAGTGAAGAGATTACCGAACCTCCAAGCAGAATCATTTTATAACCAGTCTGGTGAAACACGTCAAAAAAATTGCGAAAAACTGGCTCGCATTGTTTATGAATAGGTCTTCCAGAGCACTATGTGAAATGTTTGCGTTTCGTCATTCTACTCTAAACCTCTAAAATTTTTACCACGTTTTCAAGGTACCGTAGTTTATTACTTCATCCCCGTCGACAGTTCTGGTTTTTTTTTACGATAGGTCGGGCATCGTAAAGCAATTACTAACGTCTGTACATAATGACGCAAAATAGATGACAAAAGTAGATCGTGACCGGTTCGATTGTTATAAGGGATTATCCTGGTTTTTTAGAAACCGTACCTGAACTCGCACTTTGGATATTTTATAGCTGTTTGGGACTGGCAAAGCCGTCTTAGGTCAGAGGTACAATCCTTGAAGATTTGGGGCTTACCCCGAAATTTCGTCGTAAAGTGTTACATATTTTTTAGCCCAGAGACTTTTTTATTTCTTTACCCGGAGCCGCGGCGAAGCCCGCTAAAAAATTGTTAAAAAAGATGTTCCAAACGGGAGCTACGCTGACCTGGCTTAGATTCGAACCTTAAACTGTGCATACCTGACTAGTTCGGGGCTTTTAGTTCTTCCTTTTTTAGCCGCTGTTGTGTAATAGCAAGCAGAGACAGAAGAAAGACAAAAATCAGGGAAAGTACTGTCCTGCTGTGCGAGACGAACAGAATCTCAGACATCTTTTTGTTCTCTTAACATCAACTGAAGAGTCAGTGATTATAAATAACTTTTGTACATCTCTCTGGATGATAGTACGGGACAGAAATCGATCACAGTACCTCATCAATCAATTATAAAAGTATCATGAGCATTGAAAACAATGTTCATGATACTTTTATGTTCTATTTGACGTTTTGTATACACGCATTATGCAGCTATTTGAAAAGGCACTCCCCGCGTCTCGTTAATCGAACAAGGGGAATAAAACGAGTCGACTTCCGATGAAAATAAAAGGATCACGTAATTACGGAGCTCCACATTGTAGATCCGCGTGCATCGATTATTCTCGTTCACGGTATGGTACCAGCAGTGTGAAAAACAAAGGGGAAGGGTGAAGAAGAGAGGACGCCCGGTCATCGTACATCCTGTGTCTGAACTGATATACGCAATGACGAAGCAGCCGGCGAGACCCGTCCTGTCGCGGCTTGATGAGCCCGACGAGACGACATCGTCCGTCGATTCAAACTATCGATATCCGACCCCGCGCGACCCCCGGTTCCGTACCGATCTACACGAGAGGCGAGCGCGATATACTACTACATGCCGCAGGTTCTGATTGCTCTCCACGGATGTGACAGATCTGCCTCGTTCGCCGCGGGACACGAATTTGTCGATATGCACACCGCGAGGAGAGGCGAACTTAGCTGGTATCACAGACAGATCGCTGGACGCTCGCCTGAACACTCATTTGCTCGCTTCAACGACGATACCAGTCGATTAAACGCGATCCGATCGATGCGGTACGAGCATGTTCCATTGGTAGACGATTAACCCTTGTACATACTCAAGCAAACCTATTCGTTGTACGTCGAGCCGATATAATGTTGAAAAGATCAGAAGATGAGGTGCATATCTTTACAATTGAACCTGCATATGATAAACCGATGATTTTTCTTACGTTTCGCATAAAGAACGAGGAAAGATATTAATAGGATAACAATGACAAGAAGCTGGAACAGGGTGCAAAAAACTGGTCCAGAAGTCGTGTGAGGGACCAAGCGTGGGACCTGTCTACCGATTTCCATTTTCATTGACCGATGCGCGATCCGTCGATCTGGAAGGTTAACAAAGGAGGCAGCAGGGTAGGAGAAAAAAGCAGAAAGAAAGAAGAGCATCGTTGACCGAGGTCGACTTTCTTACCAAGACGTGCCGCATTCTTTCTCCCTGACCACCCCCGCCCCGAGAGAACGCGCGCTCTCCTTTCTCTTCCCCCGCGCACCCATTTCTTCCCTTTTTTCGGACTCGCTACCCGAAGCGGTTCAGCCACCTGCTGAGAAAAGTGCTCCGTGACCGTTCGACGGTTGCGTCAGGACCAGGCACAGTTATTTGCATCATCCATCAGCCACGGGGGAAAGCGGAGGAGACCGTGCGCGCGTAGGAACGAGAAAGCCGATCCGCTCCCGATTCCCCGGGGATATTCGCCCGCATTGTTGCCCTTCTCGGTGATATTTTATTGGGTTTATGACGTCATTAATCTGATCGCGAGCTCCTCCCACCGGGCTCGATCATGACGCGACCGAATACCTGGCTCCTTGGGAACTTTCGGCTGAAGATTTCTGAGCCAGACCCAGAGCCAGATACATAATATAACTCAGAATATGCGTAAATTATCTGGTTTACGGGCCATCCGTGCGCTCCTTTCCTCCCGTGCCAATAAACCAGTCTATATCCGCGCGATTCCTCTTTATGCCCTTCGTTTAATTTATTCGTAAAACATTTTCTGTGGGGCGTCGAATCCTAAGATGAGTCTTAGTACATGATTACCATACGTAGACACTGACAAGGCAATTGCGAAAGTATTTTCAAGCGAAAGGGGTCGCATCTTTCGTTAGACTAAACTGCTTGTGCTTTCACGTTAGAACTTCGTGACAGGAATACGGGTTTCGTCGCTCTAAGCGGGGCAAAAATCTTTTCGCCGCGGGCACAAGTTGATGCTGATTGCCTGACAGGGGATGCGAGATAGTTGCCGACGATGCGACGTTTCGTTAAATTCCGTGTAGTTTCTTGTCGACACTGTATCATATCCCGCAGTAGAAAGGGGGAGAGAGAGAGAGAGAGAGAGAGAGAGAGAGAGAGTACAAAGTTGTCGCGCGTGTACACACGTTACACGCTCGGAGCTCATTCAGCGCGAGTCCAGCGCCGTTTGACCGATCACAATACCAAATTAAGATAACGATCGAGACTCTGGCGTATCTGGCTGGGTCTCCCATCTGACAGGGAACCAGGTGAAAATAAATATACTGACGATAAATCGCGTTTGCGAAACATCGCCCCGGGGACACCCCGCAGATCCCGTAATATCGAAACGGGCGCATTCAAGAGCAAACTTCGACCTGGTGGAATAGATAGACCAGAAAGATCTCAGAAAATCTGAATTTTGCTGATCTGATGACCCGATTTCTGTTCACGTAACAATTTCTACTCACTGATTTCTTATAATTTTATTTGTGATCACAAGCCAGTGAGTAGAAATTGTGACGTGAACAGAAATTAGTCCACGTAGTTCTCGAAGAAGAACCTTGGAATATTGTGAAGACGAATGCGATTAGAATGCGAACCGATAAGGGAACTTGTAAGGTCGTTTTTTTGACCGACTCCCACGGACTGGCCGTTCTCAACGACGAAATAAATCTCACAGCTGAAGAACGACTGTCAGCTCCCTTCTACTTCTATGCTAGATCCGAGAAGACGTTACCGCCCTTGATGATCGATCGACGTTTGGATTCTTCGCGAGGAAAACGGACGATCCGATCCGATCCACCCAGAGCGTGTGTACGTCTGCTCTCCCGTACGCGTTTGCCTCTGAATCAGCAAATCCTTTGATATCGTTCTGAGGCCCTGGCGGCAGCTGCCGTGGTAGATCCTCGCGCATTATTTCGTGCCCAGTGCCTGCGCAACGCGCGGCGTGAATGCCTCCGCTATATACGAGCAGCATGCATGTAGACATCAGATACGCTCGGTATAATATAACTTTTGCTCGGGCTAAGATACTTGACGCCGCATACCTTCCGCGAGCAACGGATGCCCGGCGTGCCTGAGAATACCGGCGAAAATGTATCGGTGTCCCTCCGAAGTACATATTATTTCAGCCAGGGAACCGCGCGTTCAGAAACAAATCGTTATTCGTTAGATTATTCACAGATAGTCCTCCGATGCTCTTTCGCACGTATAAGACTAGTCAGTCGCATTTCAATCTCCCTCGTACCGTACGAATTAAATGCCAACACGCTCTTTCACACATCTCAGCCTGGAATATTCACACTCGAACAAAGCAAGTTTTCCGTAATTCGTTCGAATAGCCTCACCCCGCGGATGCGTACGATGCAACATCGTCGTCGGGAGTATCCTTTACTCGCAGCACGAGGTGGTACCTACCTCCACCTCGGTCCGCGAACAGAGCAAGAGGCAGCACACTTCTCACGGATCCGAAGTGTAGTATACGTAGACAGTCGCCCCCGGTACGACCCCGGAACGTACGATTCGTATTGTGCGCGATCGCGGAACGAACGATCGCTACACGATCTCCCGCTGCTAGATCGCCAGATCGCCGATCCGCCGGTACAGCGATCTATTGATCGCGAACAACGCTCGGCACACACGCCTGGGCTATCTCACGGCCGCATCGATATGACTACGTTTTCCACCGAAATGCGGAAGTGACCGGATATCGAAAAACTGCGTACGTATCGAGATGCACGCGCGTCGCGCCACCCTCGCCTAGCTCAAAGATCAAGGTGGAGTCGCCTCTTCGATCGGCACGGAACGGACGCATCGGAGCAAACAAATGTAATTGGCATTCTCTCTTCGAATCACGGAACGTTCAATCGGTCGTAACGACCCGGTGCGATATGCCCGATGGAATTGAAATTTCGCCGATTGAAGCGATACCGCCCGCTGCCGATCCGAGCACTGCCAGAGGGAAACACACCGCGTGCCTGCGAGAGTCTAATGATCGATTAAATGGATTACGCGACTCGCATCGAATACGCCGGAGCCGAGGAAGAGGGGATTTATTAATTGTGGAATTCGTGTACACGAATGGAATTGAAGACGATGACCCCTTGGGCAGTCTCCACAGTGTAGGTTTTCTGCAAATTTACTTGGTAATAATGTATTCGGATGCTTATCGTACCTACGAAAACGCGTCGTAACAGTCTTAGAATGTATCCGGACACTTTGTGGTTTAAGAAACAGAAAGCAGAGGTATGTGCGTGTCCGAGGGCTATAAAAGTTCAAGGATCGTCTGCAAACGAATTTCATCGACAAGGTTGTAAACTCAGTTATCAGGGATTCAGAGGTTACACGAAGAGACTCGTGTCAAAGCGATGCAACTAACTCTCGCAAATTCCTCTGGAGACGCAACCAGAATTTCTTCAATAGCAATTACATATAATAGTACCAGTTTCCTTACAAAAAATTAGAATATTGCTCCACGGTCTGATCTCCACCATAAATAAATAAAGAAGATGATTAAAATTGTATATCGAAGGATGAGGAACTACATTTAATCTCATTTGGATGAAACAGAAGAATCTATCTAAACTAGGTGAAATTTAATAGACCAACGTTGCTCGGATAACTTCTGAACCTGTAACGCGGTGAGAAACGATTGGTCAAAGGTGTCGACGGATAAAAAAGGAGAGAAAAGTAGAGAAAGGCTAAAACGCGACGTACAGGAGGGAGTACCTGTTGACTTAGGCGAGCGGATAATACGAGACGGAGAAAGGTCCTGACACAAAAGGAGGGTGGCGATTCGTGCCAGCCGGGATTCGAGCCAGGGTCGTCTCCTCTTTCGTCCCCTATACCGCGGGTTATTCGTTTTCTTTAAGTTCCTTTTCTCCCCTGATTCTCTGGCTGCACTGTTTGCCCCGAATAAACAGAGGGCGAAAGCACCGAAGTCATGGAAGACCCGTCTCGTGGTCTAATTGCAGAAGATTTCCTGATCGCCTCTTTGGAAACCCGAAGACGTGCGCAGAATCGGTTGGAGAAAAGTGTGTCACCGTGTACCTGTGCCCGTCCAACGCATTCTGGATTCAAAGAATTTCGGTCGACTGGGAACTGTGAAGTTCCTGCGGTCTCTTTATATGTATTAAGTATATGACACACGGCTAAATTTAGAAGCTGAGCTTGTTCCATACGTGACCAACGACGTTAGAGAACTGACTTTATTTCGATCACGTCTGAATTACTGGAAGTGCTTCTGGACTGCACCTGGTTTTCCTTTACGATGCAACGATTAAGACTTCCATTATCGCGTTCAAGATCACGGCTATTATGAGATCATCGTGCAATTTAAGAAATAAGCTATTCAGAGTTCAGACCACGTCTTTTTTTTTTACTCGTATCCTGCATAGAACTATGACGCAACCGGGGTTTTCCTGGTTTTATTGGTGAGCTCGTTAGATTCATAAAAATGCGAGAACAATCTGACTCGATGTATTCCACTTCTAAATAGCATCTATCCCTGTTTCCTTCGTCGAAACGAAACGGGAAAAATGACCACGGAGGAGCCTAAGGTTAATGAGTTTGCTACCGACTGTCACGAATAAAGGTACACAGGAGGCCTCTGAGAGGGTTCGGTGTTTCTATCCGATGAAATAGCTTCCAATGTACATATGTATATCTATAGGCTCGTGGTTATAGCGGACGCGGTGCATATACGTGGTTTCCGGAATGCATCCCCATTGGTCGCGCACGAATTACCCGTTGGAAGGGGGCAAAGAGCAAACCGCTCGCCGGGAAGATGGCGCCTGTTCTAAATTCAAAACAAGACGCTGCTTAGCATATACATATCCCGAGCTCAGCCGCCGCGGCCTGCACGCTATGACATTCGCAATTCAAATCCGTACATTTCTATTACCATTTTAATTCAAGGGCGAACTCAGTCGCGGCTCGGGCAAGGGTTTCCTATTGGGAATTATTGGTGACACTTCTGGTCAGATGTTGCATATGAAAATCGATATTGATCGCATTTAAAGTTTCACCTAAAAAGATGGAAAGGATATTTTGCTCTCTCTCTGTTGTAAGGTAGTTTGTTGCCCTTCTACACAAGGTGTCCCAGTATTGATGATACAAGGGGGTGATCATACATAAGAAAATAAGTTAAAAATGTGAAATAAATTTTTTTCATTTCGAACTGTTTTCGAAAAAATCAATCTTGAATTTCCTCCTGCGAATTTTGACGATATTCAAGATTTAACACACATATTCTCTGGTATCTATATTAATCTTGTACGAAAATATCACAAAGTTTTCAGTAGCCTTGATTTAGGCAACGACTACCTTAAAATAACGATAGAGATTACTGGGTGGCGAGTTTTGTGCGCCGACCGTCCATATAAGACCGCAGTTTTATAGCTTTCCGTTGTGTACCTGTGCCCGTCCAACGCATTCTGGATTCAAAGAATTTCGGTCGACTGGGAACTGTGAAGTTCCTGCGGTCTCTTTATATGTATTAAGTATATGACACACGGCTAAATTTAGAAGCTGAGCTTGTTCCATACGTGACCAACGACGTTAGAGAACTGACTTTATTTCGATCACGTCTGAATTACTGGAAGTGCTTCTGGACTGCACCTGGTTTTCCTTTACGATGCAACGATTAAGACTTCCATTATCGCGTTCAAGATCACGGCTATTATGAGATCATCGTGCAATTTAAGAAATAAGCTATTCAGAGTTCAGACCACGTCTTTTTTTTTTACTCGTATCCTGCATAGAACTATGACGCAACCGGGGTTTTCCTGGTTTTATTGGTGAGCTCGTTAGATTCATAAAAATGCGAGAACAATCTGACTCGATGTATTCCACTTCTAAATAGCATCTATCCCTGTTTCCTTCGTCGAAACGAAACGGGAAAAATGACCACGGAGGAGCCTAAGGTTAATGAGTTTGCTACCGACTGTCACGAATAAAGGTACACAGGAGGCCTCTGAGAGGGTTCGGTGTTTCTATCCGATGAAATAGCTTCCAATGTACATATGTATATCTATAGGCTCGTGGTTATAGCGGACGCGGTGCATATACGTGGTTTCCGGAATGCATCCCCATTGGTCGCGCACGAATTACCCGTTGGAAGGGGGCAAAGAGCAAACCGCTCGCCGGGAAGATGGCGCCTGTTCTAAATTCAAAACAAGACGCTGCTTAGCATATACATATCCCGAGCTCAGCCGCCGCGGCCTGCACGCTATGACATTCGCAATTCAAATCCGTACATTTCTATTACCATTTTAATTCAAGGGCGAACTCAGTCGCGGCTCGGGCAAGGGTTTCCTATTGGGAATTATTGGTGACACTTCTGGTCAGATGTTGCATATGAAAATCGATATTGATCGCATTTAAAGTTTCACCTAAAAAGATGGAAAGGATATTTTGCTCTCTCTCTGTTGTAAGGTAGTTTGTTGCCCTTCTACACAAGGTGTCCCAGTATTGATGATACAAGGGGGTGATCATACATAAGAAAATAAGTTAAAAATGTGAAATAAATTTTTTTCATTTCGAACTGTTTTCGAAAAAATCAATCTTGAATTTCCTCCTGCGAATTTTGACGATATTCAAGATTTAACACACATATTCTCTGGTATCTATATTAATCTTGTACGAAAATATCACAAAGTTTTCAGTAGCCTTGATTTAGGCAACGACTACCTTAAAATAACGATAGAGATTACTGGGTGGCGAGTTTTGTGCGCCGACCGTCCATATAAGACCGCAGTTTTATAGCTTTCCGTTTAGTGTCGATCAAACCAGGATATCTCCTCCATTATTCATTCGGCCGAGGTGGAAGCGAATTTCTCGTCGATTTGTTCTGCGATCGCGGGACCCGGCTCGGTCCAAGACAAACTCTATCAGACATTCCGAAATCGTACGCCGCGGTTTATCCAATTAAATACGCCTCTCGAATTAAAATCTCGACGCCGCCCTTTTGCAGTTCGCAGCGGCTCGTAACCGATCATAACCTGGCACAATTTTTTTTACCGTACCCCAGCGATGGAAACCGCTCTCCTCCTTCTCCTCCTCCTCCCCCTCCGCGATACCTGCGCGTGTTGCAATCGAATCGTAACGCCTGTCACGCACCGTACAACCCTTTAATGTCTCTCGTTACGAAGCGCGCACGCGGCTAGCTAAACTATTTCGCTCGACGGCATAATAAAACACGAACGTTTCGCAAAGATAAGACCTGTTATACGTTTCGCTCGACGATCCGTTTTACGTTCGTCGGGCAAATTGCAGCGTAATTCCCGAGTCGAACAACTTGGAGCTCGATCGTTGATACGATCGTCTGGTTAAATCGAGCCTGAGAATCGGCGCGACAACGCACACGGCGATCGAACATCTGGCGAAACCCCTTTGGACGCGGACCCGGGATTTGTATCGACTCGGGAAACTGACTCGTTCCCGCGAATTTATGTGCGCCGTCAGATTAAAGGGACGATGCGACGTGTCGTCCCTACACCTTTTTCTTCCACGGCCATTGTGTCACTTCCGTGTATACGGTTACGCATAACGAGATCCTCAGGATTTCACGGACAGATTTCGACAATGACGCGTCGTCGCCGGTTTGGTATTAATGACCCGTTCCGCCTGCCGAAAGGAGGAACAGATGTTCGAAAACTTTACTCCTTTCGATTTTAAAAACCAACCGTTCATATGTCGGTCACCTGTTGCGCGATCGTTGCTGTTGTCCATATACCCATGACTGCGAGCGCGGAAACACGCGAGAACGCAGTTCCTGCGGAGTAGGCGAGAATACAGATGTAGAGGGATGCGAGATCGTGGGGTTGATCGTCGCGATTAATCATGACTGCCGGTCACAATCGACCGCAATCTATATCTCGTGTGCAAGTCCGTAGGGCTGTTCAACGGTTTTGGCCTCTTCGCTTATTAAGGATGTATTGGCTATACAATCAATCCCAAAAGTTTATGCACTTTAGAAACGCATTTTTTAAAAAGAAATCAGACGTCGGAAGAACATTGCTAATAATAAACAACAAAATAAATTTTCGATTTTTCCGAGATTTTTCCAAGGGGTATCTCTTCTACCACTATTTTTAACTATAGGAAATGCGTTTTTCTAAGGTACATAAAATTTTGGGATTGACTGTATAGCTAATTCATCCTTAAACACATTCAGGTCGGTGCTGGTAGTCGACCCGGCGTCGATTCATAGCACGAAATTAACAAGACCGTGATGAATAGCCGGCGCGATGCGTCCTGACGGATCTTTCGAAACTGGATTCATAAGTAGTTCCACCTCCACGGCAGCGAATCTCTCTTAGAAATTTGAACAGTGCCTTAAAAAATGATTACAACCTATAAGACCATGAAGGTACTATTAATACCGCTACCATGGGTGAATAATCAAACAACGTTAACGATAAATCAACATTGACACTCGAGTACACGATACCAGCGAGCTTACAAAAGATCGACACCCACGAGAGATCGACAAAAGCTACGATTCTCGCAACAGGTCCGAGGAAATCCGACCCAGATAAATCGAGCAGATCGAGATGACCACATAGGGCAATAATTCACCGACACTGTTCGGATGACACTCTCGATTCGTCTTCGACCACCGATGCCCTTTCTTCCGACCGCGATCCGAGGAAGAACACAGGAACGATGGTAGACAATGGGTGGACGAGGAGGTGGAGACCGGGGTAGGAAAATCTCGGAAGAAAAACGATCAAGGAGCCACTCGAAGGTGCCACTCGACGTACATTCAGAGAAACCAAAACATCCATTCCCGGAGTGGACAGGGGACAATGCCGAGCCCGTTGACCCAGGACCCGACAATAGACTCAGCGCGCACCGCCACTGAAAGAGAGATCCGTCTGTCGAGGATCGACCCAGATCGGAGATAAATTTCGCATTTGTAAAAGATCGCGTGCAACGCGTTCTACGCATTATCGGTAGAAGGAGGAGCAGAAGGAGGATCTTCGAAATCGTCGTTTGATTTTTCTACAATGACTACTGCGCACGTTTTCGTTCTAGTAATCGTCGCCGGACAATAATTTCATCAATACCGCTGGACGGTCTTTCACGACGGATGAACTAGCAACGAATAGAGCTGGACCCTGAACAGTGATACGCTTCTACGACCGAAGCCGCGACTGGGTCGTTGGGACAAAATGTTATTTCGAAGGGACGAGAGGAACTGCAGTACAGAGCGGCGAGTATTATTCGCGAGCGCGGCCCGATGTTGCGATAATATTTTCTCTCGAAATAAAGGCCACTTACGATGCACTTGCACCGCGCGTCGTGTGTGGTCCGTGAATGTTCACTTCTCACAGACGGCAGAAACAGAGAGAGAGAGAGAGAGAGAGAGAGAGAGAGAGAGAGAGAAAGAAAAAGATGTACCGGATAACCTTGATAACCGTTCATTTGCACGTTTTACAGCATCTCTGATGTTTGCGGAGCAATAAAATGTTCACGCGGTATATTACTTAGTGGATATGGATCCCTTCACGCTTTTACGGAAATCTACGCGATTAGATCTAATGCCTTTTACAATTATTTAATCGGAATGACTAACGATTACATGTGCACGTATGAAATCATAACATTAATCTAATCTCGATCGTTCGATTCATCCTGATCCAACCGGTTCCTCTCGATAGCGGGTAATCAGGCTAATCGCCTCATTGGAATTCACGCCTCCGACGCGTCGGTCGGTTATAAAACTGCACTATTATTATCCCCGTAAAAATTGTTTTCGAGAAATTCTACGTTTCCAACACCTCATCGCCTACGTAACGTTAGGTAAATGAGAACGATCCCGTGGAAAACCGAACAAACTAGAAAAGTTAAACGATGGAAAAAACATTCCGCGGTTGTGGGAAATCCCCGACGATTATCTCCATCCAACGGTCCAATTACCTGCTCGCTCGTTATGGTTTTCGCATCGGATTCTATCCGTCCGATGAACCTTTTTCGCAAAATCGTAGCGAATTCCACTAGCGCGCGTATGTCGACACCGTCGCGAATTGAACACGCGGCGGTGTTGATTGGCACGGAGGGAAAATAAGAGGAAGACAGGCCGAAAGAAGAGGCAACGAGAGCGAAAGGGGATAGCAGAAAAGTCAATCAGTCAGTCAATCAGTCCGTTCGGCGTGCACGCGTGAAACTCGCCGCGAAATAACCTGCGTGCAGAACTCTCACTGCTTGCTGCCGCGGCGCAACTCGGCTCACGATGTTAATTGGAATTACACATGTGTGGTCACACGTGAACGCCTGATCTTGAGAGGCGTTCTGCGCTCGGCCTGGCCACGATGCACCGCGCTGTACTAGCGCTATCCAGTCGTAACAGACAAGGACGAGTCGTCCTCTCACTTGAAAGATCATCCTCGGTCAGGATACATCGCGTGGTTCCTTCTACGGTTCAGATGCGAGCGTATTGCGTGCCCGTCTTTCAGCGCTTAGAGCGACACGAAAAATCGCGATGAATCGAGGAATTTAAGGTTTGCTTCGATATTTATCTACGATAAGTAGATCTCGCGTTCCCATGGAAGATCTAAGAACGTTCGTCCGATGTAAACGTCTATCCGATTTAACTCGATGCAGCGAATGAATGAATGTGCAGTTTCACAATCCGCATGCATATTAATTCAATTGGGTATTCACGATTCTTTCAAACAGGAAGAACTGTTCTGGTAAACGATTCGGATGACGACATCGTGAATCCCGGAATTCCACAATGGCACACCTAGATGCTTAAAAACTCGGTTGACAGAGACCACGGAGATGTTTAACGAGCGGATGAGTCAAAGGCCGTCGCAGCGGAAGGAGAAAAGGTCTCGCATTAATCGTCGTCCTTAATTAGGCCACGTCGTTAAGAAAGGAGCGCGACGAAACTGGATATCGCGTAATTGATCGCGTTAGCGCGCACGATTGCGCCGTACAGGGAAGACGAGCGCAAGGTCGTCACCGACGACGCGCACTGTACCTAAGTACGTATATTAACGCGCGCGAATCGTACTTACTACCTCCGCGTGTCGCAATTACTCCCACGTCACGTATTGAAATCTCTCCGCCGAGGACGCGCACGATACACCTATCAGATTTTAAAATCATTCTAGAATACAAATAAATCATTTTACTCGTGAGTTTACTACACTTGTAATTAGAACTGAACAGCCTTTTTACATTATTTATGGGGCATGAGGTTGAAAATTAGAGAAACAAGATAAAAGAAGAATAATGAGAATTGCAACTGTACTTAAAACTCCATTAGAATTTTGTATGCCACTTTCGAAATCCTATGTAAATAAATATGTAATTCCTCCAAAATTGCTTTGTTCGGCATATATCACTTCTTACCCGAGATTGTTCAAGTGAAAAGCAGTGTATGTATATGCATAAGATGATATTTCCTAGAGAGCTGCAATGATTTGTTCACTTTTACTCTCCGATATAAATTGCTCTATTAACATTAAATTGCTCTATTATCTGAGCCCGTACGATCCTAGTATGTCGCAAATCGCGGGATCTCGAGCGGGCATCTCGCGAAACAGATCTCGATCCGCTTCGCGGCGACCTTTTCTCGTTCGAAGGCGCGACGCCGAGGGAATCTCGCAGCTGTGCGTAAGAACGGCTGCGCCTGTTGGAAAATAATTATGGAAACGCGGCGGAACGGAGGATAGAATAGGGTAGGCGCGACTTTCCACGATCGAGGGTAACCTTAATGTCCCAACCGGTTACATAAACTCAGCGCCGATAGGTAGCCGCGCGCGCGGATGAGCACAAGCCGGTGATGAAATCCTTGTGACAGGCAACGCGGCGATACCGAGTCCGTGCGGTCTTGTATCACCGGATGATCTTGAACTAACACCTTTCAGGGCATATCCCGTCATTTATTACGGACATGAGGTGTTCCAATAATTGCGCAAACGTACAACGAGATTGCTTGCATACGTAAGTCCCTCCGGTAATCGCGAGAGGAGCCTCCCTCTCTCCTCTTACCCGTCCGATCGGCCCGTTCCTCGCCTTTTTCTGTCTTTCCGACGGTTTCTCAGCGTCGAGAAACGCGTTTCCTCACGACGGTATGTACGTATAGGCGCTTCTATTTGTTCGTCAGTGATGGTAGCCGAAGAATCAGGCAGTAGTAGGAGGAGATGAAAAAGGACGAGCTCGGAACGACGAGAGGAGGAAAAAAGTCCTGCTACAGCCGATACTTTAGCTGGTAGTTGTCATTCCCAGTCGACGAATAGCGCGGCCGCGTCTATTATGGTTAACGCGACTATAAATTATTCGAATAGGTCTATCACGCGGCGTACATCGATGCGGCGGTGACCTCCTCCGCGTGTACAACGGAGACACGCGCTGTTCCCTGTTCGGCTCGATGGTAAGAATAATTGTAATGGAGGATAGGATCGACGAGGACCGACAAGGATCAAGACACTCGGCTACGGATCAAGGTTTCCAGGATTCTAGATTTCCACATTGATATCCTGACTGGTGTGATTTCTGATGATCGCCACGCGTGGGGGAGTAGTATTGTTACCTCCGACGCCAGTTAATAGGCTTCTCGGAAGACCTGCGGTCTTCTATTCTGCATCAATGCTCACGTTTATGCCCGTGTAATCACTATTATTAATAACGATCGTCGAAGCTATCGATATTACTACGAATGATTCGATTCGCAGATCGATAAGGTCACGTTTACGTAACAAGCACCAGAGTTGATCGAAGAACCGAAACGGATCGAAAGTAATAAAACCGAGCAACTTGGAATCTTCGAACGCTTATCACTACCGAGCATTCTAAATGCCATTTAATCCAATTTTTTAAGACTAGCTTTAGATGCTTTTTGCATCAGCCATATTCTGAACCTTTTAACATAACACATCCTACTAAGATCGGCTTATCACTTTGCATCCTAAACAACAATTGTCATACATTTAATAAAGTAAAATATGATTTATCTAAGTATCGTCGTTAATAATCCTGTTATAGATCCGAGCTTTATAAATAAATAAGTAAAAATCAAACTACTGGGCATTCTTGGCCTCGCGAGGTCAGGAACGGTCCTGCCAGGGAATCCGGTTGCGAATTCGCGCGGCCGACGCGCTGCCGCGCCGGTTCCGTGCGAATCCGTAGCGAGGTATAATTCAGTGAGGTTGACTCTTGAATGGACCGGGCTTCTTGTAAAAGGGGCTCGCGAACCACGACGACCGACCGCAAGACGACGACACGATCCGCGCGCGGTAGTCCTACTGAATGGCCGGCACTATATTCGTACGCGTGTAAAAAATCGAATTTATCGAGCTGGAACGCAACCAGATATAAACAATCGGGTTGGCGGCGAGGCGCGTGCGTTCCGCCTCGGACACAATGGAGGGACCCGCGTTCGAGGGTGAAACAATTGACCCGCTGATTAAGGAAACTCTTTCGCATGCCGGTGCTCCCAGCCGAAGTACCCGTAATTGCTCGATCACGCAACGCCGTTTGACGCGGCGGGCACGAAAATTGTTACAGCGGTGGCTCGATTCACTTAAATGGACATTAACAGGGAACGGTGCTTGGGGAACGGTCTTTTAATCGTCCCATTGTGAATAACGGATCGATTTGTACCGTGGATGCTCTTTTCAATTAAACATTGCCAAAGGGGGATCTGTTCGTTTTGTTTCCTGGTAACGGTGTCAGTTGTCGGCCGATGTGGCAACGATTGTATATAGAGGCCGTGTATCCTTTTATAGTACAAACCGAACAAATTAAACGTACACGGTTTGAACAACGTACAGAGACCATCGGCTGGTTAATTGATCCCTTGGGACTGACATTCATCATTCCTGAGAAAAAGTGGACGTCCGACCGAAGGCACCATCTTTCATCGAATTAATCCTCCCTAATCCAATAATAGATGGGTAATAGCATTCGAGTCCTACGCTTTCGTATCTAGCCTTCGAGCGGCAAAGCTCCTCTCGAAGTGAACATCTTGAGAAACGTTTCGAATAAAAAACGATGATACATGACTCTCGAGGTTAAAAGATCGGGTCATAAGGCAGCGCCGATTTTTCGTAGCTCATCGAGGACACGAGAGAGAGAGAGACAAGGTGTACGGGTGGAACGTAAAATTCACGAGCGTAACTTTTATCGTCCCGCGGACATTCTCACGTTGTTGCTTGCGGCGCGGCGCGAGGCTCATGCGAGCGAGCGAAGAATCGGCGCGTGTGGGCGCTACTTTACGACGGAAAGCCGAGCAACGCCGATCGTTTTACGCGAAAACGACTTTTTGCCGTGTCCAGCCGTGCGTGCGGTCGTCTCATTCGCCTCCGTAATAACGAGCCCGGGACCACGGGATCCGCCCCGAGGATCGGGCCGTACAGAAGCTGCCCCGGGGATTATTGCCGCGTATGTCGTCTATTGTGTCGCCGAGAATACGCGAGCGGATACGTCTCGTCCTCCCCACGTTCTTTCTCCCTCGAATCGAGCCTCACCCCTGTTAATTTCCAATTAAAATTCCGCCACGGATTTTCTTTCACGGCGGATTTAATGTATTACCGATATGCTAATAACACGTTGCGAGAGCTAATTAAGCAGTATGATCGACGAGCAGCTTTTACGAGTCCAACCAACAACGATGGGTCTGTACGTCGCGGCAACAAGAATCGTAAAAGAAAATCAGAAACCGCGTCCGTACGTACGAACGCAAACCTACAATTTCACGTTTCTTTCTTCGAAAATGAAACATCATTGTAGCGCGGGCATTGTAAGGGATCGTGAGATCGAGAAACGAGAAATTATTCACGGTTTATCAATGTCGAGAGACGTCCCTGAAAGTCGTAGCGCGCGCGATTACAAACGATCGATTAATCGAGCGTTCGACCGCTCGTTTCCGTGTCTGACAACGCAGAAATATTTAGATTGATACGAGCGAAACCGGCCGCGGCTCGGTTAATTTAAACGAATGCCTCAGATTAAATAACAATACGTACGTGACTCCGTGATATAGCAGGCGTCGCGCCGTCGTCGTCGGTGCAAACGAAGGGGTGCACCGACGACGGCGATCATTATTATTCCCGGTGAGCAGCTGCAAGCCGTGCTCGCAATAATAACAATTTCGGACAAGTATGTAACACAGAAAGAGAGTGGCAGCAAACGTGGCGGCTTTAAGCGACGCCGAGATCCTTGAGCACGAATAAGGATTTATCAGGGATGTGTGTAGGAGATCCACAAATAAATCGTCGATCGACGAGGAAATCGTTCCTCCAGTACTTAAAATACTGTGTCGTACACACATGCCAGATATCTCCTCCGTGGTAATCGAGCAAATATCGAGAGCGGGATTTACAAGATAGACAACCTCGTTACCGCACGGTCTTCAATCCATTTTAGATCAAAGGGATTCTCAACTGCATCGATACAATCTGCTTCAATATCTATGATTAGAATTGTTTTAATTCTCACGCATATACAAAATAAATTAATAGAAATGCATCTATTTATTGATTTCTATCCCTCACTATATATCCAGTTCCTATTTTTCCTTACATAATTTGAAAATATTTGGTAGAGGAATAGCTTGATTTTAATCTACGACACTTCCTATCAAACATCTACGTCGTATACTATAGAAAAGTTTGCCAGACAACAGAAACCACCGCAATGTATCATTTTCTATTTAGAAAACAGTTTACCGTGGGATATTGTAAAACCGAAGGGCAACAGATGTGTCGCTGTAACACGGTTCTCATATCCGGTTTTATTCTTTATCGACGCGCGGGGATATACAATAATTTTATCTGGTAGAAATCGAGACGCGGGGCTAGACGTTTCGCGCCCCCATGAGGTTGAGAACGCGCGCACGGGCATCGGGATGTGCGCGCAAGGAGCGCATCTCCAGTTGCGGTTTGCACAATGCCGCGGCCGTATCCCATAGAAAATCAGCGGTTCGATTCTGTCGAACAATGGCCCGCCATTTGTGTCCCGTTAAAACCCGTGATTTTATCTGAATCGAGAGAGGGTGTCCAGAAGCGCACGCCGCGCCGGAAGCTGCGCGATCAAGAGAGCGAAGACGAAGGCGAAGGTCGCCGCGAAATTCCAGTCGCGTTTCAACGCCGATTGGCATGGAGATCGGACGATCAATCGTGCGATGATCGTTAAGCGATGGCACGGTGAACACTTCTCATTCACCGGCGCATGTTCAGAACATGCATCATGATGACATTCGAAAAATTGGAAGCATCCTGTTCGACGGAGTACGACCGATCACACCAACGATAATTATCCGGGACAGATAGAACAACGCGGTATTCCTAAGTACTCTCTCTCTCTCTCTCTGTCTTTGACCTTTTAGAGGGAAATTTTACAAAAAATGCAGTGTCACGAAAAACTGGGGCGTTCAAACTCAATTATCCCGATATTGTCTCAAAAAGAAGAAAATATTTGGTAGCCACTCCTTTCCTCGGTTTTCTACTCCGGGCGCAGGGCTCACCAGGCCTGCCTGTTAATTTGTAGAGCCGTCGAACCGCTTTTTGTGGAGCAACCCGAGACCGCGAACTCGAGTTTTGACACATTTTGACACGAGGACCACACAGAGCGCTGCTAGCCGCGCCAGAAAACATCACTCGCCCCCGACTCGGCCTGGGACTCGAGGGGACTGCACGGAGTCAGCGTCCGGGTTCTTCCACCGGTAGCTGGAGACGCCCGATAGACGGACAAGAAGCTCGGCTACCGTCTACCGGATAAGTTATTAGTGGCGCCCGGGAAAGAAAACCACGCGAATATCAATGCTATCCCCCGAACTTACCCCATTCCGCAATGTATTTATTACCGGCGACCGAGTTTTTCGTGGGCAACGCGCGACAGAAGATCACGGCCGAGTTATTGCCTTCGCCGTGTGTCGCGTCTTATCCCGAGGGCAGACGGACGCACTCGGGTTCTTTCAACGGGCGCGCATTTGTCGGAATCGACTCCGAGGCTCACTTAGGCGCATCGAATATGGGCTACGATGTCTCAGGGAACGCGTCGTTTTGCGCCTGTTGTTTTAATATTGTATGAGTCGCCTGTTTTTGCTTAGAAGAACGCGGATTGGAATTTTCGGCTGGTCGCTAGATCTCAGCGGGAAATTGAATTAACAACGCGACGAGGCGGTGCTCGGTATTCGCCGATCAAAAAGAGCAGAAACCTTCGACGAACAATTAATCACTATGACAAGAATCGACGTTCCACACTGAAGGTGTTATATTTAGCTAGTCAGACCATTAAGATTTAATCCACCGTACAAGATGGTCAAAGAGAAGTTGGCCGACGATCTTTCCAGTTCGCGACAACCGTTCGTGGTTCATCAAGCTGTCGGCCATCGCTCGTCGGATGAACATAAATCATAGGTAGGTCCAAGGGAATGGCTCGAGATACGCGATGTCGCGTTGACCAGCCGTTGTCCGAACGTTTCAGAAGAAACTATCGATCCGGCGGGAACGTTGACCCCGACCCGGTGAATCGAACGTAGTCCCGGGGACTCTCGTAACAGAATCGCCACTGACCTCAGGCAGGTACGAGGTGTTAGACAAACAGCTGGGCCTGAGCGCGCACAAAGACGCGTTTTATACGCTCTCGGAGCCTCGCCGGGCATTACATAGAGCTCTCACGGGGCCCTACCAACACGTACGCGTGCAACACGGATCGAGAAGGACGAACGGTGCAAAAGGAGGAGAACGAACCTCCTCGCGGAGGGGCAGCATCGTCATGGACGGAGAGAAGAGACGACGGAGACGGGTATGTAGAGGAACGTCGAGTACGAGTCACGGAGCTTCTCTTCTCTCGCCTCGCGTATAAGCTGCCGGCAGCTTCTCCTCTTTCTCTATCGCGTACCACCTTGCGCCGCATTCCAGCACGGTAAATCGCTCGCATGCACCTACCCCGGCCACGTGTGCCCACGATCGAAAATCGACCGCCGAGCGGTTTCCTGTTTCTGTCAGCTTGGGAAGATCCGAGGCGGTTTCCAAATTTCCGACGCTTCTGTTCTCGATTCTATACGCTTTACGACGGCTCGCCGGAAATTGAGGGGAACTAGGGCGAGGTGTGGAAACACCTGTGGTGATACATACAGTGAGGCTATGATGGTGATCATGTTCTTAGAGAGAGTTTTATGACAACAAGCGACGGTGTTGGTAGCATGTGCGATGTTAGACGGGCAATTTGTGACGAGAATCGAAATCTTTTTCGTTTTACGGCGGTATAAAAAAGGAATGCGCTGTCGTTGATAGTACGTACGGTAAGCATAAATCGCTCGAATGAATGAGAAACAAGATGGACGTTACATTGTATCTCATTTACAGCGTTCGAAGTTAATACCGAAGAGCTCTTAAACGTAGTTATAATCTACTTCAACCTCGGAACGGTTGAAGATCGCTTTTATGTAGATTCACCGTGTGCCTCTTCTCTTTCAAGTTACAAGCGATACGTAGAAATTCATTAAAACAACATTCGACGTAACTATAAAAAACCCTTCTACGAGATAGTTTCTCCTTTCCTACACACAGACTTCCAATTTTCTAATTTCTCGGACGTTTCTCTGCTACGATAAATTATTTCGATCCGAAACGAGTGGCGGATTTCCAAGTTCAGGAGCGCGTTGCTCGCTCCTGTTTCGCGTCGGTATCAATTAAAATACAATATCGAAACGGAGCCACGGTAAGTGCACCGACATAGGTACAAATGGTCGGTCAGAGAACAAGGAGAGGCATGGCAGAGTACGACCGACTGCAGGTTCCCATGACTCGCCCACGTCTCGGTGGAAGGTGCTCGGCGATGTCGTCGTTGCTCGTCGTCGGGGGCATAAAAGTGTCCGGGGACCGAGACCCGAAGATCTCAAGTGCCCGGACCACCTTGCACGTCGCGTGGGCGATGGACTTAGCAGTTAGCGAAGCTTGGTGAGTTTCACCTTCTCCAGTGAGGAAGAGAACGAGGAAAACATAAACAGGCGAAACTAGGGCAAACTGAATATTTTGCAACGAGTGCGAATCGATGAAAAATTGCTTGGATCGAATCCGGTAGACTGTAAGACTAATTAATTCGATCATGACACGTTACCTAGTAACGCAGCTAATAGAATAAAATTCTACTTGTTACGGTTAATCGTTTTATCTCCTCATCTTCGCATCCACGCATTCTCGTCTCTAAAAGCACGATAACCGATACTGATTACGCGGTGCGACATAAATTGTCGAGGACACAGCTATTTCATTAATTCCACGCGTTCGCGATACATCGTGTTCGCGGCGGACGATGATCGCGCGAACACAATGTCACAAAAGGAATCCATTCTGTTATCAGAGTGTAATCCTAAACATACGCGTGCGACTGGTCGCGGGTATTAATGAACAACGACGCGAGGCGGGACATTAATCTTGCTCGCGGGGATTCGTAATACGTTCTACGGTCCCCCCGGCTTCCCGGGAGAGGCGATATCTAAAAGCGAAAATCCTGCAGCGTTCCCGTGCTCAGATAAACGGGTGATTAGTGTTCGCGGGTGAGTTTGCGTTTTCTGGAACACGCGAGACCGCAACCACCACGAGTTCCCCGTGGGCGTCGAAAATGTTAGCCGACAATTAAACACCCGTTTCCTCTACGAGAGAGTCTGACGGTGTACATCGTTGGCATTAAGCGAATTTCCATCTTCTTGGAAAGTGCGTATCCTCACAGCGAAGGAAAAATCGTTTGCTTTGTAACAGATCGTGTGGCAATTTGTAGGCATTTCGTAGGGGTTATCTCGGGAAAAATGATCGGATGAATGGGTATTGTCGAGTTGAGTGAAAGGTACGTCTGTGGCAACGCGGAGCAAATAGACAATTTCGTGTTTGATAAAAATGGCTATTTGAAAGAGTGTATTCCGTAAAGATCGTTCCACGGTGGTGTCTATGTGGGAACTAGTAAGTGATCGGTCACGTTAGAAAGAATAGAGCTATTGGACGATGCAACAGGATCGCGGCCTCTCCGCGTGAGGGTTTCATCGCCGCCAATACTTGGACGCGATTCTCTCCTCGTAAGTAATTTATCGTTACTATTAAAATATAGCTTGGTCGTCGTCGCGGTGGGTACCAGTCGTTATGGTCGAATATAACCGTTTCTATGGGTGCACGAGGCGTCCACCGTGATTTACAATGCCCGGGGAGTTATGACGCGACGTGCCCACACTCGCGTTTTCTCATACGCTCTTCGTTCCCGTGCGGTCGACTTCTGCCCGCGGAATTCCTCGTCCCGAGGGTTCTGTCAATCGAGCGTCCCCTTCACCTGAGAATTTCAATCTCGCTCGAGGAACTCACGCGCAAAATACAAAATGGAAAATTAACGTGGAATTCAGCAAATTCTTCATGTCGAAATTATTAAAATAAAGGATCCTCGTTGGGACTAATTTCTATAGGAATTTTTACTGAGGTAACAAGGAGAAAAAGATCCAATAGAAACGAGCACATCGATCGTGTCGTTACGCGTGCGTTTTCGAAATGCGAACGAGGTAAAATACGGGCCAATAAAAGGGCAGTTTGACACAGTCCCTTGAACACTACTAGGTGCCCATTGTTCGGAACGATCACGACCGCGAAGTTGGCCCGTTCTCTGGCGTGCCACAGCAGTTAACGCGAAGAGGGAGAAGCGAAAGCGAACAGCAAACCCCCGAAGGACTTTTTCGCGCCTGGTTTCCGTGGATCGTAAAATCGATCTTGAAACCAGCCATGGATTTGACTTTGAACATGTTCCAACAAATTCTTAAATTTCTCCAGAAAATAACTTCCTCAACTCGAACCACGCATACTTTGATACTACGGATTCCTAAGCTCTAATCATCGTCCACTTGTTCTTGCGAGGTTCAAGTTCAAGGATTGTGAATACACAGGACGAATGAAATGAGGAACGCGCATCGAGGCTATAGCAAGTCGCTCGTAAATATCAGACTGTGAACAAGGAACAATTCCTCGCGGCATTAATAACGTTTCGATAGTTAACGTCAAGATTATTGACGCCTGGTCGTACACTGCGCCGCGCGCCGCAGCTGAATCCCATTCGGGGACGAACGATTTCACTCGGCGGATCCTTTTTCGCACCGACACGAACGGGTTCCACTTCGCGGAGGACAGCGACAACGACTGTCGTCAACGGGGTGACGTGAGTTTTCACCTTTAGTGTCGATAAATACGGTGAAAGGCGGTGGACGCGTCGTCCAGCACCGGTGCCGATAAGAGGTCTTTTTTTTTCACGACTTCCCAATAAATTTGTTTGACGTTCATCGCGCCGCGTCCCTATAATATGATCGTTTACCGTACATCGACGCGCCGCGCCGTACCCGCTTCTTTGAATACTTCAATTTGGTCAACATACGCCGTTGTTGTCGCCGTCAATGCAAGATTCACTGCCGGCGAGGCGTATAAAAGAGTCTGTATGCCGCTTGTAACCCTTTGACTCGAATTTCCAGATGGTTACCCGTGCGTTCGCTTCGCTTTAACGTGCCAACAATTCGAAAGTTTTCAGATTTCGTCACTTTCTTCTCAGATAATAGTTGAGCTGCTCCAGTAATTGAGTAATAATTCTTTGTAAAAACTATGTTTCAATCAGAATTCTCAAATTATAAAAAATCTTCACACGAATCCTTTGCATTCTTTTGACAATATCCACTTTGACGTTCAACTAGTGATTCCTTTCTATTCATAGCTCTGCGTTCGTACATAAAAAGAAATTTCGCTTTTCCGTGTTTATCCGGCGAAGTATAAATCGTCGAAAGATACGCGCGAACGAAGAATCGATCGATCGATCGATCGATCGTACAACGACGTCGAGATCCCCGTGGCGTGTTACGAATCCTGCCAATCACGGGAGTGTAATCGATATCGAGCCTCGAAGGTGGGTATCGAGCCGATACGATCGGCTCCGCCCCGGGCGTGTCGCCGGCCTGGACGATTTATAATGTTAATATCCCGGAGCCAGGTTCCACGCTTTTCTCCCGTTCCCTTCCCCTCGATTCGTCCGCGTTTTATTCTGCTCTTTTGTGCCGCGTCCTTCTCCGTCGAGAGGAGACGGCCAATCATTCCGTGTATCTCAAGCTCGGATTAACGAGAGTCACTTCTTTTGAGAGATAATATTGTGGATCGAACTCGCGGTAATTAAAGGATCTTCCTTTAATTGGAGTCGATGCGAACGATGACTGAGCTTAGTATGAGTGCGTATTTAATTGTCGCGATATTCACGACACTGGATCATTATTCGTATCGAATGGAATACAAGTGTTCGCAGTATACAATACATACAAGTTTTTAAATTGGACGACATGTTGAATCAGTAATGATCCCGAAGTTAGAACAAACATTCGCATGCTTATATGATTCTACATTCGTTTAAAAGTAAACAACTTTTTAACTCACCCGTGTGGACTTGCATTCCGAAGTGAGAAACGCCTGGGGTGACGGTCCTTTTGCGTCTCAATTAAGCTGCTCCAGTTTTCTTTCTTGTCGGAACTGCGCACTTGTTTTCACATGGTATTACGGTAGTACATCGTGTCCTCGAACGTAATTACGAGCAATTATCCTTCCTACGAGTAGCACTAAAAAACCACGACCACGACCGCGAGTAAACCGCTTCACGCACTCGAAACTGTCAAAAGATCGCGTGCATATCACAATTCGCTCCAAACCGACGCCATCTATTAATATAAGTAATATATTATACATACAGGTGGCGCTGCGCACATACCCCGCGTACGTTATAAAATTCGTAGGTATGCTAATAACTTCAGACGTTGTCCTTCATAGTTTACCTGTGACCAGTGTGACACTTGTGCAGTTAAAATAACCTTCGCATCGTATTGTGCTTTTATGGGTCGGAATAGAACGAAGTGCTTAAGAATGTTACAGGTAAGTACTCGTACGCAGTGGACGTATTTCCGTGAACGAATGAAAACAGTCGCACGTAGCGAAAAAAGTGACAAGGAGAAGCGTTGCGTCGTCGCGTCGAGGCAGATTTTCTAACGGGTCGCGGTCGCGGTTGCATATTTGTGTTTCTCACGATTCGGTCACGGAATGACTTGCGAACCATCGGCATTACAAGTGCACTCGTCCGGTGGCTCAATAGTGTAACGCCTTTTTAGTCGGCCGAATGTTTATCTGCGCGTCGAGCAGCCGCGATGGAAGCTCTCGTTCGACCACCTCTCCTGCGGCCACTTCAGGGTGCCGCGTCTCCACGCCGAAGAATGGAACACCGGCGAAGGGATCTTCTGAAAGGATGGAGAGCTCCAAATTCGAGGCAATTGCCGAGGGAACGCGGTGGGCGGCGGTGCTGAGTTCCAGATCGGTGAGTACAATACCGTAGATAAACATACACAAGTATTCGCGGGGTCATGTTCTCCGACTGAATGGTCCCGTTAACCGTCTGTTAAATTAGAGTAATTCTGCGTTCCTAGTTAGACTATTCTTATTTCACTCCGTAATTACGATGCTATGCGTATGGTACTAAACGATATAAACTCAGTTTTATACTGAAATTAAATCTGGATGTGTACAATAATGTAGAATTAAGTAAAACGAAAATAATGGGTCAATGATAAGTCTCACTTGACTTGAAACAAGAACCAAAATTAGGCGAAACCTTTCAAAGAATGAAATGCAACCCTCATTGGTATCTTGAATTCTACCATGAATTGGTATATATCCTCATTACACTGATTCAATTTCCTTAGAGCATGCGATATCAGGTGATCATGGGTTAATTTTGTGTGACCAATTCCTAAAGTCTCCTCAGAAGTCTTCTTAAGGCTTCCTGTGTGTAGTTCAACTGGCAAGACGTTTCCATATATGATGTTCCTTACATTAGGAATTCTTGAAGATGCATGAATTTTTCAAAAGAATTACATCAATCTTATAATACCTCTCGAGGTAGCTACTCTATGTTCCTACACTTGCCAAGATCGCACGTTTGTAACTCGAAATTCGCGTTAAGAAGCTTCATAGTATGAAACAAGGTAAAAATAGGGACGTTTACACGACGGACTTGCAGCTTAGCCTGTTTGAGCGTTGTTTACTCGTTTTATCCATGCCTATATATTTCTACGCGGACGCAAATCATGTCGACTCTAGCCAGGGTTGAGGTCAAGTCGTCCTTTCAAAGGAACCAACGTTAATGCCTGTACGACGATCGAAGGGAGGGATCGAGTGAAGAAAGGGGGTGGTTCCGCTCGGTATAAACGGTAAATTAGCATTACGGTCGCATTACCGATGTTGTGACGCCACCTTACACGCGTACAGATCATCCTTGGCAAGACGGTGCGCGCGTAGGATCAACTTTCTCTAACTCTGATTTATACTGCGCGCTCCAACCTACGACACAGCTACGTATTTGATGCTTATTCCTTATCCAGAGAACACCGAGTCGTGGTAGATATAATTTACGATGTCATCGTGATACCTCAGAACTTTCGATTCTCCGATCTGTTTCACTGCTGGTTTGAGAAAACGTTCCTCGACTCATTCGTTTATTGGAAGCTCTTTCATTTAAAATAGTAAATCATTGCTCGTACGGGGAATCGTAATTACGGTTGGAATATCCTTCCTTACTACCTACAGTCAATAATTCTCCTATCTTTATAGTTACGTTCTCTCAAAGAACAATTCAATTACTCGTTAAACGTTCCCCGTACCTTCCCCAGTTCATTAAACGAGTACTTGCATTCCCGTTGCGATTTACGTTGACACATACCGTGCACGCGCGATTTCGATGATTCTCGATTCCCGCAGAACGAGAGAAACAAGAATTCCGGAGGTCGCGTTCGTAGCGGAGGCGGCAACAGGGAACGGGGAGAGAAACGGCGTGGAAGAGGGGCGGCGGAGGTACGGGAAGGTACAAATTGCAGGATCGGGTATCGGACGGAGTAATTAATTAAATACAATAAACTTAGGTCGACCCTCGTATCTGGGATCGACCACTCCTCCAATCGGCCGTCCAGCCGTCCTCGTTCTCGATGCGCTCGCAACTCGCGGAATATCTACCGAGAAATGGACGGCATCGTTGAACGCATCTCGTGAGACGGTGAATTTTTCACTCGGGCAGACTAAGCACGATTACACGCGCATACGTGCAACCTCGTCTAACTGGAATTCCCCGAATCGATGAGATTTCACGGTATTCGAAAATATGTAGTCGGCGATGGAGAGGAAAGCGAAGAAACATCTGTAGTTCGATAAACCTCGCGAGGATCGTAGATCCTGGCGAGGCGCATTTATTACTTCGGATGACACAGGCGTAGACATCGATTATCATCCCACGTAATTTATCTCGGCGTATTAGCTCGGTGAATTATTTCCCCTGTAACCCGACGCGTTGGTCGCGACGCGAGACGCGACGACGTGGCCACGTGTGGATCCTTGCGATTCGCGTGCGGGTTTTCCTCCGAATAAGATATCGAGGGAGTCCACGCGAGAGGGTAATTGTGCCAATTTACCAGGGTTTCCTGGTGCGTCGTAAAATCACGATACACGAGGCGATATAGATAGCGTGGCGAAGGCTCTCGTTTACCGAGGGCACCCCGCCGTACCGGGGTCACCAGACCTAGTATGTTATCCGTCTAACCGCGAACGAAGCCTGAGGAGCGGTTATATAAGCTCGTGGAACGAAGGGGTAGAGACCTTTCGGGCTATCAGATAAACCTACTCTACTGCACGAGATCCGCGGGGCGCAGTACCGAGATAATTATAATAATTGGCCGATAAATCGATAATTAATCAGGAGGCTAATTACGAATTATAGTCGTGGCGAGACAATGCTTGGCATTGTTCACCCGGGACGCGTACGAGTCAAGTGTGGGAAGCTAATGGTTCGTATGGTACAGAGTTATGGGTCGACTCTAGCTCCTCGCGATCAATCTGTTTCCTTTTTTTCACGTTTTATACCGTTTCGCCGAGATGTACGGACCGGGGAACGATAGCACAGCTATATAATACGCCCGTCTCTCTGCGTCGATCTCCGCGGTTCGTGATTAACGCAAGCCGACCTCGGAGGCATCGCGTCGGTCGGAATACATGATTCATGCGTGAAGATCGCACTTTCGACATTGTTTGCAACAGCCTCGCAGGTGTACCTAATTATACCAGATTAGTATCGTCCGTTACAATGCCTGATGCCGAAGATACCGACTTTGTGTCTCCGCAATGCTGGCAAACCGGTCTTCGTGTTAATTGATAGGTCGGAGGATGTATCGTATAACTGAACATTAATTCCGAATTCGACGTAAATTGTTAACAGCAGATCGATTTGAAAAAAATCTATGAATACTACGTCTCAAATTTCGTATATAATTTGGTTCTCCGACGACAAATGTGCTCGTAACGCTAGACACCCAGGCGTCACCCAAAGGTCTCCCATAATATTAAATAGGATTCTTTCTCTCGGGAGTCATTCGAGTCGGACGAGAATAGCCTTCCTCGAAGCGGTGTTCAATCAAATAAATAATTTTTAGAGCGAGCTGGGCGGTGCAGAACCACCGCGACATAAATTATATCCGCCGACGCAACTCGGGCGCCGGTGAACTGCATATTTATTCCTAGGCGTTGCGTTCGTAGACTGCTACATTTTGCCACAGACCGTTCCTGACCGTTTACAGCTTTCTCTTTTTCGGTCGCTACCTCGAAGACCGCAACCCCGACTGGAACCATAAACCAAGTGTCAGCAGATACGCTATGGTTTCGCAGAAGTTCCCCTACGCCATCGGCATAGTTGCTCTACAAAGCATCGTTTCTTAATTTGCTATGAATCATCCGTTTGCATTTTTTTTAACACAACGAATTTTAGTTCCAAATGATAGTTTTTATTAGTCACCTCGTATAAATTTGAATGTATGGAATTAGAATCGAAAATCGAGGAAGTAAATAATGGGAACAGGACTGTTATTACGCTATTGATACAGCACGTTCAGAAGTTGGTAGCTGAGAAATCGTCGGACAGGAATTTATTGTCGTCGTTTGAAAACGAATTCAATTCGAAATTGCAAGTCGTTGGGAAGAAATCGCGTCGGAATCGCGTCGTAAGGAAGTAGCCTTTAGGATAACGTTAAAGGGTTTCGCGAGAGAGAGGTCGATGGTGGTGGTCGAAGCGGTCGCACGGTGGACCAGAAAAGCCGCGGCGCGGCGGCGATCCCGTGGGTAATGCGCGTTCTTGCGTTCCTCATCATGGATGACGAAGCAAAGGTGCATGCCGCGGTCCGCAGGTTCACGTCTCTCTCCTTTAGTCATACAGTGCGCCTAGGTATTAAGGTCGATTCACACTTAATAACACCATGGCGAATGTAAAATTCGTATCCGTAACGAGGTTTCGCGAAACGTCGAATTTATTAAATTTCAGCGTATCGGAAGCGGAGAAAACGTGCCGGCGATGAACCAACCGCGCGTTCTATAGCACCTATAGGTGGCGAGAAACGCATAATGGAATCACGCTCGCTCGCACCGTCTCATTTTGATGATCTCGTGTTACGCGAAATCCGCGGCAAAAGGATAACGCCATTAATCATTTCGTCTCATGGACGCTGGCCGAGATGAATCCTTCATTTTCTTCGCTATCCTCTCCTTTCAATTGCAGTCCTCGCTTCTACGTATCAACCCCGATCCTCTGTTCATTCTGAAAACTGTGGATGTATTCGTCGTCGTGTTCCGCCAAGTTCATTGAGCTATTCATGATGTAAAGACCGAGATCGTCCACTCCGATCGACGAATATTCTCTGAACTATTTGGAAAAAAGGAATATAGGGGTCACGGAATTTCGGGAGATAACCGACGAGAACAGTGAAGGTTCGGTTGAAAGAACGAACAGGAAGAAGGGAGACGGATTAAGGGAAAAAGGGCCGGTCGTAGTTGAGCCCGTGGCCCATCAGATAGTACCCAGTCTCTTTCTCCGAGAGCGAGGAGAGGAGATATTGGAGGACGAAACGGGACGAGGGGGAAAATGAAGGGGAGGAGGATCGAAGTCGGACGAGGAAGAGGATAGATAGTAGAGGGTGTAGGACGAAGGCCGAGGGGGAGGCAGGGTTGAAAGGGGTACATTGTTTGCCGAGCGGAGCCGATAATTCAGTAATGAACGTAACCGACGCGCGCCCGCGTTCAGGGCTATAATTACCGATACCACGTCGGATAGCGGATCCCTTAACTTCCCTGGGTCCTGAAGCGTTACGAAGCAGAGGAGCGTGAGGACGCGGCGCAGGTCCAAGCGCGAGCGAGCCAGCTCCATTCCCTCGGCCAGTTCTCTCAGCCGTGAGCGTCTTAGAATGGGCAGCTCTAAATTAATAAATCAATAGCCGGGGCCCCCTCTTATCCGATCCGCGGGTGGGTGGAGTTTGTTTGTTTAAGAGCAGGATTTATTAATTTTTCGCTGGGTGGTACCTACACGCTGTTCCTATGCTCCATGCACTCTCGACGGTTATCTCTTTCACCTTCGGTCTCGCGCTCGTTCCTATCTCTTCCTTCCGTGTTCTTTATGCGCGCCGAGCTTCTTTCCTATTTTACGAGCCGATAGCGACGCATACCTAGCGTGTAGCTAACTGTGGTGACTAACATAGTTTTCCAAGGCGTCGCTGATATATCGCTTCGCCGTAGAAAAGGGTTGGGCTGTTCATATATTAGAAGCGATCCTCGAATCATTCAGGAATTACTGTAGTCATATTTCCGTACTAAAACTGGCGGAACTCGACTGCGTAATTAATGGAGGAAGTTCGAAATAGTTTGCTTTTATCTGAGCAAAGATATTCAAGCTGACTCGAGCTTAGACAATTTTTAAATACGATATTTCGGTGTGGGGATTTTCCTTCCACGTTAAAGGGTCGTTGTATGGAAGGGGATGACGCTGAGGGGATCTTTGAATCCTCCCAGGCAGTGCACTCAGTGCCATCTCTTCATGGATGGTTGAAGCTTCGCTGAAGCACACCCGCAATTCTATGGAATTGCTAAAAGCAGTTTTGATGCAACAGGTTGCACAGTCGGAACGTCTGATGTAGAGAACATTATACATATATACGTAAATAGAGTATGAACGACATTCTTAAAATGAGATTCTGTTGAATGCAGACAATCATATTCTACGTATCTCTCACTATGATAATTAAAAATAAGTGAAATCGGAGTGAAATTATAATCGCGACAATCTTACTGGAACTTAATTATGCACAGTCGTTTTTGCGAGAAGATCCCAACGTAGGGCCACCTGATTCTTTAATAGAGCCATTGACTCTCGCCAGAGCACGAGCCACAGCAAACGGATTAAAATCGATCCCGTTGCCCCGAGCACGCTCGCGGAATAATTTGAATTCGATCAACGGGCGGGTAGATCGATCGGTCGACTCCGTGCCGATCGTTCCCTCGTTTTGAAAGAAACATTTCGTGCGGCACGCCGCACATTTCTGGCCGGCCGGCGGCTGTCCGCGCCTCGTAATTCTCTTTCCGCTCGAATTCTCGCGATTCTCCCGGCGTTGCTCCGCGCGATAATGCTCTCTGCCCGCAGAGCGGCGAGATCTCGTTTCTTCGCATGGTCGAACCCGCCGCGGGACGCCTAATGTACGATCGCATCGAGCCGTACCTTTCTCCCGGCCGTTCATTCTTAACCGCTGCACCGTTGTTTGCTCGACGAAATATATATTTCTCATAAACCGGGAAACCTGGAGACTTTCCACGGTTGGTTCGCTCGCTTCCCCGCTGGAGGATCGTTATCGATGCAAACGAATCAACGTGCGGACCCCCGTTTGATTTACTCCTGGTTTCCGTATCTACGACTTCGAACTTCATCGGCCATCAAAACGACGGGGAGAGATCCCGAACGAAACCGCGTTCCTCATGGGTGAAATAATGCCACTCGTAAAACCGGGAACCCCACAGATTCGACTTTCCAACGCTCAAAGCACTGAGTACATAATTCCTTTGCTGTCACATCTAGGAGGATCAAAAGTAACATAAACGCATATCTTTGATCTCGATTGAATTTCTACATAGGAATTCGCTCGTAGCTTTCCTCTAATTTTTTTTTTCGAGTGACCGACCAGTTGAATGAGTAGCGCGAAACCGGAAGTCGTCGGACAAATCTCTCGCCCGGGGAGAAGAGTAGTTACGTCGCGGTCAGACCGCGCGGTAATTGTCATACCGGCGAGCGGAGCACGGTAAATCGGTTAAAGGCCCGCGCTCGGTGGCCCCGGAGACAAACCGCGGCGAGCGCAACGAGAGCGGATTGCAGCCGTAGGCAGGAATTAGACTCGAATCTCGTCTCCTTGCTCCCCGTGTTTTCTGAACTGGTTGCGGCTGATGATAATGACAGTAGCAGGTGCTCGAGTCGATGCCGCCTTCGCGGCTTGCTTCCCTGATCTCCGTCTCCGCGTATCTACACGCTCACGTAGGGACGATCATTGTTCTCCGTCCGCGTCGTCGACGGGTCATCCGGTATAATTCGTTGCTACGGGGACCCACAGTTCCACCTACCGTCGTACGCGACCAGACGGACGTATCCTCGGCTTCGTGTATATCTCGCGTCCATGTGAGCGTTCCCTATACGTTAGACGAACCTATGTGTTCGCGTACGCACACAGAGACCGCTCGCTTAATATCTCGAGCCAATCTTAGAGCTTGCATTCAGTGGGTTAGTGCCGTAAATGCCAGTAACCATCCACTGGCAATGGCCACTCGTGGCTACCACTATAGACGGCTAGGCAGGTATTCATTCCATTTGCAGTTATGACGAGTACGAGTTCAGAGGCCGTGAGAGTTTGCTGGCTAGCTCGAACACCCGGCAGCTTGTATGTGTTACAATCTGGCACGTTCACGTACGCACCACCGCCACCGCAGCCACGTTACACTTTCACGCCTTCCTGTATACATATACTGCATATCGACCCTTTCCAGCTTCACCTCCTCGACTCTCATGCTTTATGGTAGTTTCGTGGCTCCGTGCTCTTTTGATTGACGTTTGACACGGTCTGGGATAAGGGAGCTGGCTACAGGAAAGGAAACTCGTCATACTCGCAAACTTGAAGACATTATTTTATGTACAACGTTAGGAGTTAACAAGTACATCCTTTCACAATTTCCAAAATAGTGATTCAAAAATAAGCAATTATGGAATATTCCCAGTTGTTTTGCTTTCCTCTGCATATTTTGAAGGGTCCTCGTTTCTAAAATAATAATAATCGCAGAAATTCGTTGTCTTATTGCTTCGACGAAATTGTTCACCACTTATATCGAAGATGTTAATCGTATCGGGTCAACGCTTGTCCACGGTGTGAAATATCGCGTCGCGGATGTTAAAGGTTAACGGCCTTCGACGATGTCTACGCAGAATAATTTCACGTCGACTATGCCGATACCGCGAGGGATGGTCGATGAGAAAAAACCTGGAGAGAGACTCTCGAGGAATATAATAATCACTGCACCGTCGCGTCGATAGAAACAGGATGAATACTTTCGTACGCGAGACATACTCTTTAGCGATCCTTTGACTCCTTTACACGCGTCGCTCTATGTCCGTGGCCCCTGTTATTGCCGCCGCGGCTTTTTCACCTTCGGACTTTCTCGCGGATCCTAACCTCGCGGAACGATTCATCGAAGAGGCCGAGTCCCGGACAGCCGTGCCCGCAGCCACCGCCGCCACGGTAGTCACAATTATAGAGTATGACTGCACAGATTCGTTCGGTAATTTGTTATCATTGAATAAACACGCATCGAAAGGGACAAGTGGGTGGAGGAGGAGGGAGGAGGAGAGAGGAGGTACCCGAGGTTCCTCGCCTTTACGCGACCGAGGATCGTAATCTTCTAACGAACGCGAACCACTTTCTTCGCCCTCTGCTCGTTCACGGTCTCCTTTGTGCCTCGCCAGGCTCGTTCATCTATACCATAACGAACCGGAGCTTATTCGAGGCCGTGGAATCTCCTCTCTTACGATTGGAATCGTCGAGGAACGCGCGAGAGGATCCGTGGCCCTCGCATAATCTTTCTGGTAGCCTCGATGACAAGTGGGATCATAGCTCAACGCGCTAGAAATAGAATCTCAGAGTCGTTTCCGCGAAATAACGCGAAGGCAGCGCGAGGCCACGTTCCGCGGTCGAGAGTCCCGAGGAGGGAAAAGAATCGGTCATAATAAATTGTCGGCGAATAAGAGTGGACATTTTAATCCGCCCTTGGGTCTCGCCCGAGGCTCGAGGTCTGCGCGCACCGTGAATAAAGAGATATCTCCCTCCTGGCAACAGGCGGTAACGTCTAAATTAAATGTTTCTGGATCGACGAGCCACGGATTCAACGTGTCATGCGCCGCTCTTAATCTGGATTTAACGGCCCGGGTCTCCGGTCGGCGTGAGGCCACCTTGCGGTGCCTGACCGCTTCAATAGAGCTTAATTGGCGAATACTCCCGGGATCTCTCTTTCTGTGTGCGCGCCCCGAGCGTATAGAGACCGGCGTAGAAAGAGAGAGAGAACGGGAGGAACGGTTAATAAGAGATGAACGGAGCGAGTGAAAACGTAGGCCTCAGCTTTCTTCATCCTTCTCCGTGCCAGTCGTGTCCGTAAGTCTTCGGTCGATTCCTCCTCCTCCTCCTCCTCCTCCGCCTTGGCCAGATGAGGGCGAGAATGACTCCGCCGATTCGTCCGGCGCGTTTTAGTTATTCATGGTATAATAATGACGATAACGATAATAACAACGGTAATGATTACGTTTCTGAGACGATCGAGCTCTCTAACGAACGCCTCTCTGTGTGGGAACCGGCTCGCTGGCTTATCGGTCTAACTAATCGTCATACGCCTGGATATATGTTTATTATTAATTAGCGCTCGGTTGGGTAACGTTACGAGATGTATTCAACTCAACCATGTGAACGTTCGATCGAATTTTACAATCGCTCTCGTTCTTCTTTATTTTCGGCCAATTCCCGATACGAATTTCATAGTGCCATGACTTTCTCGAGTATTAAAAAATTTGTCATTGTCTTCATAAAAATCGAGGAACAAGTTTCTTATCCTCGCGTGGAAGACCTCCCACCAGTACTTCCGTCATCACACCTTCCTCCTTTTAACGGTCGTTTTCTCTAACTGAGAACGCGAACCGAACGTTTCGTATACTACAAGTAACTAACTATCAGCTTCGTCTCGTACACTAGAAATAACTATCAGCTACGACGGGGAACAGCCCCGTGCTGGCGCGAAAACACGGTAGCGGCGTTCTCGCGTGAACCAGATACACAGGCCCGAGGCCCGTCACAGTAAATTATCATTTTCATAGCGGCGCGGCACGCCGGTAATTTTGAGGCCTACGGCGCGCCGCACCGCGGCTACTTACGCGCCGGTACAAGAAGAAGAGGAAGAAGAAGAAGAAGAAGATCGTCGTAGAACGCGTTCGCTTCGCGGTTCGTTCGACGGAGATAAGAAAATCGCGGTGGAGAAAGAACCGCCACCGGCGCGGCGGCGGACACGTTCCCGGGAGCGTATTTTTCGCGATGACTTTCGCTGGACATCGACGTGGCGATCGTAAATCAAGGGAGGAACGCGGCTAGAAAAGGGAATAAAGAACAGCGTCCGAGCTCGCGCGAACCGTGTCTTATAGGTGAAAGATGGCCCGGGACTTCCTTGGCGATCGCAACGAAAGGTCGCCGCCGGAGATTTAACCCTGTGATTTAGCAACAGTTGGCTGATTCGTTTTTGCCACGCCGAAGAAATAGTACGCCGCTACCGCTGCGATCAGATTCCGTGATTTATGTGGATTCGTCGTTAATTGACAAATAATGCTCTTTCTTCATTAATTTTCTCAGCTAATAACAATCAGGGACCACGCTATTTGTAGATAACGATCACCATCTATCTTTGATCATTAAATTGTATCGGAGGCAATAAGAATACTCGTTCTCGTCACGCGAGGCCTAATAATAATTATCCCTCGGCTAACAGCGACTTCGCACTTCGATAGCGATCGTTGATGGACAGCGTGTCGAGCTCTCGACAGAACAGTAAGGTGGGCGTCGTGACGAAAAGAAAACCGGTACCCCGGAAGCGAGAATAATTCGCGTCTGGATCGGTCGCCAGATGCTAATCGACTCTACGTCAGCTCTGAAGGCGGACAGAATGGATCGACCGGTGTCTGACTACTGATCGATAGCGGCGCGGCTCGTCCGCTGCGAACGGTCGCGCTTAATGATCGGCAGCCCGCAGTCGGTCGTTTAAATAAAAAAAATCTTGGTCGCGGTAGTGAAATTGTCGGACATTATGCATATCGCGCGCGACGATCGCGGCGATTTGATATTACCTACGTCGTTACGCAATTTCGTAATTAATTGTTTTTCTGAATTATTGATATTTCACGCGGAGCCTGTCCGTCTCTTCAGCGTTCGCTGCGAACTGCCGCGTGAAACCTTGAAACCACTGATACCGCGACCGTATCCATACTCCTTCGATCAAATTCACGTTGCCGCGCCGCGGGTGGTAGCAACATCTGTCGCTTGCCGGAATGCGAGGCTAATTGAACGGCGAGTGTTCGATGGTGACGCGAACAGGATACTCGCGCGTATACAGGGTGTGTGAAACCAATGAAGCCTATCGTTCAACTGCGGATTTTATGCGTTTATAGACAGATGGTACCTACAGAAAGTATAAGAAATGCATTCGTTGTCCAAACACACAGAAAGTATCAAAAGTGAATATTATGATTTTTAAAGTACAAAAGAAATTCCTATTTAGATTTTATTCTCATTTTATTTTCAATCTATTTATCCTACATGTCCAGGATTTATTAAAATTTTTCATATTTTGACAGAAATTTGTATCAGATCTATAAATAACCAGTTTTAATATCTAATAAATAGGGTTGCATTCAATCGTAGTATTAAGTGTTCTTCATTTCAACGTGAAACGACAGATGCATGATATTCAATGTGTATCTTGAAGTTGGTACTTCTCACATTCATGGAAGCTGCAATCGGTTCCCGTGCAAAAAGAATACGAAACGTACTCCTCGCGCGAAATCATTCGCCTCACCCGATAGTAAAAGCCAGGCGGTGAGAATACACTCGACCGGCGAAGGCTATTCCGCGTGCGGCTGCCCTCACCGGGAACTTAACGTGGAAAATGAAGTAGTTTTCTTCTCTGACAATCGTCGTAACGCCCGGAGCATACCGCGGCGGTGCGAGGTACCTGCAACGGCAGCTTCCTCTCTCGTCGTGCAGAAGGGATCGGACAGTGCATTATCCGTTAGACATGGCCCCCGCGCTGATATATTGACTTGGACAAAAAAGCGGCTGTTCTTGTGCACCGCCGCCGCCGTCGCCGCGAACTTCGCTCCCCTCCGGCTTCCTCCCCGTGGATTCGCTTTACAACGCGACGCAGCGAGAACTGTTGAACAGCGAGAGCTGAGAACACGGGCCTCTGTGCGCGCGATCGGTGACCGGTAAGAGGAAGAACGATCTAACGTCTAATGGAGTTTCCTGTGACCGGCCTTTTCTTTCGGCCGGATTGGATTCACCTCCCTCGATCTCTCGAGATTGGTTTCGTGCTTGCGAATACCTGGCCAGGAGATAAGGCTGTCGGTTGGAAGTATGGGAAGTCATTGGGAAGATAAGAGGCTCGAGGGTGGGCCCTTGGCGGAACGGTTAGGTGAAATTGTTAATTGCGCGGGAACTCCTCGTGGGATGAATGACTGTTTCTTCTTCGAGGCGATACAAGGCGGTCGTTGTAAAGTCACGTCGAGGTGTTACTTTGTTAGTCTAGATCTCTTCATGTCCCCCTCTATCATTATTTCTAGACGAGTGGTCTGATCATAGAACGACCTAATTCACTTACTGAACGTCAGTTTCTACTTGAACTCCGCGTAAGATCCACTTTTGTATCATTTCGATTAATCATAAGAATCGAACAGCAGAATATTTAGCTGAAGTTCCTACATCTATAATAGATCATTTCTCTCTCTCCTCTTTATCGAATAACACTAACATGACACAATTTTACAAATAAACATTTTTGATCGTTGAGATGAATGCGGTATGTGGGAGTGACTGGGAGATACAAAGGGGCAAGAAATGTAATCATATAGAGAGTGCGGTAGACGGCATCGGTATATGGGGACGGGAACCTATTATAGCAAGAGCGAGAGTAAAAGAGTCTGGACAGGTGAGATAATCAACCTGCAGCCGTAGCTTCTAGCAGTCCTCGTCGTAATCACTATTCGTGCGCAGTGTCTTTTAATGTACCTATGTCTAGTTGCGTGCACACCGACACTCGACGTTCGAAAGTTTCCTTGTAACAACCGTCGACTACCGTCGATACTTGCGGTTTTCCTTGGTACGCCAATTCTTCATCTCAAGAAGCACACCCGCACGTTTCCCAGTTACGTTCAATACTTTTGCTTCGACATGCAAAACATCTGAGCATCGTAGAGTCGTAGGTGAGCGAACGAACGATTCCTGTGTATGAAAAAAATATTCGTTGTTCCTATAGAACTGAATCGTTACGTCAGAGTGAATTCTCGTGGGTCTAATATTAGAAATAACTGTTGGTTATAATATTCCGGCGACACGGTCGTGTACTTGTACTTATGTACGACTTGATGGCAGCATTCAATGAGTCCGGGAGATGATGGTTCGAGAACGAGAGAGAGATCGATTACTCAGTGCCTCTGCACGTATGAAAATTCGAAGCGAAAGCGGTCTTTGTTGTTTTTGCGGATGTTAACAGGAAATTTGATTCCTGATTGGTAACTCTGGTTTACCCAGTGCTCTCCGAATCTGTCTTCGACCAATTATTCGACGCAACGCGAGGCGTATGAAAATTTATTGGTTACTTTTTGCCACGGCTTTAAACCCCACTGTTTCACCGTACGTCGATCTAGCATTATCCTAAGTGGAGTCATATATCCTCACGAATAATGTTAAATGATACGCCCAGTTCTTGCCACTTGAAGTCGTCCATCCTGAAATCCAACGCGACTTTTGCTTAAATTATTCAAATTACTATTGACTCGTTACGAGAGTGCTTTTTTTCAATGCGCCAGCATGTAAAATAAATATCATTGTGTCACAGCGAGTAAAAGTGGCAAATGCACCACCGAGAATATTGATGCAACATTATACGATACTAGCACGAATCCCTTGGGCGAGCATAAATACACGTCGATGCTCGGCCACAGCGGCGAGAAATAATCCTCTCGGTAAAAAGTTCAAGCGATCGACGACGACGAATCAGCGGAGTTATGATAACAATAGTCAGCGTGAGAAAGTTGAAATACTTGTACGAAGTATAAAGAGTCACGGCGCATCGATAATGGAGCTGCAGTCAACGCGCGCGAATCACGATTTCCGCGCGTTACGCGTCCCCGTTTAGAAAACACGGTGTAACCCAGTGACATTATGAGAAAATTCATGGTGGAACATTATTATAGCGTCGTTGGCAGCGACGCGATCCAATATGCTTGTTTTCCATTCGCGTTTTACCGCCGACGGGACAATGGTCACGAAGTCGTCGCCGTCGTCAAATATTCTCACGCGTTTCCACGGAACGGCGACGCGCGGTTCGTTATTCCTTCCGGCCGGCCGGCGCGTACGTATGTTTTATCCCTCTATTGATATACGAGCCGGGCTCGCTTTTCTCTCGTTGCGAAAAGGACCACGGATCGTTGCAGTCTCCTTTCTCGCGACGCGTTCCACAAAACCAACGCGTGCACCTAATATTTTATTAGCTGAGGCACGGGCAACAATGCCCACTGAGCATTGTGTCGGCGCGACGGTGTGGTCCGCTCGATGCCTGATTTACCGCTCGTCTAATTTGTAGGCGGTCGCCATTAAACAATCCATAAATGCGTACGCGTAAAACACTCCCGGGTTCGGTGCCGGCAACCGGACTGGCAGGCCAATGCGTGCGTGCGTGTACGAACGGACAAGAACCTTTTATTCATATTCAAATGGACGAGCTTTACGATCGCGTGAACGGGAGTGAGAACCGATACACCGACTGCAAAGGCTTTTCGTTTCCCTTGCACAAAATACGTGTTCGTATTTCTGTAGGTTCACCTTTATCAACGAAAAGAATTATGGAATTTATTTACTCAAGAAGAGAAACAATTTTCCTGCAATGAGTCTCGGCCCTCGTTCGAACAAGGGTTGAACCTGTGAACCCCGATCAGGTTAAGCTGAAAACAATACCCTACCCTGTGCATTTCGTCTCGGAAGGGTTTGCGAGAAACACGGACGGAAACAAAAGAGAGTAAAAAAAAGCGCGTATGCGTATAAGACTCGTCCACTCATTGCCGAATTTCTGTGGATGGCCCGCGTGTATACGACGTCGATGCTACGAACCCATAGCTATCTGCGAGGTCCGGAAATTGGCCATAAACACTGTTGCGACTAAATAAGAAGACCGGACTCACAATGCGTTCGGTTGGAATTATAACCCAGCCATGCTTGCATTAGGTACTCGTTACCGGTATTACGTTTCAGTCACCTCGTTCGGGACTGACCGGATATTCTGAACGCGTGTGGAATTGGAAGTAAGAAACAATAAGATCGTAATAAATGTGAAGATTCAAAAAGCGTTTGACGAACTACGGTAAATTATATATGACTGACGATTATTGAGGAAGTATTGGAGTTACAATAAAGTACCCAGTGCCAGAGAAATGTTTTATGCAGAGTTCCGTTCTGCAGAATGCCATTACCGAGTACTATCCTAGGAGGAAACGGACGCTGATGGTTTCTGGATTAGAAATTCGTGCCCCGCGCTTCGGATCGTGAGGTTTAGAGTTCGCGGCGTGTGTGTCTGGAGGCGTTCGGGAAAGAAGTTGATGAATTATCCACGGTGGGAAAAAGTGGGTATCAGCACGGCACCGGCGCGGCGGAACGTCGCCGTTCTTGCCCTGGCAGGCTAGCGGCGGAGGCACTTATGGATGAGAAAGAGCGATAGGCCGATGATTTTAATAGTGTTCCCAATTAATTACGGCTGCGAGGAGAGCCAACGGGGTCTCGGAACACGTCGACCTCACGTCCGATCTCGAGAGTATGAAAATTAGAACGGCGAACCGGTCGGGTTAATGGGCCTGGTGAACCGGCAAACAAAATTTCGCCTCGTTCTCGCGTGGTTTCTTGCTCGGGCAAATGCCGAGCAAATTGCGTCTCAAGGAAGTATATTAATTGTGGGATTCTTCGGGTTATTAGTACCGAGCTAACCCCATAACACCAGGCGATCTTTGCACTTCTTAAACGTAATTTTTAACCTCGTGCTCCAATTAATTACTATTTGATAATTGTAACTTCGTCTTTTTCCTTCGTCCTTAACCATCGTGAGAACAATTCCGCAGTTCTTCCGGAAAATGTCACTGCATCAGCATGGCCGCTTGTATAGCTGAGTTCAGAGTGAAGATTTTCAAGCTCCGTACAGGCTGGAGGAGTCCGTGAGTGGCTCGGCCCCATAGACAAGCCTTGCGGACGATAACGCGTAACGCGACGTGGCTTATTGCCAATGCATTTTAAGTAGTCTAGCATACGGGACTCTCTCACGTGCATTGTGCACCTGTGACACCGGGTTCGACTCCCTCTCTCTCTCTCTCTCTCTCTCTCTTTCCCTCACTCTCCTTGCCGGTACTCGCTGTGTACACGAACTCGGCTGAGAATCCGCGTACACAAAGAAAGACCGAGCAAACGTCGTGATACGACGGATTATGGTCGTTGCTAGTAGTATTACTGCCGGACGGTGCAATGATCGAGGTATGGACGTAACGATATACACTGCATCGCATCGACGTGGAACGAACCGAACCCTTGGAGAGGTTTACGAGGTGTTTAATTGCTGATAAAAAAAAAACTGCGACCAAGTTGTTCTTATTGCACTTCCACCGATCCGAGTGATTTACAAAGATCCTGAAGCGAGATATTTCACACGGGGATTGACTGAATTTCGTGACTTTTGTTGAAATTACGACAGGAAATGTTGACTGGCTCGGAGAATGGGCCAGGACGCATGCAAACAGCTCAGTTTGATGAAGCCATTTTGCTCGTAGGCTCTCTTAGAAATCGCGCGACGAAATCTCTGACTTTAAGTAAGCATTGTATGGTAACCAACGCAGAATAATTGTACGATGCCCGCGAATAGACGGACACGAGCTTCCAATGTTTTTATTCATTTCTCGATGCGATTAACGAACCCCCTGAGGACAATAGTTTTATATAATGCAGATCATGATACGAATTCTCACTCGTTCAAATTCTACATTTATTTTCGATTTTCATTTTAGTCTCGTTTCATCGACGAAACGCCGATTTAATTTGTGCACAGAAGCAGAATGATACCCTGATCTCTAAACAGACACCCCTTCCGTTTACTACGTTAACAAAGGGTCCACTAAAGGGACTATCGCTCGATTTTCGATGTAACATACTAGCCACCTCTGACTCGGAGCAATTTTTAATCCCCGCCGCCTGGCCAATGAATCACTCTCCGATCTTCTACGGATGCGGCTACCACGTTCCAGCCTCATTTCGTTCTCATCATCAGAATCCGTATAGCCGGGGGTCGTGAGCTCATATTTCTCGAGTATTATGTCCCGACAGCGCATGCACACACGTATCGGGCCCGCCGGCCACGTGTGTGGCTGCGACGCGTAAGTAGGTAAATACCGCTGCTACCGGGTAGCACAGTGGATGCAAAAGCGGAACAGCTAGCCTAGTAAAGCGATGCGTCGGGAGACACAAAGAAAAGCTTCGCTCCTCTGAAGCAACGAAACAGACCCGGACCCAGTCGAAAGCTATGGGATGATAGACCGTGTAAACGCGCTCCCACTGCGAGGACCACAGTGCCTGTACGAGTAATCGCCTCCGTAGCTTCCGTAACGTCCATGCCGCGCATCTAAGTGTCGTGTCCGCTATTAATTTAAAGCGGCATGTTTTTCGATACCGTCGCTTTTTTCTAATCATGGTTCTTTCTCAACTTCCCCCCGTCGCGTTTGAAAAGTCTGTAGGTGTATCCCTTTACCAAATATTAGCACTGTTAGTTTATAGAATAAATAAGAACTTGTTTATTTATTTATTTATTTATTTATTTATTTATATACGAATTTATAAAACCCATATTTTAGATTTGATCATAATTACTTGCATGTTGGTTATAATTAATTGAATGAATTTATGATTCGTATTAAGCCTCGGTATGGTATAAAGAATTAAAAATTTATGGAGAGTTCGCACAGAATGAAAGCTATCAAGTTTAAGAGATATATAAACTAGAATTTAGTAAAAAAAAAAAGAAGAAGAACGATGTATGTTGATCGGGAGCCTTGATCTGAGTTCCACGAGGGTTGATTTATTTATCAATTAAAAAGCATCCGCGTCGGTCCTCGTGCCCTGACTGGTGATCCAGCCAGCGTCCGGTGTAGACCGGCACCAGCAGGAAGCCAGTTGTTAAAATGGCACGCGAGTTTTACGACTCGCGCGTATAGTGCCATAAAATAATCGTAATCTTTGGGTAATGCATGCTCATGCATTGCCGACCGGCAGCCCTTGGCTTCGTATTCCTTCGCAGGACCATCCCCGTCTCTCAAGTGACTGCAGGCTCGTACTCGTACCGACTATCAACTGACAAAGTAACGCAGCGAAGAAATTCGATATAAACGCAACGCTGTGTCCGCCCGATTCACCCGTAAACCTGTTATGCTCCGTGCTGGCGTATCTGCGTAGATAAATTCAGATATTGGGGTGACAATGTTCCCAGCAGCGAGATTTCCCATCGTCAGTAATGCTACATAAAAGACTGACGATCGATCAGTTACGTGTGATTGCGTTCGTTTCCTCTCACGATAGAATTCAGGGCAAGAGACAATTAGGTAATGAAGTATATTGATGAACAGTATTGTACGAGTCAATCAAGCAACAATTCTCATTCACTGAACGGCGCGATTGGAATCCAAATGGAACGAGAGTTTTCCAACGGGCTTCTGTTTACGTTGTTTATCTGTTTCGCAACCGGTAACGAAGTCGCGCGAAGGAAACGGAGGGAAAAATCTCTGTATTGATTCGGTAATGTACTCGAGCGTGTAATGAATGTATTGTATTGGTGGTGGCTGCGTTTGATCAGTACGATTTGCATGGAGAGACGATCGTTATTATGTCGATGCCGAGAGAAGAGCAAATGCGAATCGATAGTCGTGCGAATTCTCCGTCGAAAATTTATAGTCGGCGGATTCGTCGGGCTGACAATTTCCGTGCATACCTCGTAAAGAGGCAAGCTCGTAATCCGGGAATTGTCACGAGTTTATGATGTACAGGGTGTATCGTTACCCGGTGGACGCACAGCTCTCACGATGATCTCTCCGCGGACGCGAGTCGACGCTGTCGAAGCAATATGAAATTTTATGCAAACGATGCATCCTCACGTCTGGTGTTTATTCCTGTGTTTCCTCTTGTCAATTTTTATCGAATTAAACTAAAATACTTTGCCGTACGAGCTTTCACTACCCTCTACGACACCGAGGAGTTTATCCTTAAAGTGGCGACCACACAGCGTGAAATTAATTCTTCCGACGATTATTCACATCCTGGAATTTACTCGCCGGTACTACCGCGCTGTCTCGTCGCACTGCCACCGAAGCCGTATCGAGCGATAGAATACATGCTTTCTCGGTTACAAAGTGATCGTTCGGGATCTAGATTTTACGTCTGCTCGTATCTAAGGCATTCGGCCAGAACAGGGCGCAATAAACCCAAGCCAAGCACTAATAAAGGTAGAAGGAGGTATCATAAAAATTTCCGGAGCAAAGAGGCTGCGAGCCTGGTACACCGCCGAAACGTTTCCACGAGCGAGATTAAGGGAGATGAAACTCGAATTATATCGCACAGCCGGGGTCGTTAAGGCGGCGTTAACAATCAATGTAATGCCGTATCGTTGCCGCACAATTAGATGCGTGATATACAGATACATAAATGTAATACGTGGCCCCGGCTCGCGGCATTATCCTTTATGGCCTCGCCGAGCAAATCCATAAAACGGTATACATAGAAAGTCGGGGTTTAGCCTATTCTCGGTTAACACGCGCCGCGCGCCGGTGTCAACCGTCGGGAATGGTCGCTCGCCGAGATGCGACGAGGTCAAGGAGTAACGGCCGTTCGCGTTTGCACGGTACACGGAGCACGTCTTAAAAGAGTGTCCATCGGCGACCCCCCAGGTGCGCGTCGATTACTGAAAACTCTGCTTAATTTCCCCGGACGAGGAATTCCAGCGCGCGCGGGAAACCAGCCGGGAAAAGGTCTTGGCCGAAGCGCCGTTTCATTATCGAAATGAGTGAGATGAGATAAAAAATTAAGCATCCGTTATCGAACTATTAACAGAGTACCCGCGCGATGTCTCCTAACGACGCAGTGTGTATAAAGATGCGTGCATACGACTCGAAATTCACGCGGGAACGAAAAGTCAACGATCGTCCTTCTTTCCGCTGGGACGTCTGGCTACCGATACCGGGTATAAATAGATCTTCTGATTGATTTTAATTATGGAGAGGAAGATCTTCCTACCCTTGCGCGAGATTCTCATCTCACCGTTACTCGTGGAACTCTCTGCAAACAAGATTCTACCAACTTCCCTATTTGTTAATTTACAATCTATAACGGGACAAAACCGAGTCTTGCTCGCGAATTGGAATCGGCAGCTACTCGAACGTATACGAGACAATAGGAGCGGACTCCTTTTGAGGATGTTTGACGAGCTAAACGTTAGTCAAGTGGAAGCCGGCTTAATGGAGCGCGTTCGATGAACCGCATATAAAGGTTCACAAGCTGCCCATCTTCTCGAGGGTTACAAAACGAGCAGAACGCTGCACCACGGATCGAAGAGGTGCGAGACGCAGGATCGTAAGCGCGGGTATTACGACTCAGCCGCGAAACGCAAGACCTGCCGTCTCGCGGAAGAAAGAGAGAGAGAGATGAACGTCTAAAGAAGCCCATCGGGATGCCGAGGGGGCCGCGATACATGTAGCAAAGGTCGGGCCAGCACTAAACGCCAGACAATGCCCGTCGGCACCCTTTATACCTTCCTCGATCAGGCCGCGGGATGGCTGCTCGGCACTCCGTCGAGTTGCGCGAGGGCCCCGTAAAATCGGCCTTTTATCTTCTCCTCAAGGCGCGCCTCTCTTGTAAAGTGGATCGAACCACGCCAATCAGAGCACACCCCTCTTTTCAGAACGTATATAACTACCGTCTTGCTCTTTTTCGTCTCTCGTAACACGGTAGGGAATTTAGTTAAGAGAGCAGTTTAATTTACTGTTACCTACTCTCCTTACGACACGAGACGACGATCATATATGTATGTACTACTTACTCACGTTTCCAATTCGATTCTCTAAATCGGAGATATAATATACAGGGTGAGTAGTTTAACTTGGTGCTCCATTTCCATTTTTCATTCCTGTTGGAATTAACTATCGCGTGCATTTCGTACAAACAGCATTGAATTGAAGCAAAAACGATCGTTCCGGCCGGACAGTTATTACCGTCGGTAATTGAACGAGTTTCGCCAAGTATCCGGGCATAACGTGTACCGGCAGCAATGAGGCAGCAGGCATGTATCGCGTTACCCGTGCCGTGCGCTGTCAATTGCTGTAAGAGCAGCAAGCCTTCGCGGCAAAAGTTCTAATTAAGCGTACGATATCTGGCCGTGATAGCCCACAGAGAAGGCGGACACGCTTGCTTACAAAGCGACGCCGGTGCTCGTATCGGGCCACGATCTCGAGCGCCACGCTGAATCGCGACCGAGAATCTACTGATACCCTCTCTTGAACCCTCTCGATCGTCGATCTCCGCGCGCGATTTCCACGTACCGATCTCTTCTCTTTCCGAAATTGTAACGAGATCGAAGCGGCGTCGGCTACGCCCATTCTGCTCTTTATCTTAATATAATCCGGATCGGGAATTCGCGAGCCACGTCCAGGATTTCAAAGCGTACCGCTCGCAATAAAATCACGGTTGGTTCGACGTTATCGGTTTCGATCGGAAGAGTGACCTGTGCACTCTGCTCTATTGCGAGCCAATCGCCGGAGACCTATAGTCCACCTTAATGTGCGCTGCTTCGATCTCAAGATTGTTGAACTCATTTTAATATTATTATTGCTTCATTAACGCGCACAAGTCCCTTAGAGTACACAGATGACCTAGATAAATATAATAAAAAATAAACTGAAAAAAGAAAAATAACAGATAATCAGTTTCTGAGTTCTGATACGAAGGACGATTCTAAGCGACTACTGTACAGTTCACGAGAAAGTTAAATTCCTCGCGAGGGGGCGAGAGTATGTTAGTGAAGACGTCAGGTCGGACAATAATTAATCGTCGTTGCGAGCGCGAAGTGTATTCGACACGAAACGCGAGGGGAACATCGGCGCGAGGGCCTGACCTGATCGCTGAGCGGCAAGCTCCTCGATCCGATCTCGAACGCGAGCGCAACGATGCGCTGCGCTCGCCGGTACGCGTATTACATAGTATTAATTTATGCGCGGCGAGGCATCGCGCGCATAAATTATGGAACTCGGACGCGCGCGGCTCTCGCGTGTGCGACGAGGCCTCGTTACGCACCGATGAAACGTGCGGCGAGGATCGCTGCCCGATAGATCGCGATAAAACAAATACGGGCCGCGCGTAATTGTCAGTGTAATATTATTAATTATCGCCGCCATTAATGGCGCGCAACGCTGACACGGGGATTGTTCGCCGCCGAGAATGGAACGCCGATCGGTGTTTCTTGGAATATTGAATCTTCCAGCAACGCTTTAGGCGCGAGGTACCGTGTAGGGGGTTAATTAATTGATTCGCGTCGTTTATTGATTAACTTCGCTTTGAATGAAGTACGGCGATCGCAGCTGCAACGTGCCACCGTTTACCGTTTTTGGAAACAATCGCTCGTCGATCAATTAATCGCGCGTGTCGCGCCGTTCGTAATGATACTCTGACAAAGCTACGCAATCAATTCCCGGAAAGTCAGTGCGGCTTCCGATGTTACAGGGCTTCGTTCTTAATTTGATGTATTGTTGAACGGAGTGTTGATTGATGCATTCATGGAAAATTGTATTTTCAAACAGCGGTGGGTGGAAACTTTTGCTTGTTTTTCTCGCGGCAAATGAAATAATCGACGACTTGATGAAACGTATAAGCGGGGACTAATTAATGAGATCCTTGAATCTATCCCTGACCCCGGGGCTCCGTATGAATACCTTGCAGGGAATGCTTCCGGACCGCGTCCTCTTCCGAAACGATCGTTCGCCGATAGGTTACAATGAAACTAATGTAGGAGCTGGTGATTGTGAGTGGATAATGTTGTTAATGATTGGTACACTAATGGTACGCGTGATTATTGTTAGGTATACGTGTACAACGGTGGTACGCCAGTGGAAAGTTATATTGTTGAGTCGATGCATCGTCGGATGGAATGTTAATCAGTACTCTCTCGGAAAATTGAATGTTGCCGTCGGTAAAATGCTTTATAAAATCAAGGACTACGTAACTTAACGAGGTGTGTAAGTGGCAGCTTTACGATCCCGATCCTTGTAATAAATCCTGTTCAAGGTTTTTGAGCGGAAATTATGTCAAAATCGAATTATATCATTGGATATATTCATGAGTGATATTTTCCTCAACGCGACTTCTGTTGATCAAGTATAAAATTTATAAACCCTGTAATACATGTATATCAAAGAAACGTTATTTGTCCGATTCCGTCTTCCGATTCCTTCCATTATTCTTCTGGGAAGATAGCCGCAGAAAGATGGAGGGAAAACAGAAATCTTGGAACACTCACCGGCGATTCGCGAATGCAAATTGCCGGGGACCGTTAACGACCGGCTCTAAATCTTTAACAGCCTCGGTTTGCCTCTCCCAGGCCACTAACTTACGAGTCGTGAGAGTTCGCGAGAGGCGTACGCTCGAGCAAAAACAAACCCCGTTACTAAATGAACCCTCCGCCGTGCTTCTCGTTAATGGGTTTATCGTTCTCGTTCCTTCAATAAAATTTCATCGAATATCTATCCACGCGTATCGAGCATTATTCGACGAGATAACGTAAGGTCAGGCCGCAGGGGACCGCGTGCAAAGTTTAATTAAAGAAAAGACACTTTATCTGCATTAACACCGGGTGTCATTTATCGAATACCGCGGATCCGCAAAAATTCGTAATTACCTGGAAATGCGTAAATTCACCGTGAATCTAATACTAGAAACTAATGTATAGAAAGTAAACACGCCGATGGTAATGCTTAACATTGATAAAGAAGCACGAGCATGCCGGCAATTAAAGATATCAGAAATTTCCCATCACATTACGGCTATCGAATCACGCTTGAACTCGATACCGTGATTGAAATCGTTGAGTGCAATCCGTATCCTTCACTAAAACTCCGTGACCGCGTTTTTCGAACGAAAGGGGTTTTAGTCGGATCGTTGCACCGCGGAATCCCATCTGAAAATCGAACGGAACCGGGAGATCGGCGGAGATCCTTCGAGGGATCGGATAAGACTACGGCGGTGTAGTATGTTGGAAATTATAGGGTGTTATTCGCGCGAGCGTGGCTGCGCGATTCGAGGTAGATAGGGGCCAGCGTGCAAACCCTTTCGAGGAGGAGGCGGTCAGGGAGATGCAGCACGTGCGTTTATAAAGTCGATTTTAACAGGGGTTTGGTCACAATTATGAGCCCGGCAATGGAGGCCGGCTCATTACCCTCGCTAAACTGGAACTAATTATTATGTTCCGCGGCGCGTTGCGATGATTCCCTGGCCGGACAGAGAGGAACCCGTTGCCGTTTCCTCGTCGGTGGAAAAATCGCACGTTAGCATTGGTCGGAACTCGGCGAATGTGTAATTAGTTCGTACGTGTTTCTCGATCGAAGTCCAGTCGCGTGCTCCACCTGGCGTATACTCGGTCCGGAGAATTAACCGGAGAGGAAAAAGCAATCTTTCGCTGGTGGAATTCAAACGAGTCGTGGACCCGTTTTATTGCAACGGGAATTGGTTTGAATGATAGGAACGCGTTAAGTTTGAAATAGAATCGATCCGAATCGCTGAAGAAAAACGGAATGCTTGATTGTGAATTTTCGAGGCGATTATTTCGATAATTCTAACAAAATTCGACGTGTTCCGGAAGACTTCATTCAAAGGACGAATGAGGCGGTTTTATCGCGAGGACAAAGGACAAGGATTGGTCCCCGAGTGAATCTCCACGTGGGGCCCAGATCGGTGCCACGCACGAAAGAAGCGAGGAGTGTGCGAACGTATTAACACCTCGAAGGATTTATGATATTAGGCTTGGGTGAGATGACGGGGCCGGGAGAAAGAGCACGAGGTGGGACGGTGCACGAGGCCCGGACGGGGTCCCCTGCGGCACGATGGCGGCTCTCACAGAGGCCACTGGAACAAATGGGCTCAATTTCATATTTTGTAACACCCCCGCCCTGTTCCATGGCAATGCCCCGGCACCCACGCACCTGCGATCTATTTCATCGCTGCGATTCGCTAAAACCAGTCGGCTCGGAATTATGAGGCTGAACGTAAACCTCGACTGTTCTACATTTTCACTTTGGTGCCCGCAAGGAACTTCTCTCGTCTCGTGAACAGAATCAAATACGAATCAACTTGTATTATTCGTTTTTATTCAATATATATTAAAATCGTACAAATTATAGGTTTCGTGTAGCAAGAAAAAATGCTTGTTATACATAAAGTACTCTTGTTTCGATTTCGTATTCTTCTCAAGGCCCACGAGGCTTACAGCCGTGGTCCTTTTTCTTCCACGCCTTTGCGAACCGGACCGTGGTGATCTATAGCCGTGGAACACGCATGCAACGCGCCACCCCCGCAGACCTATCCACTCTCGCAGCCACTAACAAATTGATATAATTTGTTGTTAACGGGCTGCTCAGCCGTAGCCCGGGGCTAAGATTCGTGCGAACCCGGAAAGACGATGGAACAGATCAGACCGTTGCTCCAAAATGAATCGATTCATTTCTTTCAAGAATTCGATCCATTTTTCTACGTACATTTTCTATAATTATTCACACGAATCAATAATTGACCTCGCATGTACAATGTACGTTGTCAATCCCATTTGCGACGATGAAAGTGGATACAAAAATGTGTACGTTAAAACCGCGGTAACGTTGTACGATACGTTTTACAACTGTTCCGTCCGTTATCTCGCGCCGAACCTGTTTGTCTTCTCGACCAGGAACAAACCGGGCGAGGAGAGCGAGACGGGTCGTTCGTCGGTCGATAAATCATCGGTTCGATCCGATCGATCTTCAGCCAGCGTCGACAACTTCGAGACGAGGACAATATTGTCGAACAATCTGAAACTCGCGGTGGAACCTCGCGTCGGTGTTCGCCAGCGCGAATGTTTGCCCTCCTTTATCGTCCTCCGGGTTGTCGAAGACAGTCAACGTTTGCTCGGCAATTATGTAACCCCGTCAAACTGTTTCACCAAACAGTCGGAGAGCCGCGCGTTCACACGCCGGTATGTAAGCCCGACGTCGACGACGACAAAAGACCGGACCCGTTACAGATCTCTTTCCGCTTGTTTGACTATCTCACGGATGCCACGATAAAGCCGTCACCGATCGGCCACGAAGCGGATTCACCTGTTTGCTTCTCGCGAGTATTTCGCGTAGAAAATCAGCACCGTTTGACTTTCTACGATTTGCCTTTCCCTCTTCCCGAGAACGGGATCATTAAGAGATTGCGAACTCGTGCCATTTTTCTACCGAGAGTTGCATTCGCGTTTACTAATTGCAGAATCTGTTTCTGATCTCATGTATTTTCTCCGATCATTTCGCAACACCTGTCGCTTCCTGTACCAGTGGAAAATGGCTTCGTCTCCGTTTCCATTAAGAACAAAACATACGGTGGCTCCCGTGGCTTCCACCGATCGCATGATTAATTACCAGCCGATGAGTGTGCGTTTAACACGTGTCGATGAATAACGTAACTTGTCAAAATAACGAACGTAACGACGATCGATCGTGATCGAGAGATACCGATACCGGCTGTGGTGCAACAACAACAACAACAACAACAACAACGACGACGACGACGACAACGTGAAAGGGGTGAAAGGGCAGCAGCTCGTTATGTAAAAGAGCGGTCCAAATACCGAGCAAATTGGCACGACTCCCACACTCTATGATCGGTTGTCTCGTGTGCGAAAAGATGGTAAGTGGCCAAGAGAAGGAGAACGGGAATTCGCTCGGAAATGAAATTGGCCCGCGTACTATAACGAGGCCCTTCGCTACGAGCACCTACCCCACGCCGTGCGTGCGTCATTATATATTACGTTACGCTTAGACGTATGTAATTGCGAGCATCGTCCACGAAAGCCTTTGATTTATGTCTTCATACTGGGAGATGCTCGCTAGCGCGTGGGCAGAATCGTGGACGTCCTTCCCTCCTTCTTCGTTCATCTTCCACCGTAGTATCTCGCGTCGCGTTCACCTTTCTGTCGAAGAGGAAGAATACCCACGGCATAGCGGAACCCTTTCCTCGCGTTGATTATAATTACGATACAATTTAATACAGTCACACCCCGAGCTCCGACCTCGGCGCACGGGTCCCACTCGATTCCTTTTTGTTCACCTTTGATTAGTACCTCGAGTTTTCGAGACCACCCACCAGTTTTTTATATGAAATTACGGTGCTTTGTTTTCGTTGCTCTTCAACCATACCAAAGGTTTAAATATCTTTCTTAAGCCAAGGTTGGTGCACCATTTGCGCTCAGTTTAACAATTTCCATAAAATAGGTGCAAAGAAATGAAGAGTATATCAGCTTAATCCTAAACACATAATCAGAATGTTATAACGTATATAATGTTCGAAACATAGTAATTGAAGAAATTATTGCATTACCGTTCGAGACACTTTTGTACAAATAAATTATAATAGATCATTTAATGATACATACATATATGATATATACATATATAAATGATACATCCAGCCTAGTTGATAGTTGGAACTGATGTGCCTAGACGGATGGCACGAAATTTAGTTCTGTACTAATTAGCGTTTGGTGGATTGCTCATTCGAGTTTCTGAGAAACTCGACGAGAAGCGATCGTCAGTTTCTCAAGGCTGTCGGGTTCCCGAGAAACCCCGAGGCTCGGATATGTCGGCACCGTCTCTTTGCGCGAACGGCTCGAAATTCACGTCAATTTGCGTGCGATCGCGAATGGACTTAGCGAAAATTCGCGACGACCGGCAGGAGGAAACAAGGATCGAGACCCAAGGAGAAGGAAATCGGGTGAGAATCGGTGGAAGCGGACGGTCGCGCGCCTAATTAGAGAGTCGCCGTCAATTTCGCCGGCAACATTTTAACCCGTTCGCATATAGCGCACGCCCACGCGATCCGACTCGAGGCGAAACGGGGACCCCCCGCGGCCACCTTCCGACCGCCTAATTACCGAACAAGCCTATCTCCGAGCAGAGGGATCGTCCGTCGATCTACGGGGTGTTCGAAACTCATGGAACACCTGATTGCGTGCCACATTTTCGTATTCCCATCGAAGGTACCTTTAACGATGCTCTATCAATCCTCGCGCTAATAGAACGTTACCGGGACATCAATTAAACCGATCGGCTATTATCTTCATGTTTTCACCCCGGAGCGCGGCTATTCATTCGTTAATCCTAAAGAGCCCGACTATCTGCGAGGCGTCTAAACAGGCGAGGCCAATTTCCGTATTTTCCCGTGAAAGAACGAGGCTCGATAATTGAAGGAGCCATATCCCGGCGCACCGTCCGGAGGATACGTAACCCCATCGACCCCGCTGTCGTCGGTTCCAAGGGACACCCTGTGAGCCGGCCGAGCTCCTCGGGATAAGCCCCTGCTCGTATCTGGCCAAAGAACGTAGTACACGCGTGTACGGGTACGCCGCGATCGGCTCGGTCGCGTAATAATGTTACCCGTGAAATAAGACTGGTCGTGCGTCCAGCTGCGAAGCTCGCATAAACTCGGCCGATTGGATCCTAAATCGGTACAGGTCGGTTGTCTTAAGGCGTCGCGAAGGGGAATGCCAACAGAAAACACACCCCCGTGCATCGCCGGGTCTCGTCGCGCCTTGGCGCATCGGTGCCCTAGCTCGCGATGATCACACCGCGTGTATTTATGCGGCACGCGTAAATTTCGTCGACACACGGCTTCCCGGAATTTCGCGAGCGTTGCACGCTTGTATCCTCCGCGCGGTTGCCGGCCGGAGAGTCAGGATGATGGAGAGGGAGCGAGATACCGGTGGAATTAATTTGTTAATGCATCCCGTGGCCCGTTCTCTCTCTCTCTCTCTCTCTCTCTCTCTGTCTTCCTCTCGCTCCCGCTCTCTCCGACCGCTTACATGGTTCACGCGCGCGCGGGGAACGCGTGCACGTTAGTAAGTCACCCGGAGGAACGCACGACGCGGCGTGCTGGCGGATGCTGGATGTGGCGCTTTGGATTTAGTGGACGGCCGATAGAGCCGTCTCAATTACCGGCGAACGGGCTCCAATTTATGGCGGGAGATTTCGCTGGACGACGGCGTGTACATGCGAGCCACGAACGCGACGCGAGGCGCGTCACTTCGTCTCGTCGCCTTCGTCGTCGCTTTCTAGCACGCTCCGCGTCGATAGAGTCATCAAGGGAATCGCCGTACCGCACCGCGCCGCTCCATGCGCGTCTCGATCGTTCCTCTTCCCTTTCGAAAGTCTTTCAATCGAAAGAGCATTAAGCACTTAACGTTGCTCGGAGACCGGCGAGCGTGTCTCTTTACACGCGCGCGACTCGTTATGTAATACCTAACACGGGATACCCAGTACCCGTAGAGAAACTCGCTTATCCGCAGCTCGTTAGCCGCGTGTAACGGCGCGAAAGATTCCACGCTGATAACCGTTGTTGAGAATAGGTCGAGACAAAGGGGCCCTGGTTTGGGTCAGGAACCGGGTCAATACGAGAATTCCGGGGTGGGATCGTAGGAGGCAGTCGGCGCGGTAGATGTACCTGTCGAAAGGAGATGCGCTTCGAAGTGACGTGCTCTCACGAGCTTCAGATTCCTCGGTGGGTCGATTCGGATCTTTAAGAGGGCTGTGTCATGGAATTATGGAACAAGACGTTATGGATGTGTCTTGAACACAACATTAAAACGAATTTCGTCTTAATACTCTGAGAAATAAAGATGTAGAATCGAATGGCATAAAGACATATTTTGCCTGGTTATCGATAAAACGAAGGAAAATATGTAAAAAATGAATCGACGTATGTTAGAAGATTCACAAGACTATGCCAGTCCCTCAATCCACTAGCTACTATTATAATTGTTTCCGGAGAAACGATCGATATCCCAAGCAATGATGATCTGCTCGATTCGCGGCAGTAACACGGCTTGAAATTGAATTTATCAGGACGGAATAGACGCGCCCGGGCTCGTGTAACCTATCAAGGGCTCTACTTCTCGTAGTGGCGCGCGGACAATGCGTTACGGGATATCAGAAGGCAGAAGGCCCGGCGTTAGCCTGCAGAAGGGCCGGAGAGCCGCTGACGGGCCATCAGATAAGGCCGTGTTTGCCTAACCTCTCACCTCCCACCGGGGTCCGGCACGCAGCGAATGGAACAGCCCTTGAAGAAGTGGGTGCTGCTGCTCATCTCCACCGCCGACGTGACGGACAGGTTCACCCGTCTTCTTCCTTGCCCCGTGATCGTTTAAAAGCTTTCCAGAACGTCGATCTATCTTACCCCCGCGCCTCTCCTCGCATCGAATCACGGTTCGCGTTAATAGCTTCGAGGAACTGTACTCCACGCTTCTGATCGAGATCTCCAAGCTCTCCTGCTCCTTTTTGCGCGGTTCAATCGACGAGCGGAATAATGGCGCGTAATTGAGGTCAAGATCACGCTCGGCGTTGGACAGGTGAGGGGTGGATGGGGTTTCGGTTGTTCGACCGGTGACACTCGTAGTGGATTCATAATATTACGTAAACTTTTGACCTACTGTCTACAAAAGATGTAGCTGAATTGGCATCGACAGAACGATCCTTGCGTTCCCATTACTCTTATCTCATTAATGTAAAAAGGATCGAACAGCAGACGTTCCTAGAACTATGATATTTTCTCTCTTTCTCTCCCTCTCTCTCTCTACTCTATTTATTGAATAACATCAACAGCAGCTAAGAACGTCGAGATATCATATCCCTAGGAAAACTCCATATCTCATTCGTAATCTAACCGATATCCAATCAAGCAATAAGTCTTACGTAATTAGAAAAGGGCTCGGGCCGCATTAATCAACATCGAATTGATTCGTTAGCGGTAGCTGGGAGAAAATCGAGCCGGGAACACACGTAGCTTCCGAGGTAGGAGATAGCCAAGCGCGCAATATATGTGCGCCGGGAGAACGGGCAGCAACCGAGGAGAGACTGTGAAACGAAATCACCATTAGTGGGAGAACCGTATCTCCAGGTTCGACGTAATAAACCAATTCTCTCCCTCTCGGGTGTCGAGGGAAGAAAGCTTGGAGCCTGGCGGGAGCGTCTTCTAATTGGACCGCATTCCACCCGGGTCTCTTCCTCCCCCCTCCATAGCTTGTATATATGCTTTAACGGAATTTTCATTAGCGCGAGGACTTTGTCGTGACGAAACGGCTACCACGGTGAGCTGTATCTAAGACCGCGACACCGGTGTACACAAGCGTGAACGTGGCTTACGCCGGCCAGGAATCCGAACCGCTTAACGACTCGATCGACTCTCGATACCACGAATCTTAAACCTTTTCCGGGTATAACCAACTAATTTTTCGTATCGTAGGAAACTAGTCTCTAATCATAATTTTTTAATACACATTAGTTATTTAACAGTATTCTTACAAAGCTTTTGAATCTGCTCTAGAAGGACAATCACTTCTACCGCCGATTTGTAATTTTCATTGAACACAGTCTCAGATATTTTAAGAACTCTCAAACCTCCAATACGCTCGTAAAGTCCAAAAACGGTAGACAATTTTTCTCGGACGTCGTCTTAAAACTGCTGGTTAATTACGGTCCAGCCACGTGTGACACCTGGCGATTTCAACTTCCTGGCGGGCACGGAAGGCCCAATACGTACAATACCGATCTCGAAGACTGACCGAATGCGGTGGAGTTCGCGGGGATATTTTAGCAGTAAAAGAGTCACGGCATAAAGAGGAGCATTATGTCCGGTGTATAATGCAGCCACGTAACGGGCGATCGATGCAGAGATCGTATGATCGGCGTGATGCCGATCAGTGCCGCGGTGGCGAGTATCGTCGCGAGGCGAGCCGCGAGACCTTTTAAAAGCGCAGAGAACGCTCGAGCACGCGGGCTAATTGTGCGATATTGTGCACCGACAATGCTCTAATGAACCATTGTCCATGCCCGACACCGATCGGTGTCGTCCGCCCGGTGTCTCTTCATTTTTTTCTCTTCCCCTCGTTCCGTCTCTCTCTCTCGTTTCTTTTTTTATTCTGAGATCGACGCGGCGCACGGGACACGGAAAGTGAACGTGTTCCGTGGACGCCGGCACAAAAGCCAGACACTGTTCGACGTCCCATCATATGCCGGACGTGTTGGGATTCTTGTCGAGGTCAAAGATCGACCGCGGATATTCTAATAAGCGATCGCCGGGTGAAACAACGGGCCCTTTGTCGCCCGTCGCGCTACGAGACTGCCCCGACGAATTAGTGTTTGTCAGCGATGTTCGATGCAAAAGTGCGATACGAGTCGCGCGATTAGGTCGGACTGTCGATTTCACTTGTCACCTCTTATAACTCTCGCGTGTCACGCTAGTCGTATTGATCTTCGTACAAGATTTATTAACACTAAACCTACCATGCACCGGTCAAATGACCGTTCCTAAATTCCTCTATAAGAAATAAAAAGAAAACGAAAGGAGTCCATAAGAAAGCTTCGTTATAACTGTAACGATTTAAATCATCACTGTTTTTATTTAAGAGTTTATATCTATTATATCGTTTATATTTATTATAATCTTAAATATCGTATCTTCTCCAGTAATAAAACATTCTAGAATTATTTCATAATTCATGCTCCTTCGCGGAATAAGTGAGAGAGGATAAGAAAATGCAAGGAGGTATTATTCAGGGAACATTGTTGCGTGAGGAAAGAGTGGAAAATCGTAGGCGGCGAGGCAATGAGAATGCTACCGCGGGTTCAACGAGCACGATTCGTATTGAATTATGTGTTAGATAGGAAGGCAGAAGCCGTCCGTCCATTGTCGATGCAAATTCTCGTCGGCCGAACATTCGCCACAGGCAACCCTCTCTTAATAGTATCGAAATTGCTACTTAGACGCGTAATCGAGTTAGAACTTTTACCGGGAAATGATGAAGGTGGATGCAACGAGCGCGGGTCGTATACCGATCGGTGCGGCGCGCTGCTAATGAAAACGAAACCCTTTCAAGGTGCACACTCTCCTGAAAGAGAGAGAGAGAGAGAGAGAGAGAGAGAGAGTGAGAGAGGCAAAGCCTCCTTCCGGGCGAAGGCGCCTATCCGGCTACTGTGAGAAGCTATTCCCCCTTCGGTACAATTCTGTCTTTACCATTTTCGTCGGGCTAAAACGCACTCGATTGTGGGATCGAGAGGATTCCTGATTCTTTAAATATTAAAATCACGTTATTACTATGTGAAAGAGAAACGAGGATTTATGAGCTTTAGTAGTGTACTTTATAATTCGTCAGGCAATTGATTTTAGAATTGTCTAACAGATTGATGTATTGTGTTTCAGGATTAATGCGTGGAATGCAGCTACAAATGTGGAACACTGGACTGTTCATCTAACGGTGAGTGACGATACATTCTTGTATGTACATCGAGTAATTTTGTCGCGGCATCAAAGTAACAAGAGATAAAGCTGATATTCGATTAAATCGTAAAACATTGTAATCGTAAATACTGCCGCGAAACAATTCGAAGACACCGTTACGCTCACGACCCATCAAGCCCGGCAAAAACGTCGCGAATTATCCCGCGGTATCGAACAAGCCCATAGACGAGCCGGGATCTCCGATAACTCCGTCACGCACGGTTAGATAAAATCAGCCTCGAAACCCAAGAGTTCCTCGGGTATAGAAGGGAAAAAGAAATTCACACGGGTTTTACGTGCTGGCCGCTGATGAGCTTAGGCGAAGCATGCTAAGGCCCGTCGCGGGGCGATATCAGTCTGCGCGCGGAACAACGGCGCGTTTATCACGCGCGACTAATAGAAAATTATCTTTCTAATTTAAATCCCCGACAACGCATCGTGGAGCCTAGCCGGTAGGATGTCTACTTCCCTCGCGCGTGTGCACGAGCTAGCCGTTCCGTTTGCGAGGGCCGGCCGTTGCGTCGGTCGGATCAGTGCCCGAGCATGCTTGGTTAACGGGCATGGATATATCCGGCTAGGAATAAAATCGGTGATAGTATCTTGGCTGAATGAACTCTCCCACGCCTATGCCTATTCGCGCTCGTCCGGGCGGTCGCGCGAACCTCGTGCGTGCGTGTGCTGCTCGCGCGAGTGTCTGCGCGGGGCCGTGTGCTGCGTGCGTTCACGGGCAACGAAGGATCCAGGGTCCTGGGGTCCACCGGGGTCCGACCCTGGAGACCCCGGCACGTATTTGCCACACCCGCACACCGATGTTTAGGGGCCGCGCTGAGGATGCTTAGGTGGGGTCCCAGGCCTGTACCGGCCGACTCTTCTTCCTCTTCTCCTTCTACTTGCTGTCTCTTTGTTGCCTCTCGTTTCACCGGACTCTTCCTTCACCTCGTTCCAGCTCATTCACTCTTTCCTCCTCTCCCGTTCGTTGTTCGCGTTCCTCGTGATTCTCTTATTCCCTTCTCCATTCGGAGTATTCTTCCTCCGCCTCTTTCCTCTTCACGGTATCTTTTCTCGTTATCCCTCTTCTTCCTCGGTTCTATGGTACTTACACACGGCAGGCATATGTGTACACCCGCGGAATTAATAGCCATCCGCCGCGGAAAAATCGCGGTAATGTGATTACGACGCTGTCTTTCGCTCGATCGTGCCGTACGTACCTGGTCCTTACCTGGTCCCCGACGAGAAAGAACGCGCACTCTTCCTGGACCCGGCTCACCCACCCCTACGACCAATCACCCTTTTATACATATACGCGATTGTTAAAAATCTACGAGATGACTAAATAAACTTTGTAAGAACGCGAATCAGGCGAATTTAAAACGGTCGTTAAACGATGGATTTTAAATGGGTCGTTCCTTGTTCCTTGTTCCCGTCCTAAAAGCGCTCTAAACTACCGGGGCACATGGTAAGATCTATAAATCCCGGCAAGTATAGCGATCCACGCTATAAAAGTCTTCCTTCGCGGCGGCTCACCGAGTCTCGGCTCGTTACATGCGCGACGCCGCATTACAATTTTATATAAATCTGGCCCGCGACCGTTTCGTCGATGCTTCGAGCATCGTATACCGGCGATTCCGGAGAATTTGTGACAGTATAAATTTCGGTTGACCGTCGCCTGGCGTTGTTCAAATTCGCTGACGCATTTTTTGTCGAGAGAGAGGAAGTAGGGAAGTAAAACGTGGTTGAAGCAGAACGGGGAGATATAGGAAGATCGTCGCAATCGCGTACAACGTTTTATAGAGGCCACTCGGTCGGTGGTTTTGAGCGTCTCGGGTCAAATGTAAATGAGATGACACAGTCCACGGGTCAGATCGAAACTGCAGCTTTGCACTCCTGATTTATAGAGAGACATTGAATTAATGAATATATGGACGGTCAGGTAAAAGCTAGACACCGGAAGTTCGTATGGTTTGGTGTTAGCATTCGAGAAGGTTTCTGTGGCAGGTGGTCAATTAATAAGCAATTGGTAGATCAAGACTCGGATAGTATTTGCATAGACGTTAGAAATGGTGGAACGGTCGGTGCCCTCGGGATTGTCAGTAGAAACAACATTCTTGAATCGAGCTCATTTGTCCCGGAAAAAAGACGATGAAGCACGACGACCGGAAGGCGGATAATAGGCGGGCTGCAGCGAGAGTTCCTTAAAAGGCAGTAAATTATCGAGTTTAATGCCACCGGCGGTCTGCTATCTTGCACTTCTGACGCCCATACGGACGCGAAATCCCCACTGAGAGGATACACCTCTTTGATCTTCGCGAAGCTGGGGTCAAGTCCGCGTGCGGGTTCGCGACCCTCGTTACCGCGGATGAGAATCCGCGTACGAACTGGAATTCTTCCATTCGACGATAGAGAAATGTCAGACGATTTCATGCTCTACGTTCGATCGAACTTGGTCCAGTAAATTTAGTTACACCTCGACAAACGTTTATCACAATAAAAATGCAAGCCTCGTATAGCTATTAAAAACGACTCCCAACTCATTTGGTATGTGCACGTCCAAAGAGTCAAGAAATAAACTTTTATGAAACTCTTCTCATTTATTTTAATTCTGTCCGAAGAATAAGTCGTATAGCTGTACAATAAGTACTGCATTAACCGATAGATGATAAAATTTATGCAAATCGCCTGCAATTAAAATGGTACTCGACCCCTGGCCAAGTTATTACGTCCGATTTAATATACCGTATCGGTGGACGCGTCCCTCGACTCGGTCTCTTATTGGGTTCAGGATCCAGGCCCGCGGACCGTGTAAGTAATTCGACATCCTGCGGCGCTCCTTGTCTACCCCTTGCTCTCCTCCGAGCGAGAAGAGGGCAAGAAGAAAAAAAGGGAACGAACCATCGAAACGCGCGAAACGGTGGGGAACGGGGAAGCGAATCGCACGCGCGTGCTCACGCGGGGTTTAATAAAGTGCACTAACCGGCGCGTATTAAGAAGATTTAGGTGGCCGAGAGCAGCGGGCGCATCGGTATAAATAGCGGAATAATAGCGAGGTTATGGTTGCGCGTCTCCGTAGCCCCGTTCGACGCCTGCCACGAGGTTCCTCCTCTCGAGACCCAAACGTATGGGGTGACGTCCGGGGTCCGCCATGGGTGGCCCCGCGCGAACCACCGCGCCGGCCCTCGACGCGTAAAATATCATCGCGAATCTCAGCCCGATAAATTTCGCGATATTGCCCGTGAAACTGCGCTCGACCGGTGGAAAATAAGAATGCGAATTACCTCGTGCGAGCCCCGCTGCTTCATGGATTCGGTGACATCTCTCGGTTTTAACTGTGATAAAATTTGTGAATCGCTCGGTTAAATCTGTTTATGGCTCGGATTCGATCGTGGTAATCATGAATTCGAGAGATGCCAAGATGACTGGGAATTCATTCTAGGAATCGGAGTTCACTTTGTTGTAAGTAGTTAACGCCGGCGAGCGAAGTAATTGCGAGTCTGTCGCTACGGGGAGGTTTCAGTCGACGTCTCGGCAGAGAATCGCCGGAGTAGAATGCTCGAGTCATTCGGAGAGTAGTTTTTAACGTCTGTTCCGTGGAGTATTTTCGTAATAATTACACGCAATTGTAGCCATCGCGAGCTTGCGGGTAAAAAGCTCGGGCAACAATTCGAACGGTTACATCTACGGCGTCACACCACTCCGGTCTAACGATTTCTATTTCCAATCATCGTTTCACTCGGTGCCCCCCCGTCAAAGCGTTCTCCAATCTCCGCCCGACGACGACGTGAACGGCCGTAGACGATGACAGGGGAACGGAGACGCGAGATTAGTCAAAGACGATGAAAGTTGTTGACACAGGCCGAAGGGACCGGAATTCGCTGCGAAAAATCGCTGTACGAGTACCGGGACGAAGCACGATTACGGGTCTCGATATTAACCGGCATGGGACGTGCGTGCCCATAAAGTACCTACGCGCGTGTGATCGTAAAACGAGGTCGTAAGAGAGTACAAATGAACCGAGGTTTGAGCGTGTTTCGGCCACGTCAAGTCCCCGTCCGGCCCCGGACGTAATCTTATTAAACGGCTATTAGCTGTTCGCCGAGACTTGTCAACATTTAGACATCTGGCAGACACGGGAACGCATTCTCTTTAGTTACCAGCTCGCCCTCGCCCACGAGATCCTCTCGACATTCTCGGAAAGCCCGTTCTGTCATCGGATCTTCATGACGTTAACTCGTAACCACTGTCACCTAGGAAAACGTATCTCATGAAATTCTATTTTTCATTCGAAATTAAATCTTCACAGAGCATGGCGATGAAAGTCAATCAAACGTAAATCAAATTTTTTCTGCAACAGACACAAAACTTCAAATGTATGAAATTGTAGTCAGTTGTCAAGAGACTTGATACCCTCGTGTTACTTCGTAAGTCTTCACTATTCTTAATGAAAAATTAATGAAAGACGACAGACACGTTAGAAGATAATTATTATGCATCTAGTTCCATTCTCCCTTGCTAAGATCGACCATCGGGATCGAGGTCAACGGATTTCTCAGAACGCAGACCGAGATCCATGTTCTCCAATTTTTGCGCAATTCAACCAGGGTACCACAGAACCGGCGATCCTTATCTGAACGCGTTACATTTATCGATACTGGAGAACGTCGTCCGTCGGACGTCAGCGATGTTTCATTCGGATTCGCTCGCAGCCCGAATTCCTCGAGGCCCCGCTCCCTTCCTGGGGCCCGGCCGGCCGTCCGGCTGGCGCTTACGTGCGTGTTACTGATCGAAATGACTGACGTACTGACGGGAAACATCGCGACCCCCCGCTGTCGAATGTCGTCGGCCGGATCGCGCGAGTGACCGATGTGGGTGATTTTTCTGGACCGGGGCAACGCAGAAAGAACGAGAAACAGATCGAAGGATGGAGGGTGGGAAGCCGGGGCCAGACACTCGGGGCAGGAGAGCTACGGGACGGCTGAGATCGTTTCACGAGCGGAGAAACGCGAGAAAGTCCGGGGGTCAAATTGAGATATCAAATATCCAGACGTGCGTGCCATGCTCGAGAGAGAGAGAGAGAGAGAGACAGTACCATTCAGCGAGACTCCTTTCAAAGATTTCGGTGGAAAATCGTAAAAGTTACATTGTTTGAACGATTGATTTATATGGTTGATATTATGATCGTTGCGTCGATTGGTGAAGGCTATTAATATTAGAAAGATGTGACGTAGCGATGACGACGGTCAGGTGTATTAGCGGTAACGTTTAACGACAGCTGAATAGAGAATGATTTAATCGCTGCTCATTAATAGACGGAAGGTTGCCGATGATCTTTGTTATTACTGCATAATCCTGGTTGCATTATGAACGACATCCTTGTCCACATCCTTCGACATTCCAATGAGAAACAGAATTCCAGTCGGTTCTCGGAGTATCGGCCGGAAGTAGCCTCGAAAGTCGAGGGGTGAGCATGAGCCTTGTCGCTATCTGGACCAGAATCTCGATCGAATTGGCTGCGGAGGTTCGCACGGCTTGCGACGTGCAAAGAGAGGAGGACGGGACGACCGAGGGAAGGAAAGAGAAGGAGAGGCAGAGGAGAGGCGTCGTGTATTCGAACGAGCACGGCCGACACCTTCTTGCTCTTGTTTGCCACCGACTGCGTGTAATTTCTTAGCAAAGGCGTTAATGAGGGGCTTGGCTCGGGACGGTAGATCACCGCGAACCTCGAGAGAGCCGCCGGGCCCTCTCCGTTCTCTCGCACACCCGTTCTCTCCCTCCTTCCCCCTTTTGTTCTCTTCTATTTTCTTCTCGCTTCCCTTCGCGCCGTCCGCGTTCGCGTCCTCCCTCTGTCTCGCCTCGTTTCGTCCCCTACACGCGTCCCTTCCTCCCTCTGGAAGCGCTCGCCGCTCTCTCTTTCGCTCTCTGAGACCGGGGTCTCCACCGAGGTGGTGTTCACGAGCTGTGCGCCTCGAGGTAGTGCTACCGTGTACCTGAATTCCGATCTACGCTCAGATACGGGACTGAAGCTCGCCAAGGAAGTATCTAGATGCCGGTGTATCCAGGATACTGCTGCTCACCGTACGCCTTCGGCCCCGAACCACCGTTCCCAAAGAAGAAACGATCGTCGGTCCCATACTCACCGTCCTTCCCCTTCGGAGGGCTTGAGAAATTATCCTCGCGTCCAAACTCGAGCTTCTGTTACTCCCAGTGTGACCCACCGAATACAGACTCCTCGATTCATCTTTTGGCATTACGCCGTAGAACTGATTTGACGAACCATGTAATTTCGTTTTTCGTCGCTCGATTGACAATGACGGCGGGTTTGTCGATTCAGGGGTTAAGACGGGTCAGTACGAGCGACTTCCACCGACGTATCTCACCGGTTTTCAGAACGGAAAGAGATATCATTGAACGACTATTGAAAAGAGACCTATAGCCTTGAGCTCAAGATTTTATTAACGCAATGCCACTGCGTCTGACCTTCTGTAGATTTTATTTTTAATTTATTCCCGTGTTTGTAAAAACCGAGAACGATTTTCACGTTGAGCTGGCCCTTTCGACTCGACGCAGATCGTGTCGATTTATTAATAATCCGGTTCTCACCGGAAAAAAATCGGGTCCACTCGACCTCTGACCCTCCCGGACCGGGTGTAGGTGGCGCGACCAGTTTTTCAAGAACGCGCGCCAGCATTCTGGGCATTCGTTTTCGCGATATATCCGCCTCTCCCCTCGCAAGGACAGAGAGCCAGGGGCTTCTCGTGGTCTCGCGTCGTGAACGAAGGGAATGGGACTCGGTCGTAAAGCAGCTGGAGGAAACGGTCCACCGTTCATCGCGACCGCCGCGGAGACAGAGAAGGAGGGCTAGAAGAAAGGCCGTAGGGCGATGCGACACACTTCACCTACACCGAGAAACGACGGACGACGAACGTTTCGCGTCGCGACGATCGTAAAGGCTTGGGACGAACCCGCTTCTGGTCGCGTCGTAATGATTGGCTTCCGCGAGATTGTTCGGTGCCCGAAGATGAGATTCGACGAGGATGCTGGTTCTGCGCAGCAGCGGCAGCCTAGCCAGTTTCGTAATCGAGCATGGAGGTGCGTAAGATGGTGTGGGAGATGAATGATGATGAGTACCAGGTTGCTCGAGAGCTTGGGAAGCTTTCCTGAGAGTGATGCCGCGAAGTTGAAGTCGCGATGACTTTGATAAAACCACGCAGACAGCCGAGGGAAGGGGAAGTAGTTAGGCCGCGTTCCGTGAAGTCGAGGAATTATTCGATCGACGTTCTTCGCTATTTTTTTTCGTCTTCCTTGGGAGAATTAAAAGTGTCAAGAGTCGTTACGATACTGGTCGTAAATTTCCATAGCATGTGCGATACGTTGCAGAAGTCGGAACGCTCGGACGTTCTACTAAGTGCATTTCGCATTTACACGAACAATATCGTTTGCTATGTACGGACAGCAAATATGCATGGATCCGGAAGGTCGACATCGCACGGGTCGCGCTATAATACCTTACAATAGCTGACTCGTCGCGTTAGTGAAACTTATACTTGGATAGTTTATTTCCCCGGCAATCTCTTATTGCTAAATTGCATCGCCAATAGGGAAAACGTGTCGGACCACGAAACTGCGTATGGAATATTGCTTTTCCTAGAAAATGACCGTGCGTGATATTCGTTTAATTTGCCGACTTTCAGTGCGCAATTAAGCGACTGGTAATCATAATTTCACCGCGAATCGATTGAATTTAAATTGTTAGTAACTACAAATTGTTTTGCGAACGTTTATTGGGAGAGGCGTAAAAGTACCCGTGACGTTTTTTCCTTGTTTTCTCCTCCTCGTCGAATTCCTGTTGAAGGAGGCGTCTCTCGTTCGTAGACAATTTCAAAAGAAGCGACATCGGTGCGACCCGACGCGACGCAACGCGCGCCGTAAAAAGAAAGTGAAATTCGATCGTAAAGTCACGGAGGAAATCGCTGCTCGTTAATTATGCAGGTCGTTCCTTTCGGGAGTCTCCTTAATTGCGATTCCGTTTTGATTGATTGCAATGACGTTGCTGTTCGTGGAAGCGCGCATACCGTAGAAAAAAAAAAATACGTCGATTAAACTGCCTTGAGATACCGAACAGGCAACGATGCGCTAGATGAGCGAAGAAAAATTGACAGTAGAAAGTCAGAGCTTAAACAATGTCTAACTTCGTCGACAAACTACTCTTCTCTCGTGCCGGTCGATTATTTTACATTATTGACAAACAGGATTGAGAAAGACTTCTCTGCGATTGACCCAAAATCCGTAATTTACATGTTGAAAGGCGATGGAACGACGAGTCCCTCTCACAGAGATCTCAAGACAAACATTCTACGCACGCAATCCATTCAAGAAAGCGTACAAGCGCGATAAAGTTGATGGATCCGTGATTCTCACGTGCTCGGCTTCTAGAGGCGGCACGGCGCCCTCGCGGTGCGTGCTCTCGGCGAGTGAATCCGGAATAAATCAATAGCGGTATGCAAACTCTGAAGTCACAATGGAGGATTGAGGAATCGGTCGGAGGCTGGCACCCAGTAATTTTCCCACGTGTCCGCGTGGGTCATCCGCTCGGCTCGCGATCCAAGAGCATCGTTTAAACCCGATGTCGCTCAACGCGAACCTGCATTTTACTGAGGCGCATAGTTGCGCAGCTATGCTCGTCGCTGTTCGTAATCAACATACCTCGAAAGCTGCGGAAAAAGCACAGTTAGTGTGAGACTATATTTCGCATCTTCACTTCCGATTCAGTGTTCGTCATTCTTTTATATTGTCACGGTTCCGCCTGCACTAATTATTGTATATAGAATTCAGAATGTATAGAGTAGAACTATTTGATAAATAGAAACTAAGTATGCATATACCTTATGATATTCGGTAGTATATAAGAAAGCTACTGTCTTTTTGTTGTAAATGCTTGAATACATAAATAGATGAATTTTTATTAGTATATTATGACATTAGCAGTTTAACATTGATCATACTCTCCGCAGATTATCAATATATTCATATTTCTATCTAAAGTAACTTTCGAATCGAATTCTCGACCATTCATTCCCATTGAGGACACAGAAAAGCATAATTTATCTTCGCACACACAATACCGCGAGTGTGCTCTTCCATCTTAGAGGAGCGAAGAGTTCGTCGCGGTTCATAAATAAATCAACAAGTAGAACAACGAGGATGTATCAAACGGCCGGGTCCATAAATGTCTCTCGATCTTCGACTTCTAGATAGGTACATTGAAAATCGTTCCAGGGAAAGCGCGCGAGGTCGTTGTTTGAGAAGAAAGTCCCGGGATAGGTCGTCTATCGATTTCTTCTCCTCTCTAGGCGCGTCTCCGCGTTTTGTTTCCGCGGCGCGATTCGCAGCAGCGCAGCGGCGGACAAAATTTACGCCGCGCGAGCAAGAAACGCGCTGCTCATAAAGCGCATGGCATAAATCAGGAGAACCTCCTCCTCGCCCTCTTTGCCCGACCTTTCCTCTCTTTCCACTCTTCTCTGGCCTCCTCCTCCTCCTCCTCCGACCGACTCGATCCGCGATTCGATTCTCTCGACCGGTGACTCTAAGTTCGAACGGGTCGAGGAATCTCGATGGTAATTACCTCGAGATACTTACCAATCCTATGTGATTTTATAAATTACTTATGACTAAGCTCTCTTACCCTGTTCATCAACGAATTCTATTTATTATATTAGCTTTTATACAGAAATGTGAACCTCAGATAGGAATGATAAAATATATTCCCAGTTTGCTAATCGATTTATATCGGTGCGAATGTCACAGGATTTCAATTTTCCAAATCGAGCAATAAATCGAATAAATCTGTTGGCTGGGCTGTCTATAGACAAGCCCGCATATCTGGAAACGATATATCGTTTCTGGAAATAGTCGCGTGTCGTTGCCGGACAGGGATACGCTGTCCCCAGGTAGGAAGGCCGGAGGAACCTGGAAGGCGAATTACAAACCGGGTACTTTGTCAGGTGGACGCGTGACTAGCGGCAAATGAAGCGAGTTACGCGCGACCGAGCCGCATCGCTCCGTGAAAACGTCGTCTTAGTTCCGCGAGCGGGTTGGCACGCGTTAGAAATTGTTCGTTCGTAACTTTACCTCATTCGCCTGGTAAGAGAGACTTCCTGCTCCTCTCTTGTAACTTATCTAAACACGTTCATTAAGCGTACTTGCGCGTTTCAAGCATATCAAAGGTTCTCTAATTAAATGTCGAGATTCGTAGAGGGAAGAAACTTCCTAAGGGTACTTGTATCCCGATAACAGATTAATTTATGGAAACGTACTTTTTTATATTTAATCTTCGACGTTTTTGAGAATCTTCTCAATCAAAATACATAATCAAGTCTTCTAGCATCTCACAGAAAATCATGTCCTGTCCAATCATGAAAAGATTATTTTGTATTAAAAAATGTTCGAATACTTTCGTGAGTTATTATAAGAAAAAGAAGATTTGTAATCTGCGAATGGCCGTACAGACTGACTATGATAATTCTCCAGGGAAGGGAGTGATCCCCACCTGATTCGATGCGAGGACGAAGCGAAATCGCGCGTATCGCCTAACCTCGCGACCCACGCCTCGCGACAATGTTACCACCCGACGCTTTCACCGGTCAGACCAGAGGCGAACTATCGGTGCCGGATAGCGGCTGTCGCGCAATTTCTGCGAACCAGCTGCTCACCAATAATGGTTCAAAGGTGAACGAGCAAAGTCTGAGTAAGGATTGCGATAGAGATTGAAATGTGTTAAATTAAGGCAGCTGGTAGCATGGAAATTATTTCCTGATTCTTGTATTTCTAGAAGGTGTCTCGGCCTTCGTCTTTAAGAAATAAATATACGATCTTGGACGATCAAATCCTGTGATCTACACTTGGTATTCCTCCTCGTTAGAAACACACATTCTTACAAATAGTCAGGAAAATATTTCGAAAATCCCACGTCCAGCTTGCTATCTTGAATTATTCCACGATCAGAGTTCACCGTTTTTCACAATGATTAAAGAAATAAGGCTTGTCTGTAAATAACCACGGCATGGCCCTCGAGAATAGGAAGAAACTTAGTAAATTGGTTTTATCGGGATATCTCTCAAATCCCAGGCGAGATATTGAGATACTGTGTCATCCGACGGTAGCCCAACTACTTTTTACGGAAAAGGCAATAAACAGGCATTCCCTGGACATACATACATTACCCTGGCTGACAACGAGATACGTGGATCCAGTATTAAGTATTGAAATTTCGGTGAATTAATGAGGCGAACGCAGAGGCCCTATACGATAAAATTCTAAGATCACGAGGTTCCTCGAAAATGTGACTTATGTCATCTCGCCTCGCAAGCATAGTTATAACTAGCGAGGCGGGATAGGGGCGGCTGATGTGACCCGCGGTAGACTTTCACCCGCACTCGCTGCGACCTCACGCATACGAGCGGATTCACCGGCATAGTCGAGCGTCTCACGAACACCGACGACACCGCTCGAGAGCACCGAGCGAGAGAGGAGACACGAAGGGAAGGCGGAGAGAGTCGGAGAAGAAGAAGAGGAAAAAAAATGAAGAGGAGAGGCAGCAGCCAGCGTGGCCGAGAGTAGACAACGCGCCGCAGGGAGGGACAAGGAAGCTTTTCAGCTGGAGGTGGAAACGAGAATGGTGAAGAAGGAGGATAAACCGGCACCTGTACCCTCATAACATATAGCCGTGCCCCTCTCTCGCCGAGGTCCGAGCGGACGTCTCCGGCTCGTACTTACGTACGCATATCCGCGGGTGTTGGACCCGTACGTTTGACGGCGAGAAGGCGCAACGCAGCTCCGCTCGCGCGACACTTTGCTCTTTTCTTTCTTTCCCTCTGCCTCCGGTCCTTTCCTCCTTATCGCCCTCCGCCGTGTCTAAGCTGGTCGAAGTCATCCGTCAGGGATTCGAGATCTCGCGCGAGGATATACAATGTATACGGCCCTGCGGTGGATGGCCTCGCAAAGAGAACGTTCTCGCTGCGTCTCGCTATTTGTCTTCCTCGCCGTTGATATCCGATACGCCGGCTACCTTCTTCGAATCCAGTCGCGCTCTATCGAAGACAGACTGAATGGAATCGACCATAGGGGATGACGCCAGCCACAAGTTTCCAGCAGTTTCGCGTCTCCTCGTTCCTATCTCGATCGGCAAGGTTTCACGGTATTCGATGATCTTCAATATCGTAATGGAAATTGACGAGAAGAGCTCGTGTAGGGCCACGTTATTCGATAAACGATTCAAGAGAATTTGTTGTAATAAAGTGGAAAAATGTCAGTGTGGGACGAACCTTCGGCCGTGAAGAGCACGTACGCGGGGCAACGCGAATAGAAGCGTGTTCGTCTATATACAGAAGCGTAGGCGGCGCTCCTAGCAGGTGCTCATTAGATTACAGGGACGATGTTCGAGATGTTAGCCACCTTTTACTCACTGCTCGAGAGGCCTCCACGCAAGATTGGGATCTCTGCGGTGTTCGCTTCTCGACATCGTTCGGGACTAGCATCCTCCTCCTCTTCTTCCCTTTCCCTGCGAAAACACCGTGCGCCACCTCCATTTGTTTCATCTTCGTTCTTTCTCTTCACAATTTTTCCTACTTAAAATACTCGCGAGGCGGACGTAGTCGATACGTTTTCAGCCGATTGTCTCAGACGATATCGAACGAGCATTGAAACTTATAAAACACCGTGAATCCTACGTAGAACGCGTCGATAAATAACACGAACGTTGCCACTGACAATCACCGATAAATTCTTGCCCGCATCTTCGCCCCGTTAAAATATGTCGGTTCTGCCATATGATGGCCATCCCTCTTGTGCGAGGTTTGATCCATATAAAACCGCGCGAGGGTAAAAGAACACCCTTCGGAATTCGGATTGGTATCAAAGGGTAGAAAGGAACCGATGGGCGCCGGTAGTGCATTTATCGCAGCAGGAAGTCGCCATACAAATGATAATCTAAGCTCGGGTCCCATGGTCTCTACAAGTTCTCCCATTTGCGGAGTCCTGGGAAAATTCTTTAACAACTATGCGCCTATGTGCGTCGTCGCCAGATATTAGTATACGAGCTTCTTCTGAATAATAAAATCAGAAAAAGATCGTTTTCATTTTATTCGGTCTTTGATGCCAATAACTGGTGTCCGGTATTTCTAATTTAAACAATGATTGAATCCACTCGGATTTATATGAGTAGTGATAGGAATTTCTAAAATTAAGCGCGGGGAGAGGTTGGAGAAAAATGAAAGTCACCGACGCGAAATGTCTGACTACATACGATCCATTTCTACTTATAGCTTCTTACTACCTACGTTGCGTTACAAGAAATTCCTACCATGATCTCATCTAATTTCCCTATCACTGCATTTTTACAGAAATATTCCTAACATTTGAGGGCTTTTAATTTTTAACGAGAATTAATTAATTAAATAATCGTCAAAACTTTGCACTTGTAATTCCATGAAGTCTGCATATAAAAAGACAAGTCCTAATTTGTTTCACGTACATTTCTATTCCATTTGGCATTGAAATTACTCTGTGGAACGTCCTGTAGCATAAGAAGCTGGGCGTGCGCTACCGCAAGCGGGCGTGAGCTCGCGACCCAAGCGCCGGGCCCGGGGCCCGGGCGACTTGAATTTGTCGCTCCATATCTCGTCCCGGAATTTATGAAAGCCGGCTTCGCCATAATTTACGCGGGCAGCGCAGCGCGCAGTAAATAACGGCGGACAAAGCGACCGTGGAAGGTGCAGGAGGGCCACGGACGGCGTGGCCTGGCGGAATTCAGAGCCCAGGAGGCCCTCGAAGCGGAATCGGTAACACGCCTTTTGCTCCCCCGCTGCCATTTCACGCAATCCTTTCCACTCCGTGAGAAAAAAAAAAGAATTCACGGACTGCGAGAGTAACAAAAGTTGTGGAATTAAAAGGTACGACGTTCAAGATTTGATAGCGAAGAATTTTAGTTGAAATCTGTAGTAAAGTTCGTTTCGTGATTTTGTTTTTGCCGCGTGTTGGAATAAGAGAAATTTCAGTAGAAATCCTTGTAGACGGGTCGTTAACGTCGTCGTTTGTTCGACGAGTACCGACCAGAAAAAGAGGTTTGCCTCGGTGAGATGGTCCCGACGATCGTGATCGGGATCTCCTCGTGCGACCGATTCTAACCCGCAGGAATCGGGTCAGAGGAAATATCGTACAGGGAGCGAAACGTTCACCGGCGCGCGCGTTTACGTTCGTTTCGTACCGCGAGGAGAAGGCGCTCGCCCGATGCCACGAGTGCACGAGCTCGGATCACCGAACAGAATCTAATTACCGCCTAATTAGGACGATCGTGTATCGTCGGACGCGATTGCATCGAACAACGAGTTAAGGAGCGGTGCACGGACCGAGTCCGATGGGCAATATTTCCTCTCCGGACGACTTTCGGTATACACGGTGAAAATGATTAGCGACAAAGCGGGGCGACTCGGTCGTTAATTACCGGTACACACCGATGTGATACCGTTCCGAAAGCTCTTTTCCCTTCGCAGTCGACACGAGTTCGCACGGATAGTGAAAAAAAATGGCTCGGTCACGGGATGGGGGGGGGGGACTCCGTTACTTAATCCTATTAACATAATCGCAGCTGCCCGATCTAGCGCGCCCTCGCAAATTAAGCGTGAATTTCGCATCCGACGTCGGCTCCTGTAATGTTTCCCCCACCACGGCACGAAGTTGCACGGTTCACAAACGTTCTCTTTGGCCTCTGTAACATCGCTGGAAGATGGACGAAGGGAGAGATGCAGAGGAAAAAGAGATCCAATAACTGGCGGCCCCGGCCGACTTTAATGACGATGTTAATTAATATATTTGAAGCGTCGGCGACGCGGCAAGACGGCACGAAACCGCTCGCGCCGATTAGCATAAGCAAACGCGGAGCGAGTTGAGCGCTCGGTGAGCCGGTCGAAGTGTTAATTCTTCGCTAGGTCGCCGCGTGGAAGTCAGGTGATCCTGTGGAAGAGGACGAGACGAGGACGAGGTTGGAGGAACGCATGTATCTAAGGGGAAAGAATTATCGTTGCGACACGGGCTACGCGAGAGACGAGAAGCTTTGAGAAGATAGAGACGAAGTATTGGGAATGATATCTTCATGGACAAGAGGAGGAGCACGTCGCGAAGTGAGGAACGTTGTCTCGAAGTAGTACCAGTGTGCGAAGCAGGGAAAACAGAAGAATCTTTGAAAGAGGAGGAATCGAGGAGCAAAAATCAGACTTATGAAAGATGCATGAGAAGACGCTACGAAAACAGAAGCAAGAGTGCTATTGTTTGATTAAGAGAAGATTTCAATAAAGAAAATTGTGTACATGAAAAAATGAAACGAAGCTATGCGATGGATGCAGATTTCATGAAATTAGTTAAAGCATGACGAAGTGTCCATGAAAATTCATCAGGTATTAACGAGCGACCTATTCATAAACGGGCTGAGGACGAGAAACGATCGGTACCGAACGAAACGAGTGTTGTTACGGAGAAAAAATAATGAGGCGGGAAGATCTCGTGTGACGAGGAAGCGCGAAACGACGCGTGTGTCCAGCGCTGCGTGGCTCCTCTTAATGCGAGCCAAGTGCTCGGCAAACAAAGTCGCATTAGTGCGCACCCGATCCATTAATGAAATCAAAACGAAGCTCGAGCGAGAGGGACGAACCGTCGCTCGTTCCTTTCCCCGGCCGGGATTGCGTCACTTTTAGAACTGGCCAGTCCGTCCGCGACGCACGCGGATCTACCGTGGGATCACCGAGCGACACACGCCTAGCCCACGATTATGTCACACCGTAATTTCATCCGTTTTACGTCTTCATCCAGGCTGATTCGATATTTCGTCAGAACACGCGCTTCGTCGTTAATACGCGTAATAACAGCCACCGGCGATAGTCGACGAATATCGCGGTACATAAATTACCAACGGGGATGAGCCGAGCACCGCCGGTTTGTCAGCCGCAAATTGCGCGGGGTACGTTTCCGCTGAGCAGGTTCCCTGAGGTTTCAGTTTGAGAGATGAGCGGCCAGGAAAACAGAATGACGAAGTATTCTGGAGATATTCAGAATCTACTTTTTAGTGCAGGTGAAGTCGCGATGGGAGAAGCTAGTCTATTTATAAAGGAATGTTTTATTCTTCTCTGAGGTATCGTCGAATATAATTCTATCACAATTATTGCGGAGGAAAGATAGAGATTGCTATTAATTAAGGATAAACGGTGAATTAGCAAAGATGGTTAGGTACATATTAAGTCCCGTAGCTCCATAATTCCAGCCAAAGGAGAAACTAATCCCCGCGTTGGTATCTATAACACTCGATAAATCGCGGCAACATCGTCCGCCATAATTTTCCGTGATTTCCTCCGGGATCGCTCAATCAGCTGTCTCTCGCAAGCACTTGTCACTCAATCTTAATCTCACTACAGCCCCGTAAACACTGTTCCCGACTGGTTGCGCAAAAACCGATTAATTCACGCGCTTATACATGCTAGTATTCGCACAGCCGATCTTACAGGCCACGAGTTACTCGTACGGTTCGATTAGACGGTCATAATTTAGCCGTCGCAGGGACTGCCGTTAAGATTATTTTCCATATTTACGATATTTCTCGACTCGCGAACGAGGAAAGACGAAGGAAGCTGACTCGATCGATCGCGGAGTCAATTTCCATTTGAAAACCGGCGAACACTCTAGTCGATGAGTCTTCTTCGGTAACAATATTCCTCTTCCATCGATAATTTATCGCCGCGGAGAGTTTCTAAGTCACCGTTTTAATAATTCAGCAGAGTCTACGAGAGTCCGTCCGGGCTGTACAAGGTATACGGGTGCCGGGATCGGCAGGCGAACCAGGACGGGCTCGCAAATCTCGGAACGCGAGAGAAGAGAGAAACGAGGCGATACATATACGGACGCGCGAGACCCTCGAGTGAATAATACCGGCAGCCCGATTTGTACGCTATTAGCACCGATCGGTCCGATCGCGGCGCGACTACCCGGCATAATTCTCGGACCGTACGACCGTTACTCCGTGAAAATCGGTCGTAAAAACCCGGTGCCGAGTCGCGAGCTATTGCGTCCTCCTTTTATTGCTCCATTCTTTCGCGGCAACCTACTAACGACGACCTATCCCTATCGGCTTCGAGTTATGTACGCGTAAATCCCCTTATCTCGCCGAGATACAAAACGCTGCCATCTCTGTCACCGTGAAACTTCGCAATCGAGTTTCCTCGGTTACGGAAGTCTGATAAAGCGGACGCGAATTTCTCGGTTACTGTTAAAAAATCCAGGATAATCCATGAACGATTACTCGGTGTTTGAGCCTTGCCTCGTCCATATTTTCAACCAAAATGAATGAAAATGGAAATGGAAATACTTTTCCCATAACTTTCTCTCTTATCATGGGTGAAACAGAATTTAATACCGAAAGTCGATCAGAGAAAGGAACTTGTACGTACGTACGAACGGTCGTTCAGGCGAATTCTCGCGAATTAACCGCGTTCAGGGAGCCATGAAATTTAATCGCGATGCGATGTACATTTAATTATTGCAATCCTCTGAATCGTACATTGCGCGGAGCCGCGATCGTCGACCGCATATACGGTAAACTCCTTTATTGCTCCATTCTTTGAAACGCGCCAAGCTACCTAACGACAACGGCGACGACCTATTCCTATCGGACACGAGTTATGTGCGCGCAAATATCGTTATCTCCTTATTTCTTCGGTTACCTCCGTCCCGTTCCACTGTCGCCTGCCACGTTTCACCGTCTCTCTCCCGATTCTGCTGGCCGGTCGTTCTGTCTTCCTGCAGCGTGCGTTCTCTCGGGTCGCCGATAAAGAATCTCCCGAGGACGCTGTGTAATGTCTACGGACATTAGAACGAGAATATCGTAACGAGGATGCCGGTTGCGGCGGTCGCAAGTTGCAGTGCCGATGGAGCACCAGAATCCCGAAGAAAATCTTGAAGGCGGCGAACAAGTCTGGACAAACGCTTGGCGGAATTCTAATACGGGATTAGATAGATATCCTAGTGACAGATCCACTGGGAGATGCCCCGCGCAGGATCGATGTTAACGAGGTGATCTAAGCTCGGGAACGAGGTCTGGTTCAATTAAATTCCCGGCAGAATTATTCTCATACCAGTCTCTACCTCGTATTAACGATCTCCCCCCTCGTTCGATCGAGCAAAATTAACTCCAGTACCGAGCGAAGGGATTGGTCATTTGGTCAAGGATTGTGAAATAAAAATACCAAGTATTATTTTTATTCATTTATTAATCAGAATTTAGTTATTTTTACAATACATTACTGTACTATCGTTCAAAGAGCCACGTCGTCTGTACGGGCTGTTACAACGCATGATTCAAGTGATTCTTACAATGTAGACGTATACAGACGTGAACATGATGTTTCAAAATTAAATAACAACGTGTTCACATAATTACTCGTTAAATTAAGATTTTCGAAATTCTCAGTATGCAATACCTATAAGTACCTTCGAGCACGCGCGTTGGCGCACGTTGCAAGCAACTGAAGCGCAAGGTGCAGCGCACGGTATTCTCAACAGTTTCCACCGTGCGCCATACATAATGGAGGTTAGCCGCAGGATGGTAAATCACGGGACGCCATGCGGGCGTAGTTATATCGTGCGTGCGTGATGGAAGATTAGTACACGGCATTGTGCGAGCAGCGTGGAGGCGCGCGATGATTTATCGCCTACGAAAAGCCTTGCGCGCAATGGTGTCTCCGTGCGCCGCCGATCACCGAAATGGATCTTCGATGACAATCCCGCGGCGAATCGATGTCCGCTGCGTTTTCTGTCTCATTCCGGTTCCCGTGTACCTCGTGAGAATCTCCTCCAAGTTTTAATTGGTTAATCAATCAATGGGAAATACGTCTACGTAGAAGATCTCTCAAAATCGCGCGCACAATGTGCGAGCGAAGAGTCTCAGGGAGTCATAGTTACTCTTTAGTCTATACGAACTGCGCCCGTAGTAAAATTCCTTTGGCTGACACGAGAACCTTGCGATTAACCCTTGCATAACAAAGATTATTCGCGATGATCGGTAGATTAAGACATTCCCTTCTCGCGTAACGATACGATCTCGGGAACGAACGATTACTCGCGTGGAAAACGCGCGTTAGTTTAAAGTCACTTAGAATCGTGGAAGATGACTGCGAAAAGGTATGTGTGCGGGTCGAAGAGAAGAGCGAACGGAGCGGTACGGGACAAAACCGCACTACTGTAAATGGTAGCAGCCTGCAATCATCATATTTCTTGATGATGGTCGGGGCCACGGCTACGTACGTATGAGAGGGGACAAAAGAGGATACGAGTTCGCGAGGAGAGAACCGCAAAACCGTTCTGTTCCTTATTGCTCGAGCCCCGCGCACGGCTCGCCACCGTCCTGCGTCACGGAGCCCCGATTGAGACCGCAAAACGTTTAAGAACGCGAGACCCTGGCTATGTGAAACAGCGGGTACACGACTTTCGAGGTGATTTCTCCATTGACCCCGGCGAGATAGCCGTTTGAACCGAACGACAAGTGACCTCGTGCTGGAATCCTGGGAAATTAAAGGAGAGTCTATGATTAAATTGGATTTCATTGATCGAAATGTAGATTCAGAGATAGTATGAAATTACAGGATGAATACAGTTTATTAAGGATGTATTGGCTATACAGTCAATCCTAAAAGTTTATGTACCTTAGAAAAACGCATTTTCTATAATTAAAAAGAAATCAGACGTCGGAAGAATAATGCTAATAATAAAT